>NW_027184070.1:715853-1073779 GCF_041296385.1 Aphelocoma coerulescens
CACGGCTGCATGGAACCAATGGTCCATGGTTACACTGCGGATTCAAGAAGAGCACGGTGACACCACGCAACATCATGGAACCATAGGTCCATTGTGACACAGCGGGGCCTCATGGAAACAAGGGGACCATTGTGGCAAAGCAGGGCCTAATGGAAGCATGGAGGGCATTGTGACACTAAGGAAACTCCTGGAACCAAGATGACCACTGGCACATAATGGAACCTCATGGAAGCAAGCCTCCACAATGACTTTGGAGGGCCTCAGGGACCACAGGACCCATTGTGACACAGCAGGACCTGGTGGAACCAAGGAGCCTTTGTGATACTCCAGATCCACATGGAAGCCAGGGTGCACTGAGACACAGCGGGGCCTTGTTGGAACCAAAGACACCTCTGCAAAAAGCAGGCTAGCTCATAGAAGCAAGGAGTCCATTGTTACAACGTCAAAGCTATGGAACCAAGGGACCATTGTGACACTGCGGGGCCTCATGGAACCAATTGTCCATGATGACAGTGCGGATCAAAGGAGACCATGGTGACACTGCGGAACCTGATGGAACCAAGGAGCCATTGTGACACAGTGGGGCCTCATGGAATCAAGGAGACCATTGTGACCCAGGTGTTGCATGGGAAGGCAAGGAGCCATTGTGACACTTTGGGCTTCTTCCCTTGAGCTCTGCAGCTGGCTGTCCCAGCCCAGCGCACCATGTGCCACCTGCTCTCCTCAGGGCTCTGCCTGCACACAGCCCCAGGAGAAGTTTTCCTGTTTGCAAGGAAAGAATGGAAAAGCCGGAGCAGGTTTCCTAAACAACAAACCCCACTCAGGAGCCACATGCTCAGTACAGGCTGCCTGGAACGATGTCCGCTTTCTACAAGGGTCAGGGTGAGCAGGAATGAATGATCTCTGGGAGCAGAATTCTCGGAGTCTTTCCACTGAATTCTCTGTCCCTGTGTCTTGGGGTGACTTTATCGTGTGTATCCCCTATTGCTGCTCTATGCCCAGAAGTGAACTTTGTGCATTTCTGTGCCTTTCAACTGAGCCTGAGAGGGGGGAGAGGAAAAAAAACCGGACAAATTTCTCAGAGCGTTTGTTCAAGGACACACATACACACTCCTCTGCATCCTGCTTGCAGCAAGAGCAGAGGAAGCAACTTTGTTTCTTTTTAGCCAGTTTTCAGCTCCTTTTCTCTGGGGGGAGATGGAGAGTTGAACTTTGTTTTCCTGGGACTTTTTGGGGGTTTTTTTCCCTTCTTCTCTTCTTGACTCTTTCAACATCAGAGCACATTGGGAGAATTTTCTCCCGAGGTGGGGGCCCTGAATGTGGGCCCATGAGCCAGCTGCAAGGAGGAGGAGAGAGACTGCACCTACGGAAGTGTTGGGGTTCCTCCCCCCTGCCATGAGGTCATGGGAGAGGGGACCCTGGGGTAGAGGCATGGCCTGGGCACGGGGGGTCTCCCTGCTTACATGTGCCCTAATCCTGTTCAGCACTGCTTATTTTGTGTTGCCCTGTGCCAGGAGGGCCCTGGTTGTGCTGTGATTGCTCAGTTCTTTGGCAGTGCCCCGCCCATGTGGCTGGAGAAGAAAGAGCTCTGAAACTTCTCTCAAGAATCGCTCCCTATTTCTTTGCACGGGCCTCGCTGTCTATGGATGTTTCAGGAGACCCCACCGAAACACGGAAGGACTCTCAAATTATCCCAGCTTTCTCTGCACAGCGAGAGGTTTTAATATTTAGCATTGTTATCCTTTTCCTGTGTGTTTGTTAAAAAAATAGTTTTTATCTCTTTCACTTTCTTCCCAGGAAAGTTCTTTTTTCCAAAAACCTGGTGGGGGAGGGCTGGGTGTAACCTGCCTTCTATCAGAGGATATTTTCCTCCACATTTGTCCAAACCGGCATAGCCTGTCCTTTCCTGGGTCTCTGTTGCAGATGGAAGCTGCTGGTGCCATTGTCAGCTTGAAGCCCTCTTTTGATGCAAGCAGATGTTGCCAGGTGTGTTCAGCAGCTGTTGCTCAATGCTTATGCCAAGCTATTGTGTTCCTCATGGAACCAAGGAGCCATTGTGACACTGCAGGGGCTGATGGCATCAAGGAGGCAATTGTGACAGTACAGAACCTCCTAGAAACAAGGCTCCATTGTGACACCGTGGGGAATCATGGAATCAAGGAGCCCATTGTGACACGGCTGCATGGAACCAATGGTCCATGGTTACACTGCGGATTCAAGAAGAGCACGGTGACACCACGCAACATCATGGAACCATAGGTCCATTGTGACACAGCGGGGCCTCATGGAAACAAGGGGACCATTGTGGCAAAGCAGGGCCTAATGGAAGCATGGAGGGCATTGTGACACTAAGGAAACTCCTGGAACCAAGATGACCACTGGCACATAATGGAACCTCATGGAAGCAAGCCTCCACAATGACTTTGGAGGGCCTCAGGGACCACAGGACCCATTGTGACACAGCAGGACCTGGTGGAACCAAGGAGCCTTTGTGATACTCCAGATCCACATGGAAGCCAGGGTGCACTGAGACACAGCGGGGCCTTGTTGGAACCAAAGACACCTCTGCAAAAAGCAGGCTAGCTCATAGAAGCAAGGAGTCCATTGTTACAACATCAAAGCTATGGAAGCAAGGGACCATTGTGACACTGCGGGGCCTCATGGAACCAATTGTCCATGATGACAGTGCGGATCAAAGGAGACCATGGTGACACTGCGGAACCTGATGGAACCAAGGAGCCATTGTGACACAGTGGGGCCTCATGGAATCAAGGAGACCATTGTGACCCAGGTGTTGCATGGGAAGGCAAGGAGCCATTGTGACACTTTGGGCTTCTTCCCTTGAGCTCTGCAGCTGGCTGTCCCAGCCCAGCGCACCATGTGCCACCTGCTCTCCTCAGGGCTCTGCCTGCACACAGCCCCAGGAGAAGTTTTCCTGTTTGCAAGGAAAGAATGGAAAAGCCGGAGCAGGTTTCCTAAACAACAAACCCCACTCAGGAGCCACATGCTCAGTACAGGCTGCCTGGAACGATGTCCCCTTTCTACAAGGGTCAGTGTGAGCAGGAATGAATGATCTCTGGGAGCAGAATTCTCGGAGTCTTTCCACTGAATTCTCTGTCCCTGTGTCTTGGGGTGACTTTATTGTGTGTATCCCCTATTGCTGCTCTATGCCCAGAAGTGAACTTTGTGCGTTTCTGTGCCTTTCAACTGAGCCTGAGAGGGGGGAGAGGAAAAAAACCGGACAAACTTCTCAGAGCGTTTGTTCAAGGACACACATACACACTCCTCTGCATCCTGCTTGCAGCAAGAGCAGAGGAAGCAACTTGGTTTCTTTTTTGCCAGTTTTCAGCTCCTTTTCTCTGGGGGGAGATGGAGAGTTGAACTTTGTTTTCCTGGGACTTCGGGGGTTTTTTTTCCCTTCTTCTCTTCTTGACTCTTTCAACATCAGAGCACATTGGGAGAATTTTCTCCCGAGGTGGGGGCCCTGAATGTGGGCCCATGAGCCAGCTGCAAGGAGGAGGAGAGAGACTACACCTACGGAAGTGTTGGGGTTCCTCCCAACTGCCATGCGGTCATGGGAGAGGGGACCTTGGGGTAGAGGCATGGCCTGGGCACGGGGTCTCCCTGCTCCCTGCTCACATGTGCCCTAACCCTGTTCAGCACTGCTTATTTTGTGTTGCCCTGTGCGAGGAGGGCCCTGGTTGTGCTGTGATTGCTCAGTTCTTTGGCAGTGCCCCGCCCATGTGGCTGGAGAAGAAAGAGCTCTGAAACTTCTCTCAAGAATCGCTCCCTGTTTCTTTGCACGGGCCTCACTGTCTATGGATGTTTCAGGAGACCCCACCGAAACACGGAAGGACTCTCAAATTATCCCAGCTTTCTCTGCACAGCGAGAGCTTTTAATATTTAGCATTGCTATCCTTTTCCTGTGTGTTTGTTAAAAAAATAGTTTTTATCTCTTTCACTTTCTTCCCAGGAAAGTTCTTTTTTCCAAAAACCTGGTGGGGGAGGGCTGGGTGTAACCTGCCTTCTATCAGAGGATATTTTCCTCCACATTTGTCCAAACCGGCACAGCCTGTCCTTTCCTGGGTCTCTGTTGCAGATGGAAGCTGCTGGTGCCATTCTCAGCTTGAAGCCCTCTTTTGATGCAAGCAGATGTTGCCAGGTGTGTTCAGCAGCTGTTGCTCAATGCTTATGCCAAGCTATTGTGTTCCTCATGGAACCAAGGAGCCATTGTGACACTGCAGGGGCTGATGGCATCAAGGAGGCAATTGTGACAGTACAGAACCTCCTAGAAACAAGGCTCCATTGTGACACCGTGGGGAATCATGGAATCAAGGAGCCCATTGTGACACGGCTGCATGGAACCAATGGTCCATGGTTACACGGCGGATTCAAGAAGAGCACGGTGACACCACGCAACATCACGGAACCATAGGTCCATTGTGACACAGCGGGGCCTCATGGAAACAAGGGGACCATTGTGGCAAAGCAGGGCCTAATGGAAGCATGGAGGGCATTGTGACACTAAGGAAACTCCTGGAACCAAGATGACCACTGGCACATAATGGAACCTCATGGAAGCAAGCCTCCACAATGACTTTGGAGGGCCTCGGGGACCACAGGACCCATTGTGACACAGCAGGACCTGGTGGAACCAAGGAGCCTTTGTGATACTCCAGATCCACATGGAAGCCAGGGTGCACTGAGACACAGCGGGGCCTTGTTGGAACCAAAGACACCTCTGCAAAAAGCAGGCCAGCTCATAGAAGCAAGGAGTCCATTGTTACAACATAAAAGCTATGGAAGCAAGGGACCATTGTGACACTGCGGGGCCTCATGGAACCAATTGTCCATGATGACAGTGCGGATCAAAGGAGACCATGGTGACACTGCGGAACCTGATGGAACCAAGGAGCCATTGTGACACAGTGGGGCCTCATGGAATCAAGGAGACCATTGTGACCCAGGTGTTGCATGGGAAGGCAAGGAGCCATTGTGACACTTTGGGCTTCTTCCCTTGAGCTCTGCAGCTGGCTGTCCCAGCCCAGCGCACCATGTGCCACCTGCTCTCCTCAGGGCTCTGCCTGCACACAGCCCCAGGAGAAGTTTTCCTGTTTGCAAGGAAAGAATGGAAAAGCCGGAGCAGGTTTCCTAAACAACAAACCCCACTCAGGAGCCACATGCTCAGTACAGGCTGCCTGGAACGATGTCCCCTTTCTACAAGGGTCAGTGTGAGCAGGAATGAATGATCTCTGGGAGCAGAATTCTCGGAGTCTTTCCACTGAATTCTCTGTCCCTGTGTCTTGGGGTGACTTTATTGTGTGTATCCCCTATTGCTGCTCTATGCCCAGAAGTGAACTTTGTGCGTTTCTGTGCCTTTCAACTGAGCCTGAGAGGGGGGAGAGGAAAAAAAACCGGACAAACTTCTCAGAGCGTTTGTTCAAGGACACACATACACACTCCTCTGCATCCTGCTTGCAGCAAGAGCAGAGGAAGCAACTTTGTTTCTTTTTAGCCAGTTTTAAGCTCCTTTTCTCTGGGGGGAGATGGAGAGTTGAACTTTGTTTTCCTGGGACTTCGGGGGTTTTTTTCCCTTCTTCTCTTCTTGACTCTTTCAACATCAGAGCACATTGGGAGAATTTTCTCCCGAGGTGGGGGCCCTTAATGTGGGCCCATGAGCCAGCTGCAAGGAGGAGGAGAGAGACTACACCTACGGAAGTGTTGGGGTTCCTCCCCCCTGCCATGCGGTCATGGGAGAGGGGACCCTGGGGTAGAGGCATGGCCTGGGCACGGGGTCTCCCTGCTCCCTGCTCACATGTGCCCTAACCCTGTTCAGCACTGCTTATTTTGTGTTGCCCTGTGTGAGGAGGGCCCTGGTTGTGCTGTGATTGCTCAGTTCTTTGGCAGTGCCCCGCCCATGTGGCTGGAGAAGAAAGAGCTCTGAAACTTCTCTCAAGAATCGCTCCCTGTTTCTTTGCACGGGCCTCGCTGTCTATGGATGTTTCAGGAGACCCCACCGAAACACAGAAGGACTCTCAAATTATCCCAGCTTTCTCTGCACAGCGAGAGGTTTTAATATTTAGCATTGTTATCCTTTTCCTGTGTGTTTGTTAAAAAAATAGTTTTTATCTCTTTCACTTTCTTCCCAGGAAAGTTCTTTTTTCCAAAAACCTGGTGGGGGAGGGCTGGGTGTAACCTGCCTTCTATCAGAGGATATTTTCCTCCACATTTGTCCAAACCGGCACAGCCTGTCCTTTCCTGGGTCTCTGTTGCAGATGGAAGCTGCTGGTGCCATTGTCAGCTTGAAGCACTCTTTTGATGCAAGCAGATGTTGCCAGGTGTGTTCAGCAGCTGTTGCTCAATGCTTATGCCAAGCTATTGTGTTCCTCATGGAACCAAGGAGCCATTGTGACACTGCAGGGGCTGATGGCATCAAGGAGGCAATTGTGACAGTACAGAACCTCCTAGAAACAAGGCTCCATTGTGACACCGTGGGGAATCATGGAATCAAGGAGCCCATTGTGACACGGCTGCATGGAACCAATGGTCCATGGTTACACGGCGGATTCAAGAAGAGCACGGTGACACCACGCAACATCACGGAACCATAGGTCCATTGTGACACAGCGGGGCCTCATGGAAACAAGGGGACCATTGTGGCAAAGCAGGGCCTAATGGAAGCATGGAGAGCATTGTGACACTAAGGAAACTCCTGGAACCAAGATGACCACTGGCACATAATGGAACCTCATGGAAGCAAGCCTCCACGATGGTTTTGGAGGGCCTCAGGGACCACAGGACCCATTGTGACACAGCAGGACCTGGTGGAACCAAGGAGCCTTTGTGATACTCCAGATCCACATGGAAGCCAGGGTGCACTGAGACACAGCGGGGCCTTGTTGGAACCAAAGACACCTCTGCAAAAAGCAGGCTAGCTCATAGAAGCAAGGAGTCCTTTGTTACAACATCAAACCTATGGAAGCAAGGGACCATTTTGACACTGCGGGGCCTCATGGAACCAATTGTCCATGATGACAGTGCGGATCAAAGGAGACCATGGTGACACTGCGGAACCTGATGGAACCAAGGAGCCATTGTGACACAGTGGGGCCTCATGGAATCAAGGAGACCATTGTGACCCAGGTGTTGCATGTGAAGGCAAGGAGCCATTGTGACACTTTGGGCTTCTTCCCTTGAGCTCTGCAGCTGGCTGTCCCAGCCCAGCGCACCATGTGCCACCTGCTCTCCTCAGGGCTCTGCCTGCACACAGCCCCAGGAGAAGTTTTCCTGTTTGCAAGGAAAGAATGGAAAAGCCGGAGCAGGTTTCCTAAACAACAAACCCCACTCAGGAGCCACATGCTCAGTACAGGCTGCCTGGAACGATGTCCCCTTTCTACAAGGGTCAGGGTGAGCAGGAATGAATGATCTCTGGGAGCAGAATTCTCGGAGTCTTTCCACTGAATTCTCTGTCCCTGTGTCTTGGGGTGACTTTATTGTGTGTATCCCCTATTGCTGCTCTATGCCCAGAAGTGAACTTTGTGCATTTCTGTGCCTTTCAACTGAGCCTGAGAGGGGGGAGAGGAAAAAAAACCGGACAAACTTCTCAGAGCGTTTTTTCAAGGACACACATACACACTCCTCTGCATCCTGCTTGCAGCAAGAGCAGAGGAAGCAACTTTGTTTCTTTTTAGCCAGTTTTCAGCTCCTTTTCTCTGGGGGGAGATGGAGAGTTGAACTTTGTTTTCCTGGGACTTCGGGGGGTTTTTTTCCCTTCTTCTCTTCTTGACTCTTTCAACATCAGAGCACATTGGGAGAATTTTCTCCCGAGGTGGGGGCCCTGAATGTGGGCCCATGAGCCAGCTGCAAGGAGGAGGAGAGAGACTACACCTACGGAAGTGTTGGGGTTCCTCCCCCCTGCCATGAGGTCATGGGAGAGGGGACCCTGGGGTAGAGGCATGGCCTGGGCACGGGGGGTCTCCCTGCTTACATGTGCCCTAATCCTGTTCAGCACTGCTTATTTTGTGTTGCCCTGTGCGAGGAGGGCCCTGGTTGTGCTGTGATTGCTCAGTTCTTTGGCAGTGCCCCGCCCATGTGGCTGGAGAAGAAAGAGCTCTGAAACTTCTCTCAAGAATCGCTCCCTGTTTCTTTGCACGGGCCTCGCTGTCTATGGATGTTTCAGGAGACCCCACCGAAACACGGAAGGACTCTCAAATTATCCCAGCTTTCTCTGCACAGCGAGAGCTTTTAATATTTAGCATTGTTATCCTTTTCCTGTGTGTTTGTTAAAAAAATAGTTTTTATCTCTTTCACTTTCTTCCCAGGAAAGTTCTTTTTTCCAAAAACCTGGTGGGGGAGGGCTGGGTGTAACCTGCCTTCTATCAGAGGATATTTTCCTCCACATTTGTCCAAACCGGCACAGCCTGTCCTTTCCTGGGTCTCTGTTGCAGATGGAAGCTGCTGGTGCCATTGTCAGCTTGAAGCCCTCTTTTGATGCAAGCAGATGTTGCCAGGTGTGTTCAGCAGCTGTTGCTCAATGCTTATGCCAAGCTATTGTGTTCCTCATGGAACCAAGGAGCCATTGTGACACTGCAGGGGCTGATGGCATCAAGGAGGCAATTGTGACAGTACAGAACCTCCTAGAAACAAGGCTCCATTGTGACACCGTGGGGAATCATGGAATCAAGGAGCCCATTGTGACACGGCTGCATGGAACCAATGGTCCATGGTTACACGGCGGATTCAAGAAGAGCACGGTGACACCACGCAACATCACGGAACCGTAGGTCCATTGTGACACAGCGGGGCCTCATGGAAACAAGGGGACCATTGTGGCAAAGCAGGGCCTAATGGAAGCATGGAGGGCATTGTGACACTAAGGAAACTCCTGGAACCAAGATGACCACTGGCACATAATGGAACCTCATGGAAGCAAGCCTCCATGATGACTTTGGAGGGCCTCGGGGACCACAGGACCCATTGTGACACAGCAGGACCTGGTGGAACCAAGGAGCCTTTGTGATACTCCAGATCCACATGGAAGCCAGGGTGCACTGAGACACAGCGGGGCCTTGTTGGAACCAAAGACACCTCTGCAAAAAGCAGGCCAGCTCATAGAAGCAAGGAGTCCATTGTTACAACATAAAAGCTATGGAAGCAAGGGACCATTGTGACACTGCGGGGCCTCATGGAACCAATTGTCCATGATGACAGTGCGGATCAAAGGAGACCATGGTGACACTGCGGAACCTGATGGAACCAAGGAGCCATTGTGACACAGTGGGGCCTCATGGAATCAAGGAGACCATTGTGACCCAGGTGTTGCATGTGAAGGCAAGGAGCCATTGTGACACTTTGGGCTTCTTCCCTTGAGCTCTGCAGCTGGCTGTCCCAGCCCAGCGCACCATGTGCCACCTGCTCTCCTCAGGGCTCTGCCTGCACACAGCCCCACGAGAAGTTTTCCTGTTTGCAAGGAAAGAATGGAAAAGCCGGAGCAGGTTTCCTAAACAACAAACCCCACTCAGGAGCCACATGCTCAGTACAGGCTGCCTGGAACGATGTCCCCTTTCTACAAGGGTCAGTGTGAGCAGGAATGAATGATCTCTGGGAGCAGAATTCTCGGAGTCTTTCCACTGAATTCTCTGTCCCTGTGTCTTGGGGTGACTTTATTGTGTGTATCCCCTATTGCTGCTCTATGCCCAGAAGTGAACTTTGTGCGTTTCTGTGCCTTTCAACTGAGCCTGAGAGGGGGGAGAGGAAAAAAACCGGACAAACTTCTCAGAGCGTTTGTTCAAGGACACACATACACACTCCTCTGCATCCTGCTTGCAGCAAGAGCAGAGGAAGCAACTTGGTTTCTTTTTTGCCAGTTTTCAGCTCCTTTTCTCTGGGGGGAGATGGAGAGTTGAACTTTGTTTTCCTGGGACTTCGGGGGTTTTTTTTCCCTTCTTCTCTTCTTGACTCTTTCAACATCAGAGCACATTGGGAGAATTTTCTCCCGAGGTGGGGGCCCTGAATGTGGGCCCATGAGCCAGCTGCAAGGAGGAGGAGAGAGACTACACCTACGGAAGTGTTGGGGTTCCTCCCAACTGCCATGCGGTCATGGGAGAGGGGACCTTGGGGTAGAGGCATGGCCTGGGCACGGGGTCTCCCTGCTCCCTGCTCACATGTGCCCTAACCCTGTTCAGCACTGCTTATTTTGTGTTGCCCTGTGCGAGGAGGGCCCTGGTTGTGCTGTGATTGCTCAGTTCTTTGGCAGTGCCCCGCCCATGTGGCTGGAGAAGAAAGAGCTCTGAAACTTCTCTCAAGAATCGCTCCCTGTTTCTTTGCACGGGCCTCGCTGTCTATGGATGTTTCAGGAGACCCCACCGAAACACGGAAGGACTCTCAAATTATCCCAGCTTTCTCTGCACAGCGAGAGCTTTTAATATTTAGCATTGCTATCGTTTTCCTGTGTGTTTGTTAAAAAAATAGTTTTTATCTCTTTCACTTTCTTCCCAGGAAAGTTCTTTTTTCCAAAAACCTGGTGGGGGAGGGCTGGGTGTAACCTGCCTTCTATCAGAGGATATTTTCCTCCACATTTGTCCAAACCGGCACAGCCTGTCCTTTCCTGGGTCTCTGTTGCAGATGGAAGCTGCTGGTGCCATTGTCAGCTTGAAGCCCTCTTTTGATGCAAGCAGATGTTGCCAGGTGTGTTCAGCAGCTGTTGCTCAATGCTTATGCCAAGCTATTGTGTTCCTCATGGAACCAAGGAGCCATTGTGACACTGCAGGGGCTGATGGCATCAAGGAGGCAATTGTGACAGTACAGAACCTCCTAGAAACAAGGCTCCATTGTGACACCGTGGGGAATCATGGAATCAAGGAGCCCATTGTGACACGGCTGCATGGAACCAATGGTCCATGGTTACACGGCGGATTCAAGAAGAGCACGGTGACACCACGCAACATCACGGAACCATAGGTCCATTGTGACACAGCGGGGCCTCATGGAAACAAGGGGACCATTGTGGCAAAGCAGGGCCTAATGGAAGCATGGAGAGCATTGTGACACTAAGGAAACTCCTGGAACCAAGATGACCACTGGCACATAATGGAACCTCATGGAAGCAAGCCTCCACGATGGTTTTGGAGGGCCTCAGGGACCACAGGACCCATTGTGACACAGCAGGACCTGGTGGAACCAAGGAGCCTTTGTGATACTCCAGATCCACATGGAAGCCAGGGTGCACTGAGACACAGCGGGGCCTTGTTGGAACCAAAGACACCTCTGCAAAAAGCAGGCTAGCTCATAGAAGCAAGGAGTCCTTTGTTACAACATCAAACCTATGGAAGCAAGGGACCATTTTGACACTGCGGGGCCTCATGGAACCAATTGTCCATGATGACAGTGCGGATCAAAGGAGACCATGGTGACACTGCGGAACCTGATGGAACCAAGGAGCCATTGTGACACAGTGGGGCCTCATGGAATCAAGGAGACCATTGTGACCCAGGTGTTGCATGTGAAGGCAAGGAGCCATTGTGACACTTTGGGCTTCTTCCCTTGAGCTCTGCAGCTGGCTGTCCCAGCCCAGCGCACCATGTGCCACCTGCTCTCCTCAGGGCTCTGCCTGCACACAGCCCCAGGAGAAGTTTTCCTGTTTGCAAGGAAAGAATGGAAAAGCCGGAGCAGGTTTCCTAAACAACAAACCCCACTCAGGAGCCACATGCTCAGTACAGGCTGCCTGGAACGATGTCCCCTTTCTACAAGGGTCAGTGTGAGCAGGAATGAATGATCTCTGGGAGCAGAATTCTCGGAGTCTTTCCACTGAATTCTCTGTCCCTGTGTCTTGGGGTGACTTTATTGTGTGTATCCCCTATTGCTGCTCTGTGCCCAGAAGTGAACTTTGTGCATTTCTGTGCCTTTCAACTGAGCCTGAGAGGGGGGAGAGGAAAAAAAACCGGACAAACTTCTCAGAGCGTTTTTTCAAGGACACACATACACACTCCTCTGCATCCTGCTTGCAGCAAGAGCAGAGGAAGCAACTTGGTTTCTTTTTAGCCAGTTTTCAGCTCCTTTTCTCTGGGGGGAGATGGAGAGTTGAACTTTGTTTTCCTGGGACTTCGGGGGTTTTTTTTCCCTTCTACTCTTCTTGACTCTTTCAACATCAGAGCACATTGGGAGAATTTTCTCCCGAGGTGGGGGCCCTGAATGTGGGCCCATGAGCCAGCTGCAAGGAGGAGGAGAGAGACTACACCTACGGAAGTGTTGGGGTTCCTCCCCCCTGCCATGAGGTCATGGGAGAGGGGACCCTGGGGTAGAGGCATGGCCTGGGCACGGGGTCTCCCTGCTCCCTGCTCACATGTGCCCTAACCCTGTTCAGCACTGCTTATTTTGTGTTGCCCTGTGCCAGGAGGGCCCTGGTTGTGCTGTGATTGCTCAGTTCTTTGGCAGTGCCCCGCCCATGTGGCTGGAGAAGAAAGAGCTCTGAAACTTCTCTCAAGAATCGCTCCCTATTTCTTTGCACGGGCCTCGCTGTCTATGGATGTTTCAGGAGACCCCACCGAAACACGGAAGGACTCTCAAATTATCCCAGCTTTCTCTGCACAGCGAGAGCTTTTAATATTTAGCATTGCTATCCTTTTCCTGTGTGTTTGTTAAAAAAATAGTTTTTATCTCTTTCACTTTCTTCCCAGGAAAGTTCTTTTTTCCAAAAACCTGGTGGGGGAGGGCTGGGTGTAACCTGCCTTCTATCAGAGGATATTTTCCTCCACATTTGTCCAAACCGGCATAGCCTGTCCTTTCCTGGGTCTCTGTTGCAGATGGAAGCTGCTGGTGCCATTGTCAGCTTGAAGCCCTCTTTTGATGCAAGCAGATGTTGCCAGGTGTGTTCAGCAGCTGTTGCTCAATGCTTATGCCAAGCTATTGTGTTCCTCATGGAACCAAGGAGCCATTGTGACACTGCAGGGGCTGATGGCATCAAGGAGGCAATTGTGACAGTACAGAACCTCCTAGAAACAAGGCTCCATTGTGACACCGTGGGGAATCATGGAATCAAGGAGCCCATTGTGACACGGCTGCATGGAACCAATGGTCCATGGTTACACTGCGGATTCAAGAAGAGCACGGTGACACCACGCAACATCATGGAACCATAGGTCCATTGTGACACAGCGGGGCCTCATGGAAACAAGGGGACCATTGTGGCAAAGCAGGGCCTAATGGAAGCATGGAGGGCATTGTGACACTAAGGAAACTCCTGGAACCAAGATGACCACTGGCACATAATGGAACCTCATGGAAGCAAGCCTCCACAATGACTTTGGAGGGCCTCAGGGACCACAGGACCCATTGTGACACAGCAGGACCTGGTGGAACCAAGGAGCCTTTGTGATACTCCAGATCCACATGGAAGCCAGGGTGCACTGAGACACAGCGGGGCCTTGTTGGAACCAAAGACACCTCTGCAAAAAGCAGGCTAGCTCATAGAAGCAAGGAGTCCATTGTTACAACGTCAAAGCTATGGAACCAAGGGACCATTGTGACACTGCGGGGCCTCATGGAACCAATTGTCCATGATGACAGTGCGGATCAAAGGAGACCATGGTGACACTGCGGAACCTGATGGAACCAAGGAGCCATTGTGACACAGTGGGGCCTCATGGAATCAAGGAGACCATTGTGACCCAGGTGTTGCATGGGAAGGCAAGGAGCCATTGTGACACTTTGGGCTTCTTCCCTTGAGCTCTGCAGCTGGCTGTCCCAGCCCAGCGCACCATGTGCCACCTGCTCTCCTCAGGGCTCTGCCTGCACACAGCCCCAGGAGAAGTTTTCCTGTTTGCAAGGAAAGAATGGAAAAGCCGGAGCAGGTTTCCTAAACAACAAACCCCACTCAGGAGCCACATGCTCAGTACAGGCTGCCTGGAACGATGTCCGCTTTCTACAAGGGTCAGGGTGAGCAGGAATGAATGATCTCTGGGAGCAGAATTCTCGGAGTCTTTCCACTGAATTCTCTGTCCCTGTGTCTTGGGGTGACTTTATCGTGTGTATCCCCTATTGCTGCTCTATGCCCAGAAGTGAACTTTGTGCATTTCTGTGCCTTTCAACTGAGCCTGAGAGGGGGGAGAGGAAAAAAAACCGGACAAATTTCTCAGAGCGTTTGTTCAAGGACACACATACACACTCCTCTGCATCCTGCTTGCAGCAAGAGCAGAGGAAGCAACTTTGTTTCTTTTTAGCCAGTTTTCAGCTCCTTTTCTCTGGGGGGAGATGGAGAGTTGAACTTTGTTTTCCTGGGACTTTTTGGGGGTTTTTTTCCCTTCTTCTCTTCTTGACTCTTTCAACATCAGAGCACATTGGGAGAATTTTCTCCCGAGGTGGGGGCCCTGAATGTGGGCCCATGAGCCAGCTGCAAGGAGGAGGAGAGAGACTGCACCTACGGAAGTGTTGGGGTTCCTCCCCCCTGCCATGAGGTCATGGGAGAGGGGACCCTGGGGTAGAGGCATGGCCTGGGCACGGGGGGTCTCCCTGCTTACATGTGCCCTAATCCTGTTCAGCACTGCTTATTTTGTGTTGCCCTGTGCCAGGAGGGCCCTGGTTGTGCTGTGATTGCTCAGTTCTTTGGCAGTGCCCCGCCCATGTGGCTGGAGAAGAAAGAGCTCTGAAACTTCTCTCAAGAATCGCTCCCTATTTCTTTGCACGGGCCTCGCTGTCTATGGATGTTTCAGGAGACCCCACCGAAACACGGAAGGACTCTCAAATTATCCCAGCTTTCTCTGCACAGCGAGAGCTTTTAATATTTAGCATTGCTATCCTTTTCCTGTGTGTTTGTTAAAAAAATAGTTTTTATCTCTTTCACTTTCTTCCCAGGAAAGTTCTTTTTTCCAAAAACCTGGTGGGGGAGGGCTGGGTGTAACCTGCCTTCTATCAGAGGATATTTTCCTCCACATTTGTCCAAACCGGCATAGCCTGTCCTTTCCTGGGTCTCTGTTGCAGATGGAAGCTGCTGGTGCCATTGTCAGCTTGAAGCCCTCTTTTGATGCAAGCAGATGTTGCCAGGTGTGTTCAGCAGCTGTTGCTCAATGCTTATGCCAAGCTATTGTGTTCCTCATGGAACCAAGGAGCCATTGTGACACTGCAGGGGCTGATGGCATCAAGGAGGCAATTGTGACAGTACAGAACCTCCTAGAAACAAGGCTCCATTGTGACACCGTGGGGAATCATGGAATCAAGGAGCCCATTGTGACACGGCTGCATGGAACCAATGGTCCATGGTTACACTGCGGATTCAAGAAGAGCACGGTGACACCACGCAACATCATGGAACCATAGGTCCATTGTGACACAGCGGGGCCTCATGGAAACAAGGGGACCATTGTGGCAAAGCAGGGCCTAATGGAAGCATGGAGGGCATTGTGACACTAAGGAAACTCCTGGAACCAAGATGACCACTGGCACATAATGGAACCTCATGGAAGCAAGCCTCCACAATGACTTTGGAGGGCCTCAGGGACCACAGGACCCATTGTGACACAGCAGGACCTGGTGGAACCAAGGAGCCTTTGTGATACTCCAGATCCACATGGAAGCCAGGGTGCACTGAGACACAGCGGGGCCTTGTTGGAACCAAAGACACCTCTGCAAAAAGCAGGCTAGCTCATAGAAGCAAGGAGTCCATTGTTACAACGTCAAAGCTATGGAACCAAGGGACCATTGTGACACTGCGGGGCCTCATGGAACCAATTGTCCATGATGACAGTGCGGATCAAAGGAGACCATGGTGACACTGCGGAACCTGATGGAACCAAGGAGCCATTGTGACACAGTGGGGCCTCATGGAATCAAGGAGACCATTGTGACCCAGGTGTTGCATGGGAAGGCAAGGAGCCATTGTGACACTTTGGGCTTCTTCCCTTGAGCTCTGCAGCTGGCTGTCCCAGCCCAGCGCACCATGTGCCACCTGCTCTCCTCAGGGCTCTGCCTGCACACAGCCCCAGGAGAAGTTTTCCTGTTTGCAAGGAAAGAATGGAAAAGCCGGAGCAGGTTTCCTAAACAACAAACCCCACTCAGGAGCCACATGCTCAGTACAGGCTGCCTGGAACGATGTCCGCTTTCTACAAGGGTCAGGGTGAGCAGGAATGAATGATCTCTGGGAGCAGAATTCTCGGAGTCTTTCCACTGAATTCTCTGTCCCTGTGTCTTGGGGTGACTTTATCGTGTGTATCCCCTATTGCTGCTCTATGCCCAGAAGTGAACTTTGTGCATTTCTGTGCCTTTCAACTGAGCCTGAGAGGGGGGAGAGGAAAAAAAACCGGACAAATTTCTCAGAGCGTTTGTTCAAGGACACACATACACACTCCTCTGCATCCTGCTTGCAGCAAGAGCAGAGGAAGCAACTTTGTTTCTTTTTAGCCAGTTTTCAGCTCCTTTTCTCTGGGGGGAGATGGAGAGTTGAACTTTGTTTTCCTGGGACTTTTTGGGGGTTTTTTTCCCTTCTTCTCTTCTTGACTCTTTCAACATCAGAGCACATTGGGAGAATTTTCTCCCGAGGTGGGGGCCCTGAATGTGGGCCCATGAGCCAGCTGCAAGGAGGAGGAGAGAGACTGCACCTACGGAAGTGTTGGGGTTCCTCCCCCCTGCCATGAGGTCATGGGAGAGGGGACCCTGGGGTAGAGGCATGGCCTGGGCACGGGGGGTCTCCCTGCTTACATGTGCCCTAATCCTGTTCAGCACTGCTTATTTTGTGTTGCCCTGTGCCAGGAGGGCCCTGGTTGTGCTGTGATTGCTCAGTTCTTTGGCAGTGCCCCGCCCATGTGGCTGGAGAAGAAAGAGCTCTGAAACTTCTCTCAAGAATCGCTCCCTATTTCTTTGCACGGGCCTCGCTGTCTATGGATGTTTCAGGAGACCCCACCGAAACACGGAAGGACTCTCAAATTATCCCAGCTTTCTCTGCACAGCGAGAGCTTTTAATATTTAGCATTGCTATCCTTTTCCTGTGTGTTTGTTAAAAAAATAGTTTTTATCTCTTTCACTTTCTTCCCAGGAAAGTTCTTTTTTCCAAAAACCTGGTGGGGGAGGGCTGGGTGTAACCTGCCTTCTATCAGAGGATATTTTCCTCCACATTTGTCCAAACCAGCACAGCCTGTCCTTTCCTGGGTCTCTGTTGCAGATGGAAGCTGCTGGTGCCATTGTCAGCTTGAAGCCCTCTTTTGATGCAAGCAGATGTTGCCAGGTGTGTTCAGCAGCTGTTGCTCAATGCTTATGCCAAGCTATTGTGTTCCTCATGGAACCAAGGAGCCATTGTGACACTGCAGGGGCTGATGGCATCAAGGAGGCAATTGTGACAGTACAGAACCTCCTAGAAACAAGGCTCCATTGTGACACCGTGGAGAATCATGGAATCAAGGAGCCCATTGTGACACGGCTGCATGGAACCAATGGTCCATGGTTACGCTGCGGATTCAAGAAGAGCACGGTGACACCACGCAACATCACGGAACCATAGGTCCATTGTGACACAGCGGGGCCTCATGGAAACAAGGGGACCATTGTGGCAAAGCAGGGCCTAATGGAAGCATGGAGGGCATTGTGACACTAAGGAAACTCCTGGAACCAAGATGACCACTGGCACATAATGGAACCTCATGGAAGCAAGCCTCCACGATGGTTTTGGAGGGCCTCAGGGACCACAGGACCCATTGTGACACAGCAGGACCTGGTGGAACCAAGGAGCCTTTGTGATACTCCAGATCCACATGGAAGCCAGGGTGCACTGAGACACAGCGGGGCCTTGTTGGAACCAAAGACACCTCTGCAAAAAGCAGGCTAGCTCATAGAAGCAAGGAGTCCATTGTTACAACATCAAAGCTATGGAAGCAAGGGACCATTGTGACACTGCGGGGCCTCATGGAACCAATTGTCCATGATGACAATGCGGATCAAAGGAGACCATGGTGACACTGCGGAACCTGATGGAACCAAGGAGCCATTGTGACACAGTGGGGCCTCATGGAATCAAGGAGACCATTGTGACCCAGGTGTTGCATGTGAAGGCAAGGAGCCATTGTGACACTTTGGGCTTCTTCCCTTGAGCTCTGCAGCTGGCTGTCCCAGCCCAGCGCACCATGTGCCACCTGCTCTCCTCAGGGCTCTGCCTGCACACAGCCCCAGGAGAAGTTTTCCTGTTTGCAAGGAAAGAATGGAAAAGCCGGAGCAGGTTTCCTAAACAACAAACCCCACTCAGGAGCCACATGCTCAGTACAGGCTGCCTGGAACGATGTCCCCTTTCTACAAGGGTCAGGGTGAGCAGGAATGAATGATCTCTGGGAGCAGAATTCTCGGAGTCTTTCCACTGAATTCTCTGTCCCTGTGTCTTGGGGTGACTTTATCGTGTGTATCCCCTATTGCTGCTCTATGCCCAGAAGTGAACTTTGTGCATTTCTGTGCCTTTCAACTGAGCCTGAGAGGGGGGAGAGGAAAAAAAACCGGACAAATTTCTCAGAGCGTTTGTTCAAGGACACACATACACACTCCTCTGCATCCTGCTTGCAGCAAGAGCAGAGGAAGCAACTTTGTTTCTTTTTAGCCAGTTTTCAGCTCCTTTTCTCTGGGGGGAGATGGAGAGTTGAACTTTGTTTTCCTGGGACTTTTTGGGGGTTTTTTTCCCTTCTTCTCTTCTTGACTCTTTCAACATCAGAGCACATTGGGAGAATTTTCTCCCGAGGTGGGGGCCCTGAATGTGGGCCCATGAGCCAGCTGCAAGGAGGAGGAGAGAGACTACACCTACGGAAGTGTTGGGGTTCCTCCCCCCTGCCATGAGGTCATGGGAGAGGGGACCCTGGGGTAGAGGCATGGCCTGGGCACGGGGTCTCCCTGCTCCCTGCTCACATGTGCCCTAATCCTGTTCAGCACTGCTTATTTTGTGTCGCCCTGTGCGAGGAGGGCCCTGGTTGTGCTGTGATTGCTCAGTTCTTTGGCAGTGCCCCGCCCATGTGGCTGGAGAAGAAAGAGCTCTGAAACTTCTCTCAAGAATCGCTCCCTGTTTCTTTGCACGGGCCTCGCTGTCTATGGATGTTTCAGGAGACCCCACCGAAACACGGAAGGACTCTCAAATTATCCCAGCTTTCTCTGCACAGCGAGAGCTTTTAATATTTAGCATTGCTATCGTTTTCCTGTGTGTTTGTTAAAAAAATAGTTTTTATCTCTTTCACTTTCTTCCCAGGAAAGTTCTTTTTTCCAAAAACCTGGTGGGGGAGGGCTGGGTGTAACCTGCCTTCTATCAGAGGATATTTTCCTCCACATTTGTCCAAACCGGCATAGCCTGTCCTTTCCTGGGTCTCTGTTGCAGATGGAAGCTGCTGGTGCCATTGTCAGCTTGAAGCCCTCTTTTGATGCAAGCAGATGTTGCCAGGTGTGTTCAGCAGCTGTTGCTCAATGCTTATGCCAAGCTATTGTGTTCCTCATGGAACCAAGGAGCCATTGTGACACTGCAGGGGCTGATGGCATCAAGGAGGCAATTGTGACAGTACAGAACCTCCTAGAAACAAGGCTCCATTGTGACACCGTGGGGAATCATGGAATCAAGGAGCCCATTGTGACACGGCTGCATGGAACCAATGGTCCATGGTTACACTGCGGATTCAAGAAGAGCACGGTGACACCACGCAACATCATGGAACCATAGGTCCATTGTGACACAGCGGGGCCTCATGGAAACAAGGGGACCATTGTGGCAAAGCAGGGCCTAATGGAAGCATGGAGGGCATTGTGACACTAAGGAAACTCCTGGAACCAAGATGACCACTGGCACATAATGGAACCTCATGGAAGCAAGCCTCCACAATGACTTTGGAGGGCCTCAGGGACCACAGGACCCATTGTGACACAGCAGGACCTGGTGGAACCAAGGAGCCTTTGTGATACTCCAGATCCACATGGAAGCCAGGGTGCACTGAGACACAGCGGGGCCTTGTTGGAACCAAAGACACCTCTGCAAAAAGCAGGCTAGCTCATAGAAGCAAGGAGTCCATTGTTACAACGTCAAAGCTATGGAACCAAGGGACCATTGTGACACTGCGGGGCCTCATGGAACCAATTGTCCATGATGACAGTGCGGATCAAAGGAGACCATGGTGACACTGCGGAACCTGATGGAACCAAGGAGCCATTGTGACACAGTGGGGCCTCATGGAATCAAGGAGACCATTGTGACCCAGGTGTTGCATGGGAAGGCAAGGAGCCATTGTGACACTTTGGGCTTCTTCCCTTGAGCTCTGCAGCTGGCTGTCCCAGCCCAGCGCACCATGTGCCACCTGCTCTCCTCAGGGCTCTGCCTGCACACAGCCCCAGGAGAAGTTTTCCTGTTTGCAAGGAAAGAATGGAAAAGCCGGAGCAGGTTTCCTAAACAACAAACCCCACTCAGGAGCCACATGCTCAGTACAGGCTGCCTGGAACGATGTCCGCTTTCTACAAGGGTCAGGGTGAGCAGGAATGAATGATCTCTGGGAGCAGAATTCTCGGAGTCTTTCCACTGAATTCTCTGTCCCTGTGTCTTGGGGTGACTTTATCGTGTGTATCCCCTATTGCTGCTCTATGCCCAGAAGTGAACTTTGTGCATTTCTGTGCCTTTCAACTGAGCCTGAGAGGGGGGAGAGGAAAAAAAACCGGACAAATTTCTCAGAGCGTTTGTTCAAGGACACACATACACACTCCTCTGCATCCTGCTTGCAGCAAGAGCAGAGGAAGCAACTTTGTTTCTTTTTAGCCAGTTTTCAGCTCCTTTTCTCTGGGGGGAGATGGAGAGTTGAACTTTGTTTTCCTGGGACTTTTTGGGGGTTTTTTTCCCTTCTTCTCTTCTTGACTCTTTCAACATCAGAGCACATTGGGAGAATTTTCTCCCGAGGTGGGGGCCCTGAATGTGGGCCCATGAGCCAGCTGCAAGGAGGAGGAGAGAGACTACACCTACGGAAGTGTTGGGGTT
Organism: Aphelocoma coerulescens; assembly: GCF_041296385.1. Classification (NCBI taxonomy): domain Eukaryota; kingdom Metazoa; phylum Chordata; class Aves; order Passeriformes; family Corvidae; genus Aphelocoma; species Aphelocoma coerulescens. The sequence goes on from NW_027184070.1 coordinate 736,810, forward strand.
CCTCCCCCCTGCCATGAGGTCATGGGAGAGGGGACCCTGGGGTAGAGGCATGGCCTGGGCACGGGGTCTCCCTGCTCCCTGCTCACATGTGCCCTAATCCTGTTCAGCACTGCTTATTTTGTGTCGCCCTGTGCGAGGAGGGCCCTGGTTGTGCTGTGATTGCTCAGTTCTTTGGCAGTGCCCCGCCCATGTGGCTGGAGAAGAAAGAGCTCTGAAACTTCTCTCAAGAATCGCTCCCTGTTTCTTTGCACGGGCCTCGCTGTCTATGGATGTTTCAGGAGACCCCACCGAAACACGGAAGGACTCTCAAATTATCCCAGCTTTCTCTGCACAGCGAGAGCTTTTAATATTTAGCATTGCTATCGTTTTCCTGTGTGTTTGTTAAAAAAATAGTTTTTATCTCTTTCACTTTCTTCCCAGGAAAGTTCTTTTTTCCAAAAACCTGGTGGGGGAGGGCTGGGTGTAACCTGCCTTCTATCAGAGGATATTTTCCTCCACATTTGTCCAAACCGGCATAGCCTGTCCTTTCCTGGGTCTCTGTTGCAGATGGAAGCTGCTGGTGCCATTGTCAGCTTGAAGCCCTCTTTTGATGCAAGCAGATGTTGCCAGGTGTGTTCAGCAGCTGTTGCTCAATGCTTATGCCAAGCTATTGTGTTCCTCATGGAACCAAGGAGCCATTGTGACACTGCAGGGGCTGATGGCATCAAGGAGGCAATTGTGACAGTACAGAACCTCCTAGAAACAAGGCTCCATTGTGACACCGTGGGGAATCATGGAATCAAGGAGCCCATTGTGACACGGCTGCATGGAACCAATGGTCCATGGTTACACTGCGGATTCAAGAAGAGCACGGTGACACCACGCAACATCATGGAACCATAGGTCCATTGTGACACAGCGGGGCCTCATGGAAACAAGGGGACCATTGTGGCAAAGCAGGGCCTAATGGAAGCATGGAGGGCATTGTGACACTAAGGAAACTCCTGGAACCAAGATGACCACTGGCACATAATGGAACCTCATGGAAGCAAGCCTCCACAATGACTTTGGAGGGCCTCAGGGACCACAGGACCCATTGTGACACAGCAGGACCTGGTGGAACCAAGGAGCCTTTGTGATACTCCAGATCCACATGGAAGCCAGGGTGCACTGAGACACAGCGGGGCCTTGTTGGAACCAAAGACACCTCTGCAAAAAGCAGGCTAGCTCATAGAAGCAAGGAGTCCATTGTTACAACATCAAAGCTATGGAAGCAAGGGACCATTGTGACACTGCGGGGCCTCATGGAACCAATTGTCCATGATGACAGTGCGGATCAAAGGAGACCATGGTGACACTGCGGAACCTGATGGAACCAAGGAGCCATTGTGACACAGTGGGGCCTCATGGAATCAAGGAGACCATTGTGACCCAGGTGTTGCATGGGAAGGCAAGGAGCCATTGTGACACTTTGGGCTTCTTCCCTTGAGCTCTGCAGCTGGCTGTCCCAGCCCAGCGCACCATGTGCCACCTGCTCTCCTCAGGGCTCTGCCTGCACACAGCCCCAGGAGAAGTTTTCCTGTTTGCAAGGAAAGAATGGAAAAGCCGGAGCAGGTTTCCTAAACAACAAACCCCACTCAGGAGCCACATGCTCAGTACAGGCTGCCTGGAACGATGTCCCCTTTCTACAAGGGTCAGGGTGAGCAGGAATGAATGATCTCTGGGAGCAGAATTCTCGGAGTCTTTCCACTGAATTCTCTGTCCCTGTGTCTTGGGGTGACTTTATCGTGTGTATCCCCTATTGCTGCTCTATGCCCAGAAGTGAACTTTGTGCATTTCTGTGCCTTTCAACTGAGCCTGAGAGGGGGGAGAGGAAAAAAAACCGGACAAATTTCTCAGAGCGTTTGTTCAAGGACACACATACACACTCCTCTGCATCCTGCTTGCAGCAAGAGCAGAGGAAGCAACTTTGTTTCTTTTTAGCCAGTTTTCAGCTCCTTTTCTCTGGGGGGAGATGGAGAGTTGAACTTTGTTTTCCTGGGACTTTTTGGGGGTTTTTTTCCCTTCTTCTCTTCTTGACTCTTTCAACATCAGAGCACATTGGGAGAATTTTCTCCCGAGGTGGGGGCCCTGAATGTGGGCCCATGAGCCAGCTGCAAGGAGGAGGAGAGAGACTGCACCTACGGAAGTGTTGGGGTTCCTCCCCCCTGCCATGAGGTCATGGGAGAGGGGACCCTGGGGTAGAGGCATGGCCTGGGCACGGGGGGTCTCCCTGCTTACATGTGCCCTAATCCTGTTCAGCACTGCTTATTTTGTGTCGCCCTGTGCGAGGAGGGCCCTGGTTGTGCTGTGATTGCTCAGTTCTTTGGCAGTGCCCCGCCCATGTGGCTGGAGAAGAAAGAGCTCTGAAACTTCTCTCAAGAATCGCTCCCTGTTTCTTTGCACGGGCCTCGCTGTCTATGGATGTTTCAGGAGACCCCACCGAAACACGGAAGGACTCTCAAATTATCCCAGCTTTCTCTGCACAGCGAGAGCTTTTAATATTTAGCATTGCTATCGTTTTCCTGTGTGTTTGTTAAAAAAATAGTTTTTATCTCTTTCACTTTCTTCCCAGGAAAGTTCTTTTTTCCAAAAACCTGGTGGGGGAGGGCTGGGTGTAACCTGCCTTCTATCAGAGGATATTTTCCTCCACATTTGTCCAAACCGGCATAGCCTGTCCTTTCCTGGGTCTCTGTTGCAGATGGAAGCTGCTGGTGCCATTGTCAGCTTGAAGCCCTCTTTTGATGCAAGCAGATGTTGCCAGGTGTGTTCAGCAGCTGTTGCTCAATGCTTATGCCAAGCTATTGTGTTCCTCATGGAACCAAGGAGCCATTGTGACACTGCAGGGGCTGATGGCATCAAGGAGGCAATTGTGACAGTACAGAACCTCCTAGAAACAAGGCTCCATTGTGACACCGTGGGGAATCATGGAATCAAGGAGCCCATTGTGACACGGCTGCATGGAACCAATGGTCCATGGTTACACGGCGGATTCAAGAAGAGCACGGTGACACCACGCAACATCATGGAACCATAGGTCCATTGTGACACAGCGGGGCCTCATGGAAACAAGGGGACCATTGTGGCAAAGCAGGGCCTAATGGAAGCATGGAGAGCATTGTGACACTAAGGAAACTCCTGGAACCAAGATGACCACTGGCACATAATGGAACCTCATGGAAGCAAGCCTCCACAATGACTTTGGAGGGCCTCAGGGACCACAGGACCCATTGTGACACAGCAGGACCTGGTGGAACCAAGGAGCCTTTGTGATACTCCAGATCCACATGGAAGCCAGGGTGCACTGAGACACAGCGGGGCCTTGTTGGAACCAAAGACACCTCTGCAAAAAGCAGGCTAGCTCATAGAAGCAAGGAGTCCATTGTTACAACGTCAAAGCTATGGAACCAAGGGACCATTGTGACACTGCGGGGCCTCATGGAACCAATTGTCCATGATGACAGTGCGGATCAAAGGAGACCATGGTGACACTGCGGAACCTGATGGAACCAAGGAGCCATTGTGACACAGTGGGGCCTCATGGAATCAAGGAGACCATTGTGACCCAGGTGTTGCATGGGAAGGCAAGGAGCCATTGTGACACTTTGGGCTTCTTCCCTTGAGCTCTGCAGCTGGCTGTCCCAGCCCAGCGCACCATGTGCCACCTGCTCTCCTCAGGGCTCTGCCTGCACACAGCCCCAGGAGAAGTTTTCCTGTTTGCAAGGAAAGAATGGAAAAGCCGGAGCAGGTTTCCTAAACAACAAACCCCACTCAGGAGCCACATGCTCAGTACAGGCTGCCTGGAACGATGTCCCCTTTCTACAAGGGTCAGTGTGAGCAGGAATGATCTCTGGGAGCAGAATTCTCGGAGTCTTTCCACTGAATTCTCTGTCCCTGTGTCTTGGGGTGACTTTATTGTGTGTATCCCCTATTGCTGCTCTATGCCCAGAAGTGAACTTTGTGCGTTTCTGTGCCTTTCAACTGAGCCTGAGAGGGGGGAGAGGAAAAAAACCGGACAAACTTCTCAGAGCATTTTTTCAAGGAGACACATACACACTCCTCTGCATCCTGCTTGCAGCAAGAGCAGAGGAAGCAACTTGGTTTCTTTTTTGCCAGTTTTCAGCTCCTTTTCTCTGGGGGGAGATGGAGAGTTGAACTTTGTTTTCCTGGGACTTCGGGGGTTTTTTTTCCCTTCTTCTCTTCTTGACTCTTTCAACATCAGAGCACATTGGGAGAATTTTCTCCCGAGGTGGGGGCCCTGAATGTGGGCCCATGAGCCAGCTGCAAGGAGGAGGAGAGAGACTACACCTACGGAAGTGTTGGGGTTCCTCCCTCCTGCCATGCGGTCATGGGAGAGGGGACCCTGGGGTAGAGGCATGGCCTGGGCACGGGGTCTCCCTGCTCCCTGCTCACATGTGCCCTAATCCTGTTCAGCACTGCTTATTTTGTGTTGCCCTGTGCGAGGAGGGCCCTGGTTGTGCTGTGATTGCTCAGTTCTTTGGCAGTGCCCCGCCCATGTGGCTGGAGAAGAAAGAGCTCTGAAACTTCTCTCAAGAATCGCTCCCTGTTTCTTTGCACGGGCCTCGCTGTCTATGGATGTTTCAGGAGACCCCACCGAAACACGGAAGGACTCTCAAATTATCCCAGCTTTCTCTGCACAGCGAGAGCCTTTAATATTTAGCATTGTTATCCTTTTCCTGGGTGTTTGTTAAAAAAATGGTTTTTATCTCTTTCACTTTCTTCCCAGGAAAGTTCTTTTTTCCAAAAACCTGGTGGGGGAGGGCTGGGTGTAACCTGCCTTCTATCAGAGGATATTTTCCTCCACATTTGTCCAAACCGGCACAGCCTGTCCTTTCCTGGGTCTCTGTTGCAGATGGAAGCTGCTGGTGCCATTGTCAGCTTGAAGCCCTCTTTTGATGCAAGCAGATGTTGCCAGGTGTGTTCAGCAGCTGTTGCTCAATGCTTATGCCAAGCTATTGTGTTCCTCATGGAACCAAGGAGCCATTGTGACACTGCAGGGGCTGATGGCATCAAGGAGGCAATTGTGACAGTACAGAACCTCCTAGAAACAAGGCTCCATTGTGACACCGTGGGGAATCATGGAATCAAGGAGCCCATTGTGACACGGCCAGGCCACATGGAACCAATGGTCCATGGTTACACGGCGGATTCAAGAAGAGCACGGTGACACCACGCAACATCACGGAACCATAGGTCCATTGTGACACAGCGGGGCCTCATGGAAACAAGGGGACCATTGTGGCAAAGCAGGGCCTAATGGAAGCATGGAGGGCATTGTGACACTAAGGAAACTCCTGGAACCAAGATGACCACTGGCACATAATGGAACCTCATGGAAGCAAGCCTCCACGATGGTTTTGGAGGGCCTCAGGGACCACAGGACCCATTGTGACACAGCAGGACCTGGTGGAACCAATGAGCCTTTGTGATACTCCAGATCCACATGGAAGCCAGGGTGCACTGAGACACAGCGGGGCCTTGTTGGAACCAAAGACACCTCTGCAAAAAGCAGGCTAGCTCATAGAAGCAAGGAGTCCTTTGTTACAACATCAAACCTATGGAAGCAAGGGACCATTGTGACACTGCGGGGCCTCATGGAACCAATTGTCCATGATGACAGTGCGGATCAAAGGAGACCATGGTGACACTGCGGAACCTGATGGAACCAAGGAGCCATTGTGACACAGTGGGGCCTCATGGAATCAAGGAGACCATTGTGACCCAGGTGTTGCATGTGAAGGCAAGGAGCCATTGTGCCACTTTGGGCTTCTTCCCTTGAGCTCTGCAGCTGGCTGTCCCAGCCCAGCGCACCATGTGCCACCTGCTCTCCTCAGGGCTCTGCCTGCACACAGCCCCAGGAGAAGTTTTCCTGTTTGCAAGGAAAGAATGGAAAAGCCGGAGCAGGTTTCCTAAACAACAAACCCCACTCAGGAGCCACATGCTCAGTACAGGCTGCCTGGAACGATGTCCCCTTTCTACAAGGGTCAGTGTGAGCAGGAATGAATGATCTCTGGGAGCAGAATTCTCGGAGTCTTTCCACTGAATTCTCTGTCCCTGTGTCTTGGGGTGACTTTATCATGTGTATCCCCTATTGCTGCTCTATGCCCAGAAGTGAACTTTGTGCATTTCTGTGCCTTTCAACTGAGCCTGAGAGGGGGGAGAGGAAAAAAAACCGGACAGACTTCTCAGAGCGTTTGTTCAAGGACACACATACACACTCCTCTGCATCCTGCTTGCAGCAAGAGCAGAGGAAGCAACTTTGTTTCTTTTTAGCCAGTTTTCAGCTCCTTTTCTCTGGGGGGAGATGGAGAGTTGAACTTTGTTTTCCTGGGACTTCGGGGGGTTTTTTCCCCTTCTTCTCTTCTTGACTCTTTCAACATCAGAGCACATTGGGAGAATTTTCTCCCGAGGTGGGGGCCCTGAATGTGGGCCCATGAGCCAGCTGCAAGGAGGAGGAGAGAGACTACACCTACGGAAGTGTTGGGGTTCCTCCCCCCTGCCATGAGGTCATGGGAGAGGGGACCCTGGGGTAGAGGCATGGCCTGGGCACGGGGTCTCCCTGCTCCCTGCTCACATGTGCCCTAACCCTGTTCAGCACTGCTTATTTTGTGTTGCCCTGTGCGAGGAGGGCCCTGGTTGTGCTGTGATTGCTCAGTTCTTTGGCAGTGCCCCGCCCATGTGGCTGGAGAAGAAAGAGCTCTGAAACTTCTCTCAAGAATCGCTCCCTGTTTCTTTGCACGGGCCTCGCTGTCTATGGATGTTTCAGGAGACCCCACCGAAACACGGAAGGACTCTCAAATTATCCCAGCTTTCTCTGCACAGCGAGAGCTTTTAATATTTAGCATTGCTATCCTTTTCCTGTGTGTTTGTTAAAAAAATAGTTTTTATCTCTTTCACTTTCTTCCCAGGAAAGTTCTTTTTTCCAAAAACCTGGTGGGGGAGGGCTGGGTGTAACCTGCCTTCTATCAGAGGATATTTTCCTCCACATTTGTCCAAACCGGCACAGCCTGTCCTTTCCCTGGGTGTCTGTTGCAGATGGAAGCTGCTGGTGCCATTGTCAGCTTGAAGCCCTCTTTTGATGCAAGCAGATGTTGCCAGGTGTGTTCAGCAGCTGTTGCTCAATGCTTATGCCAAGCTATTGTGTTCCTCATGGAACCAAGGAGCCATTGTGACACTGCAGGGGCTGATGGCATCAAGGAGGCAATTGTGACAGTACAGAACCTCCTAGAAACAAGGCTCCATTGTGACACCGTGGGGAATCATGGAATCAAGGAGCCCATTGTGACACGGCTGCATGGAACCAATGGTCCATGGTTACACTGCGGATTCAAGAAGAGCACGGTGACACCACGCAACATCATGGAACCATAGGTCCATTGTGACACAGCGGGGCCTCATGGAAACAAGGGGACCATTGTGGCAAAGCAGGGCCTAATGGAAGCATGGAGAGCATTGTGACACTAAGGAAACTCCTGGAACCAAGATGACCACTGGCACATAATGGAACCTCATGGAACCAAGCCTCCACAATGACTTTGGAGGGCCTCAGGGACCACAGGACCCATTGTGACACAGCAGGACCTGGTGGAACCAAGGAGCCTTTGTGATACTCCAGATCCACATGGAAGCCAGGGTGCACTGAGACACAGCGGGGCCTTGTTGGAACCAAAGACACCTCTGCAAAAAGCAGGCTAGCTCATAGAAGCAAGGAGTCCATTGTTACAACGTCAAAGCTATGGAACCAAGGGACCATTGTGACACTGCGGGGCCTCATGGAACCAATTGTCCATGATGACAGTGCGGATCAAAGGAGACCATGGTGACACTGCGGAACCTGATGGAACCAAGGAGCCATTGTGACACAGTGGGGCCTCATGGAATCAAGGAGACCATTGTGACCCAGGTGTTGCATGGGAAGGCAAGGAGCCATTGTGACACTTTGGGCTTCTTCCCTTGAGCTCTGCAGCTGGCTGTCCCAGCCCAGCGCACCATGTGCCACCTGCTCTCCTCAGGGCTCTGCCTGCACACAGCCCCAGGAGAAGTTTTCCTGTTTGGAAGGAAAGAATGGAAAAGCCGGAGCAGGTTTCCTAAACAACAAACCCCACTCAGGAGCCACATGCTCAGTACAGGCTGCCTGGAACGATGTCCCCTTTCTACAAGGGTCAGGGTGAGCAGGAATGAATGATCTCTGGGAGCAGAATTCTCGGAGTCTTTCCACTGAATTCTCTGTCCCTGTGTCTTGGGGTGACTTTATCGTGTGTATCCCCTATTGCTGCTCTATGCCCAGAAGTGAACTTTGTGCATTTCTGTGCCTTTCAACTGAGCCTGAGAGGGGGGAGAGGAAAAAAAACCGGACAAATTTCTCAGAGCGTTTGTTCAAGGACACACATACACACTCCTCTGCATCCTGCTTGCAGCAAGAGCAGAGGAAGCAACTTTGTTTCTTTTTAGCCAGTTTTCAGCTCCTTTTCTCTGGGGGGAGATGGAGAGTTGAACTTTGTTTTCCTGGGACTTTTTGGGGGTTTTTTTCCCTTCTTCTCTTCTTGACTCTTTCAACATCAGAGCACATTGGGAGAATTTTCTCCCGAGGTGGGGGCCCTGAATGTGGGCCCATGAGCCAGCTGCAAGGAGGAGGAGAGAGACTACACCTACGGAAGTGTTGGGGTTCCTCCCCCCTGCCATGAGGTCATGGGAGAGGGGACCCTGGGGTAGAGGCATGGCCTGGGCACGGGGGGTCTCCCTGCTTACATGTGCCCTAATCCTGTTCAGCACTGCTTATTTTGTGTTGCCCTGTGCGAGGAGGGCCCTGGTTGTGCTGTGATTGCTCAGTTCTTTGGCAGTGCCCCGCCCATGTGGCTGGAGAAGAAAGAGCTCTGAAACTTCTCTCAAGAATCGCTCCCTGTTTCTTTGCACGGGCCTCGCTGTCTATGGATGTTTCAGGAGACCCCACCGAAACACGGAAGGACTCTCAAATTATCCCAGCTTTCTCTGCACAGCGAGAGCTTTTAATATTTAGCATTGCTATCGTTTTCCTGTGTGTTTGTTAAAAAAATAGTTTTTATCTCTTTCACTTTCTTCCCAGGAAAGTTCTTTTTTCCAAAAACCTGGTGGGGGAGGGCTGGGTGTAACCTGCCTTCTATCAGAGGATACTTTCCTCCACATTTGTCCAAACCGGCATAGCCTGTCCTTTCCTGGGTCTCTGTTGCAGATGGAAGCTGCTGGTGCCATTGTCAGCTTGAAGCCCTCTTTTGATGCAAGCAGATGTTGCCAGGTGTGTTCAGCAGCTGTTGCTCAATGCTTATGCCAAGCTATTGTGTTCCTCATGGAACCAAGGAGCCATTGTGACACTGCAGGGGCTGATGGCATCAAGGAGGCAATTGTGACAGTACAGAACCTCCTAGAAACAAGGCTCCATTGTGACACCGTGGGGAATCATGGAATCAAGGAGCCCATTGTGACACGGCTGCATGGAACCAATGGTCCATGGTTACACTGCGGATTCAAGAAGAGCACGGTGACACCACGCAACATCATGGAACCATAGGTCCATTGTGACACAGCGGGGCCTCATGGAAACAAGGGGACCATTGTGGCAAAGCAGGGCCTAATGGAAGCATGGAGAGCATTGTGACACTAAGGAAACTCCTGGAACCAAGATGACCACTGGCACATAATGGAACCTCATGGAAGCAAGCCTCCACAATGACTTTGGAGGGCCTCAGGGACCACAGGACCCATTGTGACACAGCAGGACCTGGTGGAACCAAGGAGCCTTTGTGATACTCCAGATCCACATGGAAGCCAGGGTGCACTGAGACACAGCGGGGCCTTGTTGGAACCAAAGACACCTCTGCAAAAAGCAGGCTAGCTCATAGAAGCAAGGAGTCCATTGTTACAACGTCAAAGCTATGGAACCAAGGGACCATTGTGACACTGCGGGGCCTCATGGAACCAATTGTCCATGATGACAGTGCGGATCAAAGGAGACCATGGTGACACTGCGGAACCTGATGGAACCAAGGAGCCATTGTGACACAGTGGGGCCTCATGGAATCAAGGAGACCATTGTGACCCAGGTGTTGCATGGGAAGGCAAGGAGCCATTGTGACACTTTGGGCTTCTTCCCTTGAGCTCTGCAGCTGGCTGTCCCAGCCCAGCGCACCATGTGCCACCTGCTCTCCTCAGGGCTCTGCCTGCACACAGCCCCAGGAGAAGTTTTCCTGTTTGCAAGGAAAGAATGGAAAAGCCGGAGCAGGTTTCCTAAACAACAAACCCCACTCAGGAGCCACATGCTCAGTACAGGCTGCCTGGAACGATGTCCCCTTTCTACAAGGGTCAGTGTGAGCAGGAATGAATGATCTCTGGGAGCAGAATTCTCGGAGTCTTTCCACTGAATTCTCTGTCCCTGTGTCTTGGGGTGACTTTATTGTGTGTATCCCCTATTGCTGCTCTATGCCCAGAAGTGAACTTTGTGCGTTTCTGTGCCTTTCAACTGAGCCTGAGAGGGGGGAGAGGAAAAAAACCGGACAAACTTCTCAGAGCGTTTTTTCAAGGACACACATACACACTCCTCTGCATCCTGCTTGCAGCAAGAGCAGAGGAAGCAACTTGGTTTCTTTTTTGCCAGTTTTCAGCTCCTTTTCTCTGGGGGGAGATGGAGAGTTGAACTTTGTTTTCCTGGGACTTCGGGGGGTTTTTTTCCCTTCTTCTCTTCTTGACTCTTTCAACATCAGAGCACATTGGGAGAATTTTCTCCCGAGGTGGGGGCCCTGAATGTGGGCCCATGAGCCAGCTGCAAGGAGGAGGAGAGAGACTACACCTACGGAAGTGTTGGGGTTCCTCCCCCCTGCCATGAGGTCATGGGAGAGGGGACCCTGGGGTAGAGGCATGGCCTGGGCACGGGGTCTCCCTGCTCCCTGCTCACATGTGCCCTAACCCTGTTCAGCACTGCTTATTTTGTGTTGCCCTGTGCGAGGAGGGCCCTGGTTGTGCTGTGATTGCTCAGTTCTTTGGCAGTGCCCCGCCCATGTGGCTGGAGAAGAAAGAGCTCTGAAACTTCTCTCAAGAATCGCTCCCTGTTTCTTTGCACGGGCCTCGCTGTCTATGGATGTTTCAGGAGACCCCACCGAAACACAGAAGGACTCTCAAATTATCCCAGCTTTCTCTGCACAGCGAGAGCTTTTAATATTTAGCATTGTTATCCTTTTCCTGTGTGTTTGTTAAAAAAATAGTTTTTATCTCTTTCACTTTCTTCCCAGGAAAGTTCTTTTTTCCAAAAACCTGGTGGGGGAGGGCTGGGTGTAACCTGCCTTCTATCAGAGGATATTTTCCTCCACATTTGTCCAAACCGGCACAGCCTGTCCTTTCCTGGGTCTCTGTTGCAGATGGAAGCTGCTGGTGCCATTGTCAGCTTGAAGCCCTCTTTTGATGCAAGCAGATGTTGCCAGGTGTGTTCAGCAGTTGTTGCTCAATGCTTATGCCAAGCTATTGTGTTCCTCATGGAACCAAGGAGCCATTGTGACACTGCAGGGGCTGATGGCATCAAGGAGGCAATTGTGACAGTACAGAACCTCCTAGAAACAAGGCTCCATTGTGACACCGTGGGGAATCATGGAATCAAGGAGCCCATTGTGACACGGCCAGGCCACATGGAACCAATGGTCCATGGTTACACGGCGGATTCAAGAAGAGCACGGTGACACCACGCAACATCATGGAACCATAGGTCCATTGTGACACAGCGGGGCCTCATGGAAACAAGGGGACCATTGTGGCAAAGCAGGGCCTAATGGAAGCATGGAGAGCATTGTGACACTAAGGAAACTCCTGGAACCAAGATGACCACTGGCACATAATGGAACCTCATGGAAGCAAGCCTCCACAATGACTTTGGAGGGCCTCAGGGACCACAGGACCCATTGTGACACAGCAGGACCTGGTGGAACCAAGGAGCCTTTGTGATACTCCAGATCCACATGGAAGCCAGGGTGCACTGAGACACAGCGGGGCCTTGTTGGAACCAAAGACACCTCTGCAAAAAGCAGGCTAGCTCATAGAAGCAAGGAGTCCATTGTTACAACGTCAAAGCTATGGAACCAAGGGACCATTGTGACACTGCGGGGCCTCATGGAACCAATTGTCCATGATGACAGTGCGGATCAAAGGAGACCATGGTGACACTGCGGAACCTGATGGAACCAAGGAGCCATTGTGACACAGTGGGGCCTCATGGAATCAAGGAGACCATTGTGACCCAGGTGTTGCATGTGAAGGCAAGGAGCCATTGTGCCACTTTGGGCTTCTTCCCTTGAGCTCTGCAGCTGGCTGTCCCAGCCCAGCGCACCATGTGCCACCTGCTCTCCTCAGGGCTCTGCCTGCACACAGCCCCAGGAGAAGTTTTCCTGTTTGCAAGGAAAGAATGGAAAAGCCTGAGCAGGTTTCCTAAACAACAAACCCCACTCAGGAGCCACATGCTCAGTACAGGCTGCCTGGAACGATGTCCCCTTTCTACAAGGGTCAGTGTGAGCAGGAATGAATGATCTCTGGGAGCAGAATTCTCGGAGTCTTTCCACTGAATTCTCTGTCCCTGTGTCTTGGGGTGACTTTATCATGTGTATCCCCTATTGCTGCTCTATGCCCAGAAGTGAACTTTGTGCATTTCTGTGCCTTTCAACTGAGCCTGAGAGGGGGGAGAGGAAAAAAAACCGGACAGACTTCTCAGAGCGTTTGTTCAAGGACACACATACACACTCCTCTGCATCCTGCTTGCAGCAAGAGCAGAGGAAGCAACTTTGTTTCTTTTTAGCCAGTTTTCAGCTCCTTTTCTCTGGGGGGAGATGGAGAGTTGAACTTTGTTTTCCTGGGACTTCGGGGGTTTTTTCCCCTTCTTCTCTTCTTGACTCTTTCAACATCAGAGCACATTGGGAGAATTTTCTCCCGAGGTGGGGGCCCTGAATGTGGGCCCATGAGCCAGCTGCAAGGAGGAGGAGAGAGACTACACCTACGGAAGTGTTGGGGTTCCTCCCCCCTGCCATGAGGTCATGGGAGAGGGGACCCTGGGGTAGAGGCATGGCCTGGGCACGGGGGTCTCCCTGCTCCCTGCTCACATGTGCCCTAACCCTGTTCAGCACTGCTTATTTTGTGTTGCCCTGTGCGAGGAGGGCCCTGGTTGTGCTGTGATTGCTCAGTTCTTTGGCAGTGCCCCGCCCATGTGGCTGGAGAAGAAAGAGCTCTGAAACTTCTCTCAAGAATCGCTCCCTGTTTCTTTGCACGGGCCTCGCTGTCTATGGATGTTTCAGGAGACCCCACCGAAACACGGAAGGACTCTCAAATTATCCCAGCTTTCTCTGCACAGCGAGAGCTTTTAATATTTAGCATTGCTATCCTTTTCCTGTGTGTTTGTTAAAAAAATAGTTTTTATCTCTTTCACTTTCTTCCCAGGAAAGTTCTTTTTTCCAAAAACCTGGTGGGGGAGGGCTGGGTGTAACCTGCCTTCTATCAGAGGATATTTTCCTCCACATTTGTCCAAACCGGCACAGCCTGTCCTTTCCCTGGGTGTCTGTTGCAGATGGAAGCTGCTGGTGCCATTGTCAGCTTGAAGCCCTCTTTTGATGCAAGCAGATGTTGCCAGGTGTGTTCAGCAGCTGTTGCTCAATGCTTATGCCAAGCTATTGTGTTCCTCATGGAACCAAGGAGCCATTGTGACACTGCAGGGGCTGATGGCATCAAGGAGGCAATTGTGACAGTACAGAACCTCCTAGAAACAAGGCTCCATTGTGACACCGTGGAGAATCATGGAATCAAGGAGCCCATTGTGACACGGCCAGGCCACATGGAACCAATGGTCCATGGTTACACTGCGGATTCAAGAAGAGCACGGTGACACCACGCAACATCATGGAACCATAGGTCCATTGTGACACAGCGGGGCCTCATGGAAACAAGGGGACCATTGTGGCAAAGCAGGGCCTAATGGAAGCATGGAGGGCATTGTGACACTAAGGAAACTCCTGGAACCAAGATGACCACTGGCACATAATGGAACCTCATGGAAGCAAGCCTCCATGATGACTTTGGAGGGCCTCAGGGACCACAGGACCCATTGTGACACAGCAGGACCTGGTGGAACCAAGGAGCCTTTGTGATGCTCCAGATCCACATGGAAGCCAGGGTGCACTGAGACACAGCGGGGCCTTGTTGGAACCAAAGACACCTCTGCAAAAAGCAGGCTAGCTCATAGAAGCAAGGAGTCCATTGTTACAACATCAAAGCTATGGAAGCAAGGGACCATTGTGACACTGCGGGGCCTCATGGAACCAATTGTCCATGATGACAATGCGGATCAAAGGAGACCATGGTGACACTCCGGAACCTGATGGAACCAAGGAGCCATTGTGACACAGTGGGGCCTCATGGAATCAAGGAGACCATTGTGACCCAGGTGTTGCATGTGAAGGCAAGGAGCCATTGTGACACTTTGGGCTTCTTCCCTTGAGCTCTGCAGCTGGCTGTCCCAGCCCAGCGCACCATGTGCCACCTGCTCTCCTCAGGGCTCTGCCTGCACACAGCCCCAGGAGAAGTTTTCCTGTTTGGAAGGAAAGGATGGAAAAGCCTGAGCAGGTTTCCTAAACAACAAACCCCACTCAGGAGCCACATGCTCAGTACAGGCTGCCTGGAACGATGTCCCCTTTCTACAAGGGTCAGTGTGAGCAGGAATGGGAGCAGAATTCTCGGAGTCTTTCCACTGAATTCTCTGTCCCTGTGTCTTGGGGTGACTTTATCATGTGTATCCCCTATTGCTGCTCTATGCCCAGAAGTGAACTTTGTGCATTTCTGTGCCTTTCAACTGAGCCTGAGAGGGGGGAGAGGGAAAAAAAACCGGACAAACTTCTCAGAGCATTTGTTCAAGGACACACATACACACTCCTCTGCATCCTGCTTGCAGCAAGAGCGGAGGAAGCAACCTTGTTTCTTTTTAGCCAGTTTTCAGCTCCTTTTCTCTGGGGGGAGATGGAGAGTTGAACTTTGTTTTCCTGGGACTTTTTGGGGGTTTTTTCCCCTTCTTCTCTTCTTGACTCTTTCAACATCAGAGCACATTGGGAGAATTTTCTACCCAGGTGGGGGCCCTGAATGTGGGCCCATGAGCCAGCTGCAAGGAGGAGGAGAGAGACTACACCTACGGAAGTGTTGGGGTTCCTCCCCCCTGCCATGAGGTCATGGGAGAGGGGACCCTGGGGTAGAGGCATGGCCTGGGCACGGGGTCTCCCTGCTCCCTGCTCACATGTGCCCTAATCCTGTTCAGCACTGCTTATTTTGTGTTGCCCTGTGCCAGGAGGGCCCTGCTTGTGCCGTGATTGCTCAGTTCTTTGGCAGTGCCCCGCCCATGTGGCTGGAGAAGAAAGAGCTCTGAAACTTCTCTCAAGAATCGCTCCCTGTTTCTTTGCACGGGCCTCGCTGTCTATGGATGTTTCAGGAGACCCCACCGAAACACGGAAGGACTCTCAAATTATCCCAGGTTTCTCTCCACAGCGAGAGGTTTTAATATTTAGCATTGTTATCCTTTTCCTGTGTGTTTGTTAAAAAAAGAGGTTTTATCTCTTTCACTTTCTTCCCAGGAAAATTCTTTTTTCCCGAAGCTGGTGGGGGAGGGCTGGGTGTAACCTGCCTTCTATCAGAGGATATTTTCCTCCACATTTGTCCAAACCGGCACAGCCTGTCCTTTCCTGGGTCTCTGTTGCAGATGGAAGCTGCTGGTGCCATTGTCAGCTTGAAGCACTCTTTTGATGCAAGCAGATGTTGCCAGGTGTGTTCAGCAGCTGTTGCTCAATGCTTATGCCAAGCTATTGTGTTCCTCATGGAACCAAGGAGCCATTGTGACACTGCAGGGGCTGATGGCATCAAGGAGGCAATTGTGACAGTACAGAACCTCCTAGAAACAAGGCTCCGTTGTGCCACCGTGGGGAATCATGGAATCAAGGAGCCCATTGTGACAGGGCCAGGCCGCATGGAACCAATGGTCCATGGTTACACGGCGGATTCAAGAAGAGCACGGTGACACCACGCAACATCATGGAACCATAGGTCCATTGTGACACAGCGGGGCCTCATGGAAACAAGGGGACCATTGTGGCAAAGCAGGGCCTAATGGAAGCATGGAGGGCATTGTGACACTAAGGAAACTCCTGGAACCAAGATGACCACTGGCACATAATGGAACCTCATGGAACCAAGCCTCCACGATTGTTTTGGAGGGCCTCAGGGACCACAGGACCCATTGTGACACAGCAGGACCTGGTGGAACCAAGGAGCCTTTGTGATACTCCAGATCCACATGGAAGCCAGGGTGCACTGAGACACAGCGGGGCCTTGTTGGAACCAAAGACACCTCTGCAAAAAGCAGGCCAGCTCATAGAAGCAAGGAGTCCATTGTTACAACATAAAAGCTATGGAAGCAAGGGACCATTGTGACACTGCGGGGCCTCATGGAACCAATTGTCCATTATGACAATGCGGATCAAAGGAGACCATGGTGACACTGCGGAACCTGATGGAACCAAGGAGCCATTGTGACACAGTGGGGCCTCATGGAATCAAGGAGACCATTGTGACCCAGGTGTTGCATGTGAAGGCAAGGAGCCATTGTGACACTTTGGGCTTCTTCCCTTGAGCTCTGCAGCTGGCTGTCCCAGCCCAGCGCACCATGTGCCACCTGCTCTCCTCAGGGCTCTGCCTGCACACAGCCCCAGGAGAAGTTTTCCTGTTTGCAAGGAAAGAATGGAAAAGCCGGAGCAGGTTTCCTAAACAACAAACCCCACTCAGGAGCCACATGCTCAGTACAGGCTGCCTGGAACGATGTCCCCTTTCTACAAGGGTCAGTGTGAGCAGGAATGAATGATCTCTGGGAGCAGAATTCTCGGAGTCTTTCCACTGAATTCTCTGTCCCTGTGTCTTGGGGTGACTTTATCATGTGTATCCCCTATTGCTGCTCTATGCCCAGAAGTGAACTTTGTGCATTTCTGTGCCTTTCAACTGAGCCTGAGAGGGGGGAGAGGAAAAAAAACCGGACAGACTTCTCAGAGCGTTTGTTCAAGGACACACATACACACTCCTCTGCATCCTGCTTGCAGCAAGAGCAGAGGAAGCAACTTTGTTTCTTTTTAGCCAGTTTTCAGCTCCTTTTCTCTGGGGGGAGATGGAGAGTTGAACTTTGTTTTCCTGGGACTTCGGGGGTTTTTTCCCCTTCTTCTCTTCTTGACTCTTTCAACATCAGAGCACATTGGGAGAATTTTCTCCCGAGGTGGGGGCCCTGAATGTGGGCCCATGAGCCAGCTGCAAGGAGGAGGAGAGAGACTACACCTACGGAAGTGTTGGGGTTCCTCCCCCCTGCCATGAGGTCATGGGAGAGGGGACCCTGGGGTAGAGGCATGGCCTGGGCACGGGGGTCTCCCTGCTCCCTGCTCACATGTGCCCTAACCCTGTTCAGCACTGCTTATTTTGTGTTGCCCTGTGCGAGGAGGGCCCTGGTTGTGCTGTGATTGCTCAGTTCTTTGGCAGTGCCCCGCCCATGTGGCTGGAGAAGAAAGAGCTCTGAAACTTCTCTCAAGAATCGCTCCCTGTTTCTTTGCACGGGCCTCGCTGTCTATGGATGTTTCAGGAGACCCCACCGAAACACGGAAGGACTCTCAAATTATCCCAGCTTTCTCTGCACAGCGAGAGCTTTTAATATTTAGCATTGCTATCCTTTTCCTGTGTGTTTGTTAAAAAAATAGTTTTTATCTCTTTCACTTTCTTCCCAGGAAAGTTCTTTTTTCCAAAAACCTGGTGGGGGAGGGCTGGGTGTAACCTGCCTTCTATCAGAGGATATTTTCCTCCACATTTGTCCAAACCGGCACAGCCTGTCCTTTCCCTGGGTGTCTGTTGCAGATGGAAGCTGCTGGTGCCATTGTCAGCTTGAAGCCCTCTTTTGATGCAAGCAGATGTTGCCAGGTGTGTTCAGCAGCTGTTGCTCAATGCTTATGCCAAGCTATTGTGTTCCTCATGGAACCAAGGAGCCATTGTGACACTGCAGGGGCTGATGGCATCAAGGAGGCAATTGTGACAGTACAGAACCTCCTAGAAACAAGGCTCCATTGTGACACCGTGGAGAATCATGGAATCAAGGAGCCCATTGTGACACGGCCAGGCCACATGGAACCAATGGTCCATGGTTACACTGCGGATTCAAGAAGAGCACGGTGACACCACGCAACATCATGGAACCATAGGTCCATTGTGACACAGCGGGGCCTCATGGAAACAAGGGGACCATTGTGGCAAAGCAGGGCCTAATGGAAGCATGGAGGGCATTGTGACACTAAGGAAACTCCTGGAACCAAGATGACCACTGGCACATAATGGAACCTCATGGAAGCAAGCCTCCATGATGACTTTGGAGGGCCTCAGGGACCACAGGACCCATTGTGACACAGCAGGACCTGGTGGAACCAAGGAGCCTTTGTGATGCTCCAGATCCACATGGAAGCCAGGGTGCACTGAGACACAGCGGGGCCTTGTTGGAACCAAAGACACCTCTGCAAAAAGCAGGCTAGCTCATAGAAGCAAGGAGTCCATTGTTACAACATCAAAGCTATGGAAGCAAGGGACCATTGTGACACTGCGGGGCCTCATGGAACCAATTGTCCATGATGACAATGCGGATCAAAGGAGACCATGGTGACACTCCGGAACCTGATGGAACCAAGGAGCCATTGTGACACAGTGGGGCCTCATGGAATCAAGGAGACCATTGTGACCCAGGTGTTGCATGTGAAGGCAAGGAGCCATTGTGACACTTTGGGCTTCTTCCCTTGAGCTCTGCAGCTGGCTGTCCCAGCCCAGCGCACCATGTGCCACCTGCTCTCCTCAGGGCTCTGCCTGCACACAGCCCCAGGAGAAGTTTTCCTGTTTGGAAGGAAAGGATGGAAAAGCCTGAGCAGGTTTCCTAAACAACAAACCCCACTCAGGAGCCACATGCTCAGTACAGGCTGCCTGGAACGATGTCCCCTTTCTACAAGGGTCAGTGTGAGCAGGAATGGGAGCAGAATTCTCGGAGTCTTTCCACTGAATTCTCTGTCCCTGTGTCTTGGGGTGACTTTATCATGTGTATCCCCTATTGCTGCTCTATGCCCAGAAGTGAACTTTGTGCATTTCTGTGCCTTTCAACTGAGCCTGAGAGGGGGGAGAGGGAAAAAAAACCGGACAAACTTCTCAGAGCATTTGTTCAAGGACACACATACACACTCCTCTGCATCCTGCTTGCAGCAAGAGCGGAGGAAGCAACCTTGTTTCTTTTTAGCCAGTTTTCAGCTCCTTTTCTCTGGGGGGAGATGGAGAGTTGAACTTTGTTTTCCTGGGACTTTTTGGGGGTTTTTTCCCCTTCTTCTCTTCTTGACTCTTTCAACATCAGAGCACATTGGGAGAATTTTCTACCCAGGTGGGGGCCCTGAATGTGGGCCCATGAGCCAGCTGCAAGGAGGAGGAGAGAGACTACACCTACGGAAGTGTTGGGGTTCCTCCCCCCTGCCATGAGGTCATGGGAGAGGGGACCCTGGGGTAGAGGCATGGCCTGGGCACGGGGTCTCCCTGCTCCCTGCTCACATGTGCCCTAATCCTGTTCAGCACTGCTTATTTTGTGTTGCCCTGTGCCAGGAGGGCCCTGCTTGTGCCGTGATTGCTCAGTTCTTTGGCAGTGCCCCGCCCATGTGGCTGGAGAAGAAAGAGCTCTGAAACTTCTCTCAAGAATCGCTCCCTGTTTCTTTGCACGGGCCTCGCTGTCTATGGATGTTTCAGGAGACCCCACCGAAACACGGAAGGACTCTCAAATTATCCCAGGTTTCTCTCCACAGCGAGAGGTTTTAATATTTAGCATTGTTATCCTTTTCCTGTGTGTTTGTTAAAAAAAGAGGTTTTATCTCTTTCACTTTCTTCCCAGGAAAATTCTTTTTTCCCGAAGCTGGTGGGGGAGGGCTGGGTGTAACCTGCCTTCTATCAGAGGATATTTTCCTCCACATTTGTCCAAACCGGCACAGCCTGTCCTTTCCTGGGTCTCTGTTGCAGATGGAAGCTGCTGGTGCCATTGTCAGCTTGAAGCACTCTTTTGATGCAAGCAGATGTTGCCAGGTGTGTTCAGCAGCTGTTGCTCAATGCTTATGCCAAGCTATTGTGTTCCTCATGGAACCAAGGAGCCATTGTGACACTGCAGGGGCTGATGGCATCAAGGAGGCAATTGTGACAGTACAGAACCTCCTAGAAACAAGGCTCCGTTGTGCCACCGTGGGGAATCATGGAATCAAGGAGCCCATTGTGACAGGGCCAGGCCGCATGGAACCAATGGTCCATGGTTACACGGCGGATTCAAGAAGAGCACGGTGACACCACGCAACATCATGGAACCATAGGTCCATTGTGACACAGCGGGGCCTCATGGAAACAAGGGGACCATTGTGGCAAAGCAGGGCCTAATGGAAGCATGGAGGGCATTGTGACACTAAGGAAACTCCTGGAACCAAGATGACCACTGGCACATAATGGAACCTCATGGAACCAAGCCTCCACGATTGTTTTGGAGGGCCTCAGGGACCACAGGACCCATTGTGACACAGCAGGACCTGGTGGAACCAAGGAGCCTTTGTGATACTCCAGATCCACATGGAAGCCAGGGTGCACTGAGACACAGCGGGGCCTTGTTGGAACCAAAGACACCTCTGCAAAAAGCAGGCCAGCTCATAGAAGCAAGGAGTCCATTGTTACAACATAAAAGCTATGGAAGCAAGGGACCATTGTGACACTGCGGGGCCTCATGGAACCAATTGTCCATTATGACAATGCGGATCAAAGGAGACCATGGTGACACTGCGGAACCTGATGGAACCAAGGAGCCATTGTGACACAGTGGGGCCTCATGGAATCAAGGAGACCATTGTGACCCAGGTGTTGCATGTGAAGGCAAGGAGCCATTGTGACACTTTGGGCTTCTTCCCTTGAGCTCTGCAGCTGGCTGTCCCAGCCCAGCCCACCATGTGCCACCTGCTCTCCTCAGGGCTCTGCCTGCACACAGCCCCAGGAGAAGTTTTCCTGTTTGCAAGGAAAGAATGGAAAAGCCTGAGCAGGTTTCCTAAACAACAAACCCCACTCAGGAGCCACATGCTCAGTACAGGCTGCCGGGAACGATGTCCCCTTTCTACAAGGGTCAGGGTGAGCAGGAATGAATGATCTCTGGGAGCAGAATTCTCGGAGTCTTTCCACTGAATTCTCTGTCCCTGTGTCTTGGGGTGACTTTATTGTGTGTATCCCCTATTGCTGCTCTATGCCCAGAAGTGAACTTTGTGCATTTCTGTGCCTTTCAACTGAGCCTGAGAGGGGGGAGAGGAAAAAAAACCGGACAAACTTCTCAGAGCGTTTGTTCAAGGACACACATACACACTCCTCTGCATCCTGCTTGCAGCAAGAGCAGAGGAAGCAACTTTGTTTCTTTTTAGCCAGTTTTCAGCTCCTTTTCTCTGGGGGGAGATGGAGAGTTGAACTTTGTTTTCCTGGGACTTCGGGGGGTTTTTTTCCCTTCTTCTCTTCTTGACTCTTTCAACATCAGAGCACATTGGGAGAATTTTCTCCCGAGGTGGGGGCCCTGAATGTGGGCCCATGAGCCAGCTGCAAGGAGGAGGAGAGAGACTACACCTACGGAAGTGTTGGGGTTCCTCCCCCCTGCCATGAGGTCATGGGAGAGGGGACCCTGGGGTAGAGGCATGGCCTGGGCACGGGGGGTCTCCCTGCTTACATGTGCCCTAATCCTGTTCAGCACTGCTTATTTTGTGTTGCCCTGTGCGAGGAGGGCCCTGGTTGTGCTGTGATTGCTCAGTTCTTTGGCAGTGCCCCGCCCATGTGGCTGGAGAAGAAAGAGCTCTGAAACTTCTCTCAAGAATCGCTCCCTGTTTCTTTGCACGGGCCTCGCTGTCTATGGATGTTTCAGGAGACCCCACCGAAACACGGAAGGACTCTCAAATTATCCCAGGTTTCTCTGCACAGCGAGAGCTTTTAATATTTAGCATTGTTATCCTTTTCCTGTGTGTTTGTTAAAAAAATAGTTTTTATCTCTTTCACTTTCTTCCCAGGAAAGTTCTTTTTTCCAAAAACCTGGTGGGGGAGGGCTGGGTGTAACCTGCCTTCTATCAGAGGATATTTTCCTCCACATTTGTCCAAACCGGCACAGCCTGTCCTTTCC
Source organism: Aphelocoma coerulescens (assembly GCF_041296385.1). Taxonomy (NCBI): domain Eukaryota; kingdom Metazoa; phylum Chordata; class Aves; order Passeriformes; family Corvidae; genus Aphelocoma; species Aphelocoma coerulescens. Next base: position 759,104 of record NW_027184070.1, read on the forward strand.
TGGGTCTCTGTTGCAGATGGAAGCTGCTGGTGCCATTGTCAGCTTGAAGCCCTCTTTTGATGCAAGCAGATGTTGCCAGGTGTGTTCAGCAGCTGTTGCTCAATGCTTATGCCAAGCTATTGTGTTCCTCATGGAACCAAGGAGCCATTGTGACACTGCAGGGGCTGATGGCATCAAGGAGGCAATTGTGACAGTACAGAACCTCCTAGAAACAAGGCTCCATTGTGACACCGTGGGGAATCATGGAATCAAGGAGCCCATTGTGACACGGCTGCATGGAACCAATGGTCCATGGTTACACGGCGGATTCAAGAAGAGCACGGTGACACCACGCAACATCACGGAACCATAGGTCCATTGTGACACAGCGGGGCCTCATGGAAACAAGGGGACCATTGTGGCAAAGCAGGGCCTAATGGAAGCATGGAGAGCATTGTGACACTAAGGAAACTCCTGGAACCAAGATGACCACTGGCACATAATGGAACCTCATGGAAGCAAGCCTCCATGATGACTTTGGAGGGCCTCGGGGACCACAGGACCCATTGTGACACAGCAGGACCTGGTGGAACCAAGGAGCCTTTGTGATACTCCAGATCCACATGGAAGCCAGGGTGCACTGAGACACAGCGGGGCCTTGTTGGAACCAAAGACACCTCTGCAAAAAGCAGGCCAGCTCATAGAAGCAAGGAGTCCATTGTTACAACATAAAAGCTATGGAAGCAAGGGACCATTGTGACACTGCGGGGCCTCATGGAACCAATTGTCCATGATGACAGTGCGGATCAAAGGAGACCATGGTGACACTGCGAAACCTGATGGAACCAAGGAGCCATTGTGACACAGTGGGGCCTCATGGAATCAAGGAGATCATTGTGACCCAGGTGTTGCATGTGAAGGCAAGGAGCCATTGTGACACTTTGGGCTTCTTCCCTTGAGCTCTGCAGCTGGCTGTCCCAGCCCAGCGCACCATGTGCCACCTGCTCTCCTCAGGGCTCTGCCTGCACACAGCCCCAGGAGAAGTTTTCCTGTTTGGAAGGAAAGAATGGAAAAGCCGGAGCAGGTTTCCTAAACAACAAACCCCACTCAGGAGCCACATGCTCAGTACAGGCTGCCTGGAACGATGTCCCCTTTCTACAAGGGTCAGTGTGAGCAGGAATGAATGATCTCTGGGAGCAGAATTCTCGGAGTCTTTCCACTGAATTCTCTGTCCCTGTGTCTTGGGGTGACTTTATTGTGTGTATCCCCTATTGCTGCTCTATGCCCAGAAGTGAACTTTGTGCGTTTCTGTGCCTTTCAACTGAGCCTGAGAGGGGGGAGAGGAAAAAAACCGGACAAACTTCTCAGAGCGTTTGTTCAAGGACACACATACACACTCCTCTGCATCCTGCTTGCAGCAAGAGCAGAGGAAGCAACTTGGTTTCTTTTTTGCCAGTTTTCAGCTCCTTTTCTCTGGGGGGAGATGGAGAGTTGAACTTTGTTTTCCTGGGACTTCGGGGGTTTTTTTTCCCTTCTTCTCTTCTTGACTCTTTCAACATCAGAGCACATTGGGAGAATTTTCTCCCGAGGTGGGGGCCCTGAATGTGGGCCCATGAGCCAGCTGCAAGGAGGAGGAGAGAGACTACACCTACGGAAGTGTTGGGGTTCCTCCCAACTGCCATGCGGTCATGGGAGAGGGGACCTTGGGGTAGAGGCATGGCCTGGGCACGGGGTCTCCCTGCTCCCTGCTCACATGTGCCCTAACCCTGTTCAGCACTGCTTATTTTGTGTTGCCCTGTGCGAGGAGGGCCCTGGTTGTGCTGTGATTGCTCAGTTCTTTGGCAGTGCCCCGCCCATGTGGCTGGAGAAGAAAGAGCTCTGAAACTTCTCTCAAGAATCGCTCCCTGTTTCTTTGCACGGGCCTCACTGTCTATGGATGTTTCAGGAGACCCCACCGAAACACGGAAGGACTCTCAAATTATCCCAGCTTTCTCTGCACAGCGAGAGCTTTTAATATTTAGCATTGCTATCCTTTTCCTGTGTGTTTGTTAAAAAAATAGTTTTTATCTCTTTCACTTTCTTCCCAGGAAAGTTCTTTTTTCCAAAAACCTGGTGGGGGAGGGCTGGGTGTAACCTGCCTTCTATCAGAGGATATTTTCCTCCACATTTGTCCAAACCGGCACAGCCTGTCCTTTCCTGGGTCTCTGTTGCAGATGGAAGCTGCTGGTGCCATTGTCAGCTTGAAGCCCTCTTTTGATGCAAGCAGATGTTGCCAGGTGTGTTCAGCAGCTGTTGCTCAATGCTTATGCCAAGCTATTGTGTTCCTCATGGAACCAAGGAGCCATTGTGACACTGCAGGGGCTGATGGCATCAAGGAGGCAATTGTGACAGTACAGAACCTCCTAGAAACAAGGCTCCATTGTGACACCGTGGGGAATCATGGAATCAAGGAGCCCATTGTGACACGGCTGCATGGAACCAATGGTCCATGGTTACACGGCGGATTCAAGAAGAGCACGGTGACACCACGCAACATCACGGAACCATAGGTCCATTGTGACACAGCGGGGCCTCATGGAAACAAGGGGACCATTGTGGCAAAGCAGGGCCTAATGGAAGCATGGAGAGCATTGTGACACTAAGGAAACTCCTGGAACCAAGATGACCACTGGCACATAATGGAACCTCATGGAAGCAAGCCTCCACGATGGTTTTGGAGGGCCTCAGGGACCACAGGACCCATTGTGACACAGCAGGACCTGGTGGAACCAAGGAGCCTTTGTGATACTCCAGATCCACATGGAAGCCAGGGTGCACTGAGACACAGCGGGGCCTTGTTGGAACCAAAGACACCTCTGCAAAAAGCAGGCTAGCTCATAGAAGCAAGGAGTCCTTTGTTACAACATCAAACCTATGGAAGCAAGGGACCATTTTGACACTGCGGGGCCTCATGGAACCAATTGTCCATGATGACAGTGCGGATCAAAGGAGACCATGGTGACACTGCGGAACCTGATGGAACCAAGGAGCCATTGTGACACAGTGGGGCCTCATGGAATCAAGGAGACCATTGTGACCCAGGTGTTGCATGTGAAGGCAAGGAGCCATTGTGACACTTTGGGCTTCTTCCCTTGAGCTCTGCAGCTGGCTGTCCCAGCCCAGCGCACCATGTGCCACCTGCTCTCCTCAGGGCTCTGCCTGCACACAGCCCCAGGAGAAGTTTTCCTGTTTGGAAGGAAAGAATGGAAAAGCCGGAGCAGGTTTCCTAAACAACAAACCCCACTCAGGAGCCACATGCTCAGTACAGGCTGCCTGGAACGATGTCCCCTTTCTACAAGGGTCAGTGTGAGCAGGAATGAATGATCTCTGGGAGCAGAATTCTCGGAGTCTTTCCACTGAATTCTCTGTCCCTGTGTCTTGGGGTGACTTTATTGTGTGTATCCCCTATTGCTGCTCTATGCCCAGAAGTGAACTTTGTGCATTTCTGTGCCTTTCAACTGAGCCTGAGAGGGGGGAGAGGAAAAAAAACCGGACAAACTTCTCAGAGCGTTTTTTCAAGGACACACATACACACTCCTCTGCATCCTGCTTGCAGCAAGAGCAGAGGAAGCAACTTTGTTTCTTTTTAGCCAGTTTTCAGCTCCTTTTCTCTGGGGGGAGATGGAGAGTTGAACTTTGTTTTCCTGGGACTTCGGGGGGTTTTTTTCCCTTCTTCTCTTCTTGACTCTTTCAACATCAGAGCACATTGGGAGAATTTTCTCCCGAGGTGGGGGCCCTGAATGTGGGCCCATGAGCCAGCTGCAAGGAGGAGGAGAGAGACTACACCTACGGAAGTGTTGGGGTTCCTCCCCCCTGCCATGAGGTCATGGGAGAGGGGACCCTGGGGTAGAGGCATGGCCTGGGCACGGGGGGTCTCCCTGCTTACATGTGCCCTAATCCTGTTCAGCACTGCTTATTTTGTGTTGCCCTGTGCGAGGAGGGCCCTGGTTGTGCTGTGATTGCTCAGTTCTTTGGCAGTGCCCCGCCCATGTGGCTGGAGAAGAAAGAGCTCTGAAACTTCTCTCAAGAATCGCTCCCTGTTTCTTTGCACGGGCCTCGCTGTCTATGGATGTTTCAGGAGACCCCACCGAAACATGGAAGGACTCTCAAATTATCCCAGCTTTCTCTGCACAGCGAGAGCTTTTAATATTTAGCATTGTTATCCTTTTCCTGTGTGTTTGTTAAAAAAATAGTTTTTATCTCTTTCACTTTCTTCCCAGGAAAGTTCTTTTTTCCAAAAACCTGGTGGGGGAGGGCTGGGTGTAACCTGCCTTCTATCAGAGGATATTTTCCTCCACATTTGTCCAAACCGGCACAGCCTGTCCTTTCCTGGGTCTCTGTTGCAGATGGAAGCTGCTGGTGCCATTGTCAGCTTGAAGCCCTCTTTTGATGCAAGCAGATGTTGCCAGGTGTGTTCAGCAGCTGTTGCTCAATGCTTATGCCAAGCTATTGTGTTCCTCATGGAACCAAGGAGCCATTGTGACACTGCAGGGGCTGATGGCATCAAGGAGGCAATTGTGACAGTACAGAACCTCCTAGAAACAAGGCTCCATTGTGACACCGTGGGGAATCATGGAATCAAGGAGCCCATTGTGACACGGCCAGGCCACATGGAACCAATGGTCCATTGTTACACTGCGGATTCAAGAAGAGCACGGTGACACCACGCAACATCACGGAACCATAGGTCCATTGTGACACAGCGGGGCCTCATGGAAACAAGGGGACCATTGTGGCAAAGCAGGGCCTAATGGAAGCATGGAGGGCATTGTGACACTAAGGAAACTCCTGGAACCAAGATGACCACTGGCACATAATGGAACCTCATGGAAGCAAGCCTCCATGATGACTTTGGAGGGCCTCGGGGACCACAGGACCCATTGTGACACAGCAGGACCTGGTGGAACCAAGGAGCCTTTGTGATACTCCAGATCCACATGGAAGCCAGGGTGCACTGAGACACAGCGGGGCCTTGTTGGAACCAAAGACACCTCTGCAAAAAGCAGGCCAGCTCATAGAAGCAAGGAGTCCATTGTTACAACATAAAAGCTATGGAAGCAAGGGACCATTGTGACACTGCGGGGCCTCATGGAACCAATTGTCCATGATGACAGTGCGGATCAAAGGAGACCATGGTGACACTGCGGAACCTGATGGAACCAAGGAGCCATTGTGACACAGTGGGGCCTCATGGAATCAAGGAGACCATTGTGACCCAGGTGTTGCATGTGAAGGCAAGGAGCCATTGTGCCACTTTGGGCTTCTTCCCTTGAGCTCTGCAGCTGGCTGTCCCAGCCCAGCGCACCATGTGCCACCTGCTCTCCTCAGGGCTCTGCCTGCACACAGCCCCAGGAGAAGTTTTCCTGTTTGCAAGGAAAGAATGGAAAAGCCGGAGCAGGTTTCCTAAACAACAAACCCCACTCAGGAGCCACATGCTCAGTACAGGCTGCCTGGAACGATGTCCCCTTTCTACAAGGGTCAGTGTGAGCAGGAATGAATGATCTCTGGGAGCAGAATTCTCGGAGTCTTTCCACTGAATTCTCTGTCCCTGTGTCTTGGGGTGACTTTATTGTGTGTATCCCCTATTGCTGCTCTATGCCCAGAAGTGAACTTTGTGCGTTTCTGTGCCTTTCAACTGAGCCTGAGAGGGGGGAGAGGAAAAAAACCGGACAAACTTCTCAGAGCGTTTTTTCAAGGACACACATACACACTCCTCTGCATCCTGCTTGCAGCAAGAGCAGAGGAAGCAACTTGGTTTCTTTTTTGCCAGTTTTCAGCTCCTTTTCTCTGGGGGGAGATGGAGAGTTGAACTTTGTTTTCCTGGGACTTCGGGGGTTTTTTTTCCCTTCTTCTCTTCTTGACTCTTTCAACATCAGAGCACATTGGGAGAATTTTCTCCCGAGGTGGGGGCCCTGAATGTGGGCCCATGAGCCAGCTGCAAGGAGGAGGAGAGAGACTACACCTACGGAAGTGTTGGGGTTCCTCCCAACTGCCATGCGGTCATGGGAGAGGGGACCTTGGGGTAGAGGCATGGCCTGGGCACGGGGTCTCCCTGCTCCCTGCTCACATGTGCCCTAACCCTGTTCAGCACTGCTTATTTTGTGTTGCCCTGTGTGAGGAGGGCCCTGGTTGTGCTGTGATTGCTCAGTTCTTTGGCAGTGCCCCGCCCATGTGGCTGGAGAAGAAAGAGCTCTGAAACTTCTCTCAAGAATCGCTCCCTGTTTCTTTGCACGGGCCTCGCTGTCTATGGATGTTTCAGGAGACCCCACCGAAACACAGAAGGACTCTCAAATTATCCCAGCTTTCTCTGCACAGCGAGAGCTTTTAATATTTAGCATTGCTATCCTTTTCCTGTGTGTTTGTTAAAAAAATAGTTTTTATCTCTTTCACTTTCTTCCCAGGAAAGTTCTTTTTTCCAAAAACCTGGTGGGGGAGGGCTGGGTGTAACCTGCCTTCTATCAGAGGATATTTTCCTCCACATTTGTCCAAACCGGCACAGCCTGTCCTTTCCTGGGTCTCTGTTGCAGATGGAAGCTGCTGGTGCCATTGTCAGCTTGAAGCCCTCTTTTGATGCAAGCAGATGTTGCCAGGTGTGTTCAGCAGCTGTTGCTCAATGCTTATGCCAAGCTATTGTGTTCCTCATGGAACCAAGGAGCCATTGTGACACTGCAGGGGCTGATGGCATCAAGGAGGCAATTGTGACAGTACAGAACCTCCTAGAAACAAGGCTCCATTGTGACACCGTGGGGAATCATGGAATCAAGGAGCCCATTGTGACACGGCTGCATGGAACCAATGGTCCATGGTTACACGGCGGATTCAAGAAGAGCACGGTGACACCACGCAACATCACGGAACCATAGGTCCATTGTGACACAGCGGGGCCTCATGGAAACAAGGGGACCATTGTGGCAAAGCAGGGCCTAATGGAAGCATGGAGAGCATTGTGACACTAAGGAAACTCCTGGAACCAAGATGACCACTGGCACATAATGGAACCTCATGGAAGCAAGCCTCCACGATTGTTTTGGAGGGCCTCAGGGACCACAGGACCCATTGTGACACAGCAGGACCTGGTGGAACCAAGGAGCCTTTGTGATACTCCAGATCCACATGGAAGCCAGGGTGCACTGAGACACAGCGGGGCCTTGTTGGAACCAAAGACACCTCTGCAAAAAGCAGGCTAGCTCATAGAAGCAAGGAGTCCTTTGTTACAACATCAAACCTATGGAAGCAAGGGACCATTTTGACACTGCGGGGCCTCATGGAACCAATTGTCCATGATGACAGTGCGGATCAAAGGAGACCATGGTGACACTGCGGAACCTGATGGAACCAAGGAGCCATTGTGACACAGTGGGGCCTCATGGAATCAAGGAGACCATTGTGACCCAGGTGTTGCATGGGAAGGCAAGGAGCCATTGTGACACTTTGGGCTTCTTCCCTTGAGCTCTGCAGCTGGCTGTCCCAGCCCAGCGCACCATGTGCCACCTGCTCTCCTCAGGGCTCTGCCTGCACACAGCCCCAGGAGAAGTTTTCCTGTTTGCAAGGAAAGAATGGAAAAGCCGGAGCAGGTTTCCTAAACAACAAACCCCACTCAGGAGCCACATGCTCAGTACAGGCTGCCTGGAACGATGTCCCCTTTCTACAAGGGTCAGTGTGAGCAGGAATGAATGATCTCTGGGAGCAGAATTCTCGGAGTCTTTCCACTGAATTCTCTGTCCCTGTGTCTTGGGGTGACTTTATTGTGTGTATCCCCTATTGCTGCTCTATGCCCAGAAGTGAACTTTGTGCATTTCTGTGCCTTTCAACTGAGCCTGAGAGGGGGGAGAGGAAAAAAAACCGGACAAACTTCTCAGAGCGTTTTTTCAAGGACACACATACACACTCCTCTGCATCCTGCTTGCAGCAAGAGCAGAGGAAGCAACTTGGTTTCTTTTTAGCCAGTTTTCAGCTCCTTTTCTCTGGGGGGAGATGGAGAGTTGAACTTTGTTTTCCTGGGACTTCGGGGGTTTTTTTTCCCTTCTTCTCTTCTTGACTCTTTCAACATCAGAGCACATTGGGAGAATTTTCTCCCGAGGTGGGGGCCCTGAATGTGGGCCCATGAGCCAGCTGCAAGGAGGAGGAGAGAGACTACACCTACGGAAGTGTTGGGGTTCCTCCCCCCTGCCATGAGGTCATGGGAGAGGGGACCCTGGGGTAGAGGCATGGCCTGGGCACGGGGTCTCCCTGCTCCCTGCTCACATGTGCCCTAACCCTGTTCAGCACTGCTTATTTTGTGTTGCCCTGTGCGAGGAGGGCCCTGGTTGTGCTGTGATTGCTCAGTTCTTTGGCAGTGCCCCGCCCATGTGGCTGGAGAAGAAAGAGCTCTGAAACTTCTCTCAAGAATCGCTCCCTATTTCTTTGCACGGGCCTCGCTGTCTATGGATGTTTCAGGAGACCCCACCGAAACACGGAAGGACTCTCAAATTATCCCAGCTTTCTCTGCACAGCGAGAGCTTTTAATATTTAGCATTGCTATCCTTTTCCTGTGTGTTTGTTAAAAAAATAGTTTTTATCTCTTTCACTTTCTTCCCAGGAAAGTTCTTTTTTCCAAAAACCTGGTGGGGGAGGGCTGGGTGTAACCTGCCTTCTATCAGAGGATATTTTCCTCCACATTTGTCCAAACCGGCACAGCCTGTCCTTTCCTGGGTCTCTGTTGCAGATGGAAGCTGCTGGTGCCATTGTCAGCTTGAAGCCCTCTTTTGATGCAAGCAGATGTTGCCAGGTGTGTTCAGCAGCTGTTGCTCAATGCTTATGCCAAGCTATTGTGTTCCTCATGGAACCAAGGAGCCATTGTGACACTGCAGGGGCTGATGGCATCAAGGAGGCAATTGTGACAGTACAGAACCTCCTAGAAACAAGGCTCCATTGTGACACCGTGGAGAATCATGGAATCAAGGAGCCCATTGTGACACGGCTGCATGGAACCAATGGTCCATGGTTACGCTGCGGATTCAAGAAGAGCACGGTGACACCACGCAACATCACGGAACCATAGGTCCATTGTGACACAGCGGGGCCTCATGGAAACAAGGGGACCATTGTGGCAAAGCAGGGCCTAATGGAAGCATGGAGAGCATTGTGACACTAAGGAAACTCCTGGAACCAAGATGACCACTGGCACATAATGGAACCTCATGGAAGCAAGCCTCCACGATGGTTTTGGAGGGCCTCAGGGACCACAGGACCCATTGTGACACAGCAGGACCTGGTGGAACCAAGGAGCCTTTGTGATACTCCAGATCCACATGGAAGCCAGGGTGCACTGAGACACAGCGGGGCCTTGTTGGAACCAAAGACACCTCTGCAAAAAGCAGGCTAGCTCATAGAAGCAAGGAGTCCATTGTTACAACATAAAAGCTATGGAAGCAAGGGACCATTGTGACACTGCGGGGCCTCATGGAACCAATTGTCCATGATGACAATGCGGATCAAAGGAGACCATGGTGACACTGTGGAACCTGATGGAACCAAGGAGCCATTGTGACACAGTGGGGCCTCATGGAATCAAGGAGACCATTGTGACCCAGGTGTTGCATGTGAAGGCAAGGAGCCATTGTGACACTTTGGGCTTCTTCCCTTGAGCTCTGCAGCTGGCTGTCCCAGCCCAGCGCACCATGTGCCACCTGCTCTCCTCAGGGCTCTGCCTGCACACAGCCCCAGGAGAAGTTTTCCTGTTTGGAAGGAAAGAATGGAAAAGCCGGAGCAGGTTTCCTAAACAACAAACCCCACTCAGGAGCCACATGCTCAGTACAGGCTGCCTGGAACGATGTCCCCTTTCTACAAGGGTCAGGGTGAGCAGGAATGAATGATCTCTGGGAGCAGAATTCTCGGAGTCTTTCCACTGAATTCTCTGTCCCTGTGTCTTGGGGTGACTTTATCGTGTGTATCCCCTATTGCTGCTCTATGCCCAGAAGTGAACTTTGTGCATTTCTGTGCCTTTCAACTGAGCCTGAGAGGGGGGAGAGGAAAAAAAACCGGACAAATTTCTCAGAGCGTTTGTTCAAGGACACACATACACACTCCTCTGCATCCTGCTTGCAGCAAGAGCAGAGGAAGCAACTTTGTTTCTTTTTAGCCAGTTTTCAGCTCCTTTTCTCTGGGGGGAGATGGAGAGTTGAACTTTGTTTTCCTGGGACTTTTTGGGGGTTTTTTTCCCTTCTTCTCTTCTTGACTCTTTCAACATCAGAGCACATTGGGAGAATTTTCTCCCGAGGTGGGGGCCCTGAATGTGGGCCCATGAGCCAGCTGTAAGGAGGAGGAGAGAGACTACACCTACGGAAGTGTTGGGGTTCCTCCCCCCTGCCATGAGGTCATGGGAGAGGGGACCCTGGGGTAGAGGCATGGCCTGGGCACGGGGTCTCCCTGCTCCCTGCTCACATGTGCCCTAATCCTGTTCAGCACTGCTTATTTTGTGTCGCCCTGTGCGAGGAGGGCCCTGGTTGTGCTGTGATTGCTCAGTTCTTTGGCAGTGCCCCGCCCATGTGGCTGGAGAAGAAAGAGCTCTGAAACTTCTCTCAAGAATCGCTCCCTGTTTCTTTGCACGGGCCTCGCTGTCTATGGATGTTTCAGGAGACCCCACCGAAACACGGAAGGACTCTCAAATTATCCCAGCTTTCTCTGCACAGCGAGAGCTTTTAATATTTAGCATTGCTATCGTTTTCCTGTGTGTTTGTTAAAAAAATAGTTTTTATCTCTTTCACTTTCTTCCCAGGAAAGTTCTTTTTTCCAAAAACCTGGTGGGGGAGGGCTGGGTGTAACCTGCCTTCTATCAGAGGATATTTTCCTCCACATTTGTCCAAACCGGCATAGCCTGTCCTTTCCTGGGTCTCTGTTGCAGATGGAAGCTGCTGGTGCCATTGTCAGCTTGAAGCCCTCTTTTGATGCAAGCAGATGTTGCCAGGTGTGTTCAGCAGCTGTTGCTCAATGCTTATGCCAAGCTATTGTGTTCCTCATGGAACCAAGGAGCCATTGTGACACTGCAGGGGCTGATGGCATCAAGGAGGCAATTGTGACAGTACAGAACCTCCTAGAAACAAGGCTCCATTGTGACACCGTGGGGAATCATGGAATCAAGGAGCCCATTGTGACACGGCTGCATGGAACCAATGGTCCATGGTTACACTGCGGATTCAAGAAGAGCACGGTGACACCACGCAACATCATGGAACCATAGGTCCATTGTGACACAGCGGGGCCTCATGGAAACAAGGGGACCATTGTGGCAAAGCAGGGCCTAATGGAAGCATGGAGGGCATTGTGACACTAAGGAAACTCCTGGAACCAAGATGACCACTGGCACATAATGGAACCTCATGGAAGCAAGCCTCCACAATGACTTTGGAGGGCCTCAGGGACCACAGGACCCATTGTGACACAGCAGGACCTGGTGGAACCAAGGAGCCTTTGTGATACTCCAGATCCACATGGAAGCCAGGGTGCACTGAGACACAGCGGGGCCTTGTTGGAACCAAAGACACCTCTGCAAAAAGCAGGCTAGCTCATAGAAGCAAGGAGTCCATTGTTACAACATCAAAGCTATGGAAGCAAGGGACCATTGTGACACTGCGGGGCCTCATGGAACCAATTGTCCATGATGACAGTGCGGATCAAAGGAGACCATGGTGACACTGCGGAACCTGATGGAACCAAGGAGCCATTGTGACACAGTGGGGCCTCATGGAATCAAGGAGACCATTGTGACCCAGGTGTTGCATGTGAAGGCAAGGAGCCATTGTGACACTTTGGGCTTCTTCCCTTGAGCTCTGCAGCTGGCTGTCCCAGCCCAGCGCACCATGTGCCACCTGCTCTCCTCAGGGCTCTGCCTGCACACAGCCCCAGGAGAAGTTTTCCTGTTTGGAAGGAAAGAATGGAAAAGCCGGAGCAGGTTTCCTAAACAACAAACCCCACTCAGGAGCCACATGCTCAGTACAGGCTGCCTGGAACGATGTCCCCTTTCTACAAGGGTCAGTGTGAGCAGGAATGAATGATCTCTGGGAGCAGAATTCTCGGAGTCTTTCCACTGAATTCTCTGTCCCTGTGTCTTGGGGTGACTTTATTGTGTGTATCCCCTATTGCTGCTCTATGCCCAGAAGTGAACTTTGTGCATTTCTGTGCCTTTCAACTGAGCCTGAGAGGGGGGAGAGGAAAAAAAACCGGACAAACTTCTCAGAGCGTTTTTTCAAGGACACACATACACACTCCTCTGCATCCTGCTTGCAGCAAGAGCAGAGGAAGCAACTTTGTTTCTTTTTAGCCAGTTTTCAGCTCCTTTTCTCTGGGGGGAGATGGAGAGTTGAACTTTGTTTTCCTGGGACTTCGGGGGGTTTTTTCCCTTCTTCTCTTCTTGACTCTTTCAACATCAGAGCACATTGGGAGAATTTTCTCCCGAGGTGGGGGCCCTGAATGTGGGCCCATGAGCCAGCTGCAAGGAGGAGGAGAGAGACTACACCTACGGAAGTGTTGGGGTTCCTCCCCCCTGCCATGAGGTCATGGGAGAGGGGACCCTGGGGTAGAGGCATGGCCTGGGCACGGGGGGTCTCCCTGCTTACATGTGCCCTAATCCTGTTCAGCACTGCTTATTTTGTGTTGCCCTGTGCGAGGAGGGCCCTGGTTGTGCTGTGATTGCTCAGTTCTTTGGCAGTGCCCCGCCCATGTGGCTGGAGAAGAAAGAGCTCTGAAACTTCTCTCAAGAATCGCTCCCTGTTTCTTTGCACGGGCCTCGCTGTCTATGGATGTTTCAGGAGACCCCACCGAAACACGGAAGGACTCTCAAATTATCCCAGCTTTCTCTGCACAGCGAGAGCTTTTAATATTTAGCATTGTTATCCTTTTCCTGTGTGTTTGTTAAAAAAATAGTTTTTATCTCTTTCACTTTCTTCCCAGGAAAGTTCTTTTTTCCAAAAACCTGGTGGGGGAGGGCTGGGTGTAACCTGCCTTCTATCAGAGGATATTTTCCTCCACATTTGTCCAAACCGGCACAGCCTGTCCTTTCCTGGGTCTCTGTTGCAGATGGAAGCTGCTGGTGCCATTGTCAGCTTGAAGCCCTCTTTTGATGCAAGCAGATGTTGCCAGGTGTGTTCAGCAGCTGTTGCTCAATGCTTATGCCAAGCTATTGTGTTCCTCATGGAACCAAGGAGCCATTGTGACACTGCAGGGGCTGATGGCATCAAGGAGGCAATTGTGACAGTACAGAACCTCCTAGAAACAAGGCTCCATTGTGACACCGTGGGGAATCATGGAATCAAGGAGCCCATTGTGACAGGGCCAGGCCACATGGAACCAATGGTCCATTGTTACACTGCGGATTCAAGAAGAGCACGGTGACACCACGCAACATCACGGAACCATAGGTCCATTGTGACACAGCGGGGCCTCATGGAAACAAGGGGACCATTGTGGCAAAGCAGGGCCTAATGGAAGCATGGAGGGCATTGTGACACTAAGGAAACTCCTGGAACCAAGATGACCACTGGCACATAATGGAACCTCATGGAAGCAAGCCTCCATGATGACTTTGGAGGGCCTCGGGGACCACAGGACCCATTGTGACACAGCAGGACCTGGTGGAACCAAGGAGCCTTTGTGATACTCCAGATCCACATGGAAGCCAGGGTGCACTGAGACACAGCGGGGCCTTGTTGGAACCAAAGACACCTCTGCAAAAAGCAGGCCAGCTCATAGAAGCAAGGAGTCCATTGTTACAACATAAAAGCTATGGAAGCAAGGGACCATTGTGACACTGCGGGGCCTCATGGAACCAATTGTCCATGATGACAGTGCGGATCAAAGGAGACCATGGTGACACTGCGGAACCTGATGGAACCAAGGAGCCATTGTGACACAGTGGGGCCTCATGGAATCAAGGAGACCATTGTGACCCAGGTGTTGCATGTGAAGGCAAGGAGCCATTGTGACACTTTGGGCTTCTTCCCTTGAGCTCTGCAGCTGGCTGTCCCAGCCCAGCGCACCATGTGCCACCTGCTCTCCTCAGGGCTCTGCCTGCACACAGCCCCAGGAGAAGTTTTCCTGTTTGCAAGGAAAGAATGGAAAAGCCGGAGCAGGTTTCCTAAACAACAAACCCCACTCAGGAGCCACATGCTCAGTACAGGCTGCCTGGAACGATGTCCCCTTTCTACAAGGGTCAGTGTGAGCAGGAATGAATGATCTCTGGGAGCAGAATTCTCGGAGTCTTTCCACTGAATTCTCTGTCCCTGTGTCTTGGGGTGACTTTATTGTGTGTATCCCCTATTGCTGCTCTATGCCCAGAAGTGAACTTTGTGCGTTTCTGTGCCTTTCAACTGAGCCTGAGAGGGGGGAGAGGAAAAAAACCGGACAAACTTCTCAGAGCGTTTTTTCAAGGACACACATACACACTCCTCTGCATCCTGCTTGCAGCAAGAGCAGAGGAAGCAACTTGGTTTCTTTTTTGCCAGTTTTCAGCTCCTTTTCTCTGGGGGGAGATGGAGAGTTGAACTTTGTTTTCCTGGGACTTCGGGGGTTTTTTTTCCCTTCTTCTCTTCTTGACTCTTTCAACATCAGAGCACATTGGGAGAATTTTCTCCCGAGGTGGGGGCCCTGAATGTGGGCCCATGAGCCAGCTGCAAGGAGGAGGAGAGAGACTACACCTACGGAAGTGTTGGGGTTCCTCCCAACTGCCATGCGGTCATGGGAGAGGGGACCTTGGGGTAGAGGCATGGCCTGGGCACGGGGTCTCCCTGCTCCCTGCTCACATGTGCCCTAACCCTGTTCAGCACTGCTTATTTTGTGTTGCCCTGTGTGAGGAGGGCCCTGGTTGTGCTGTGATTGCTCAGTTCTTTGGCAGTGCCCCGCCCATGTGGCTGGAGAAGAAAGAGCTCTGAAACTTCTCTCAAGAATCGCTCCCTGTTTCTTTGCACGGGCCTCGCTGTCTATGGATGTTTCAGGAGACCCCACCGAAACACAGAAGGACTCTCAAATTATCCCAGCTTTCTCTGCACAGCGAGAGCTTTTAATATTTAGCATTGCTATCCTTTTCCTGTGTGTTTGTTAAAAAAATAGTTTTTATCTCTTTCACTTTCTTCCCAGGAAAGTTCTTTTTTCCAAAAACCTGGTGGGGGAGGGCTGGGTGTAACCTGCCTTCTATCAGAGGATATTTTCCTCCACATTTGTCCAAACCGGCACAGCCTGTCCTTTCCTGGGTCTCTGTTGCAGATGGAAGCTGCTGGTGCCATTGTCAGCTTGAAGCCCTCTTTTGATGCAAGCAGATGTTGCCAGGTGTGTTCAGCAGCTGTTGCTCAATGCTTATGCCAAGCTATTGTGTTCCTCATGGAACCAAGGAGCCATTGTGACACTGCAGGGGCTGATGGCATCAAGGAGGCAATTGTGACAGTACAGAACCTCCTAGAAACAAGGCTCCATTGTGACACCGTGGGGAATCATGGAATCAAGGAGCCCATTGTGACACGGCTGCATGGAACCAATGGTCCATGGTTACACGGCGGATTCAAGAAGAGCACGGTGACACCACGCAACATCACGGAACCATAGGTCCATTGTGACACAGCGGGGCCTCATGGAAACAAGGGGACCATTGTGGCAAAGCAGGGCCTAATGGAAGCATGGAGAGCATTGTGACACTAAGGAAACTCCTGGAACCAAGATGACCACTGGCACATAATGGAACCTCATGGAAGCAAGCCTCCACGATGGTTTTGGAGGGCCTCAGGGACCACAGGACCCATTGTGACACAGCAGGACCTGGTGGAACCAAGGAGCCTTTGTGATACTCCAGATCCACATGGAAGCCAGGGTGCACTGAGACACAGCGGGGCCTTGTTGGAACCAAAGACACCTCTGCAAAAAGCAGGCTAGCTCATAGAAGCAAGGAGTCCTTTGTTACAACATCAAACCTATGGAAGCAAGGGACCATTTTGACACTGCGGGGCCTCATGGAACCAATTGTCCATGATGACAGTGCGGATCAAAGGAGACCATGGTGACACTGCGGAACCTGATGGAACCAAGGAGCCATTGTGACACAGTGGGGCCTCATGGAATCAAGGAGACCATTGTGACCCAGGTGTTGCATGGGAAGGCAAGGAGCCATTGTGACACTTTGGGCTTCTTCCCTTGAGCTCTGCAGCTGGCTGTCCCAGCCCAGCGCACCATGTGCCACCTGCTCTCCTCAGGGCTCTGCCTGCACACAGCCCCAGGAGAAGTTTTCCTGTTTGCAAGGAAAGAATGGAAAAGCCGGAGCAGGTTTCCTAAACAACAAACCCCACTCAGGAGCCACATGCTCAGTACAGGCTGCCTGGAACGATGTCCCCTTTCTACAAGGGTCAGTGTGAGCAGGAATGAATGATCTCTGGGAGCAGAATTCTCGGAGTCTTTCCACTGAATTCTCTGTCCCTGTGTCTTGGGGTGACTTTATTGTGTGTATCCCCTATTGCTGCTCTATGCCCAGAAGTGAACTTTGTGCATTTCTGTGCCTTTCAACTGAGCCTGAGAGGGGGGAGAGGAAAAAAAACCGGACAAACTTCTCAGAGCGTTTTTTCAAGGACACACATACACACTCCTCTGCATCCTGCTTGCAGCAAGAGCAGAGGAAGCAACTTGGTTTCTTTTTAGCCAGTTTTCAGCTCCTTTTCTCTGGGGGGAGATGGAGAGTTGAACTTTGTTTTCCTGGGACTTCGGGGGTTTTTTTTCCCTTCTTCTCTTCTTGACTCTTTCAACATCAGAGCACATTGGGAGAATTTTCTCCCGAGGTGGGGGCCCTGAATGTGGGCCCATGAGCCAGCTGCAAGGAGGAGGAGAGAGACTACACCTACGGAAGTGTTGGGGTTCCTCCCCCCTGCCATGAGGTCATGGGAGAGGGGACCCTGGGGTAGAGGCATGGCCTGGGCACGGGGTCTCCCTGCTCCCTGCTCACATGTGCCCTAACCCTGTTCAGCACTGCTTATTTTGTGTTGCCCTGTGCGAGGAGGGCCCTGGTTGTGCTGTGATTGCTCAGTTCTTTGGCAGTGCCCCGCCCATGTGGCTGGAGAAGAAAGAGCTCTGAAACTTCTCTCAAGAATCGCTCCCTATTTCTTTGCACGGGCCTCGCTGTCTATGGATGTTTCAGGAGACCCCACCGAAACACGGAAGGACTCTCAAATTATCCCAGCTTTCTCTGCACAGCGAGAGCTTTTAATATTTAGCATTGCTATCCTTTTCCTGTGTGTTTGTTAAAAAAATAGTTTTTATCTCTTTCACTTTCTTCCCAGGAAAGTTCTTTTTTCCAAAAACCTGGTGGGGGAGGGCTGGGTGTAACCTGCCTTCTATCAGAGGATATTTTCCTCCACATTTGTCCAAACCGGCACAGCCTGTCCTTTCCTGGGTCTCTGTTGCAGATGGAAGCTGCTGGTGCCATTGTCAGCTTGAAGCCCTCTTTTGATGCAAGCAGATGTTGCCAGGTGTGTTCAGCAGCTGTTGCTCAATGCTTATGCCAAGCTATTGTGTTCCTCATGGAACCAAGGAGCCATTGTGACACTGCAGGGGCTGATGGCATCAAGGAGGCAATTGTGACAGTACAGAACCTCCTAGAAACAAGGCTCCATTGTGACACCGTGGAGAATCATGGAATCAAGGAGCCCATTGTGACACGGCTGCATGGAACCAATGGTCCATGGTTACGCTGCGGATTCAAGAAGAGCACGGTGACACCACGCAACATCACGGAACCATAGGTCCATTGTGACACAGCGGGGCCTCATGGAAACAAGGGGACCATTGTGGCAAAGCAGGGCCTAATGGAAGCATGGAGAGCATTGTGACACTAAGGAAACTCCTGGAACCAAGATGACCACTGGCACATAATGGAACCTCATGGAAGCAAGCCTCCACGATGGTTTTGGAGGGCCTCAGGGACCACAGGACCCATTGTGACACAGCAGGACCTGGTGGAACCAAGGAGCCTTTGTGATACTCCAGATCCACATGGAAGCCAGGGTGCACTGAGACACAGCGGGGCCTTGTTGGAACCAAAGACACCTCTGCAAAAAGCAGGCTAGCTCATAGAAGCAAGGAGTCCATTGTTACAACATAAAAGCTATGGAAGCAAGGGACCATTGTGACACTGCGGGGCCTCATGGAACCAATTGTCCATGATGACAGTGCGGATCAAAGGAGACCATGGTGACACTGCGGAACCTGATGGAACCAAGGAGCCATTGTGACACAGTGGGGCCTCATGGAATCAAGGAGACCATTGTGACCCAGGTGTTGCATGTGAAGGCAAGGAGCCATTGTGACACTTTGGGCTTCTTCCCTTGAGCTCTGCAGCTGGCTGTCCCAGCCCAGCGCACCATGTGCCACCTGCTCTCCTCAGGGCTCTGCCTGCACACAGCCCCAGGAGAAGTTTTCCTGTTTGGAAGGAAAGAATGGAAAAGCCGGAGCAGGTTTCCTAAACAACAAACCCCACTCAGGAGCCACATGCTCAGTACAGGCTGCCTGGAACGATGTCCCCTTTCTACAAGGGTCAGGGTGAGCAGGAATGAATGATCTCTGGGAGCAGAATTCTCGGAGTCTTTCCACTGAATTCTCTGTCCCTGTGTCTTGGGGTGACTTTATCGTGTGTATCCCCTATTGCTGCTCTATGCCCAGAAGTGAACTTTGTGCATTTCTGTGCCTTTCAACTGAGCCTGAGAGGGGGGAGAGGAAAAAAAACCGGACAAATTTCTCAGAGCGTTTGTTCAAGGACACACATACACACTCCTCTGCATCCTGCTTGCAGCAAGAGCAGAGGAAGCAACTTTGTTTCTTTTTAGCCAGTTTTCAGCTCCTTTTCTCTGGGGGGAGATGGAGAGTTGAACTTTGTTTTCCTGGGACTTTTTGGGGGTTTTTTTCCCTTCTTCTCTTCTTGACTCTTTCAACATCAGAGCACATTGGGAGAATTTTCTCCCGAGGTGGGGGCCCTGAATGTGGGCCCATGAGCCAGCTGTAAGGAGGAGGAGAGAGACTACACCTACGGAAGTGTTGGGGTTCCTCCCCCCTGCCATGAGGTCATGGGAGAGGGGACCCTGGGGTAGAGGCATGGCCTGGGCACGGGGTCTCCCTGCTCCCTGCTCACATGTGCCCTAATCCTGTTCAGCACTGCTTATTTTGTGTCGCCCTGTGCGAGGAGGGCCCTGGTTGTGCTGTGATTGCTCAGTTCTTTGGCAGTGCCCCGCCCATGTGGCTGGAGAAGAAAGAGCTCTGAAACTTCTCTCAAGAATCGCTCCCTGTTTCTTTGCACGGGCCTCGCTGTCTATGGATGTTTCAGGAGACCCCACCGAAACACGGAAGGACTCTCAAATTATCCCAGCTTTCTCTGCACAGCGAGAGCTTTTAATATTTAGCATTGCTATCGTTTTCCTGTGTGTTTGTTAAAAAAATAGTTTTTATCTCTTTCACTTTCTTCCCAGGAAAGTTCTTTTTTCCAAAAACCTGGTGGGGGAGGGCTGGGTGTAACCTGCCTTCTATCAGAGGATATTTTCCTCCACATTTGTCCAAACCGGCATAGCCTGTCCTTTCCTGGGTCTCTGTTGCAGATGGAAGCTGCTGGTGCCATTGTCAGCTTGAAGCCCTCTTTTGATGCAAGCAGATGTTGCCAGGTGTGTTCAGCAGCTGTTGCTCAATGCTTATGCCAAGCTATTGTGTTCCTCATGGAACCAAGGAGCCATTGTGACACTGCAGGGGCTGATGGCATCAAGGAGGCAATTGTGACAGTACAGAACCTCCTAGAAACAAGGCTCCATTGTGACACCGTGGGGAATCATGGAATCAAGGAGCCCATTGTGACACGGCTGCATGGAACCAATGGTCCATGGTTACACTGCGGATTCAAGAAGAGCACGGTGACACCACGCAACATCATGGAACCATAGGTCCATTGTGACACAGCGGGGCCTCATGGAAACAAGGGGACCATTGTGGCAAAGCAGGGCCTAATGGAAGCATGGAGGGCATTGTGACACTAAGGAAACTCCTGGAACCAAGATGACCACTGGCACATAATGGAACCTCATGGAAGCAAGCCTCCACAATGACTTTGGAGGGCCTCAGGGACCACAGGACCCATTGTGACACAGCAGGACCTGGTGGAACCAAGGAGCCTTTGTGATACTCCAGATCCACATGGAAGCCAGGGTGCACTGAGACACAGCGGGGCCTTGTTGGAACCAAAGACACCTCTGCAAAAAGCAGGCTAGCTCATAGAAGCAAGGAGTCCATTGTTACAACGTCAAAGCTATGGAACCAAGGGACCATTGTGACACTGCGGGGCCTCATGGAACCAATTGTCCATGATGACAGTGCGGATCAAAGGAGACCATGGTGACACTGCGGAACCTGATGGAACCAAGGAGCCATTGTGACACAGTGGGGCCTCATGGAATCAAGGAGACCATTGTGACCCAGGTGTTGCATGTGAAGGCAAGGAGCCATTGTGACACTTTGGGCTTCTTCCCTTGAGCTCTGCAGCTGGCTGTCCCAGCCCAGCGCACCATGTGCCACCTGCTCTCCTCAGGGCTCTGCCTGCACACAGCCCCAGGAGAAGTTTTCCTGTTTGGAAGGAAAGAATGGAAAAGCCGGAGCAGGTTTCCTAAACAACAAACCCCACTCAGGAGCCACATGCTCAGTACAGGCTGCCTGGAACGATGTCCCCTTTCTACAAGGGTCAGGGTGAGCAGGAATGAATGATCTCTGGGAGCAGAATTCTCGGAGTCTTTCCACTGAATTCTCTGTCCCTGTGTCTTGGGGTGACTTTATCGTGTGTATCCCCTATTGCTGCTCTATGCCCAGAAGTGAACTTTGTGCATTTCTGTGCCTTTCAACTGAGCCTGAGAGGGGGGAGAGGAAAAAAAACCGGACAAATTTCTCAGAGCGTTTGTTCAAGGACACACATACACACTCCTCTGCATCCTGCTTGCAGCAAGAGCAGAGGAAGCAACTTTGTTTCTTTTTAGCCAGTTTTCAGCTCCTTTTCTCTGGGGGGAGATGGAGAGTTGAACTTTGTTTTCCTGGGACTTTTTGGGGGTTTTTTTCCCTTCTTCTCTTCTTGACTCTTTCAACATCAGAGCACATTGGGAGAATTTTCTCCCGAGGTGGGGGCCCTGAATGTGGGCCCATGAGCCAGCTGCAAGGAGGAGGAGAGAGACTACACCTACGGAAGTGTTGGGGTTCCTCCCCCCTGCCATGAGGTCATGGGAGAGGGGACCCTGGGGTAGAGGCATGGCCTGGGCACGGGGTCTCCCTGCTCCCTGCTCACATGTGCCCTAATCCTGTTCAGCACTGCTTATTTTGTGTCGCCCTGTGCGAGGAGGGCCCTGGTTGTGCTGTGATTGCTCAGTTCTTTGGCAGTGCCCCGCCCATGTGGCTGGAGAAGAAAGAGCTCTGAAACTTCTCTCAAGAATCGCTCCCTGTTTCTTTGCACGGGCCTCGCTGTCTATGGATGTTTCAGGAGACCCCACCGAAACACGGAAGGACTCTCAAATTATCCCAGCTTTCTCTGCACAGCGAGAGCTTTTAATATTTAGCATTGCTATCGTTTTCCTGTGTGTTTGTTAAAAAAATAGTTTTTATCTCTTTCACTTTCTTCCCAGGAAAGTTCTTTTTTCCAAAAACCTGGTGGGGGAGGGCTGGGTGTAACCTGCCTTCTATCAGAGGATATTTTCCTCCACATTTGTCCAAACCGGCATAGCCTGTCCTTTCCTGGGTCTCTGTTGCAGATGGAAGCTGCTGGTGCCATTGTCAGCTTGAAGCCCTCTTTTGATGCAAGCAGATGTTGCCAGGTGTGTTCAGCAGCTGTTGCTCAATGCTTATGCCAAGCTATTGTGTTCCTCATGGAACCAAGGAGCCATTGTGACACTGCAGGGGCTGATGGCATCAAGGAGGCAATTGTGACAGTACAGAACCTCCTAGAAACAAGGCTCCATTGTGACACCGTGGGGAATCATGGAATCAAGGAGCCCATTGTGACACGGCTGCATGGAACCAATGGTCCATGGTTACACTGCGGATTCAAGAAGAGCACGGTGACACCACGCAACATCATGGAACCATAGGTCCATTGTGACACAGCGGGGCCTCATGGAAACAAGGGGACCATTGTGGCAAAGCAGGGCCTAATGGAAGCATGGAGGGCATTGTGACACTAAGGAAACTCCTGGAACCAAGATGACCACTGGCACATAATGGAACCTCATGGAAGCAAGCCTCCACAATGACTTTGGAGGGCCTCAGGGACCACAGGACCCATTGTGACACAGCAGGACCTGGTGGAACCAAGGAGCCTTTGTGATACTCCAGATCCACATGGAAGCCAGGGTGCACTGAGACACAGCGGGGCCTTGTTGGAACCAAAGACACCTCTGCAAAAAGCAGGCTAGCTCATAGAAGCAAGGAGTCCATTGTTACAACGTCAAAGCTATGGAACCAAGGGACCATTGTGACACTGCGGGGCCTCATGGAACCAATTGTCCATGATGACAGTGCGGATCAAAGGAGACCATGGTGACACTGCGGAACCTGATGGAACCAAGGAGCCATTGTGACACAGTGGGGCCTCATGGAATCAAGGAGACCATTGTGACCCAGGTGTTGCATGTGAAGGCAAGGAGCCATTGTGACACTTTGGGCTTCTTCCCTTGAGCTCTGCAGCTGGCTGTCCCAGCCCAGCGCACCATGTGCCACCTGCTCTCCTCAGGGCTCTGCCTGCACACAGCCCCAGGAGAAGTTTTCCTGTTTGGAAGGAAAGAATGGAAAAGCCGGAGCAGGTTTCCTAAACAACAAACCCCACTCAGGAGCCACATGCTCAGTACAGGCTGCCTGGAACGATGTCCCCTTTCTACAAGGGTCAGGGTGAGCAGGAATGAATGATCTCTGGGAGCAGAATTCTCGGAGTCTTTCCACTGAATTCTCTGTCCCTGTGTCTTGGGGTGACTTTATCGTGTGTATCCCCTATTGCTGCTCTATGCCCAGAAGTGAACTTTGTGCATTTCTGTGCCTTTCAACTGAGCCTGAGAGGGGGGAGAGGAAAAAAAACCGGACAAATTTCTCAGAGCGTTTGTTCAAGGACACACATACACACTCCTCTGCATCCTGCTTGCAGCAAGAGCAGAGGAAGCAACTTTGTTTCTTTTTTGCCAGTTTTCAGCTCCTTTTCTCTGGGGGGAGATGGAGAGTTGAACTTTGTTTTCCTGGGACTTTTTGGGGGTTTTTTTCCCTTCTTCTCTTCTTGACTCTTTCAACATCAGAGCACATTGGGAGAATTTTCTCCCGAGGTGGGGGCCCTGAATGTGGGCCCATGAGCCAGCTGCAAGGAGGAGGAGAGAGACTGCACCTACGGAAGTGTTGGGGTTCCTCCCCCCTGCCATGAGGTCATGGGAGAGGGGACCCTGGGGTAGAGGCATGGCCTGGGCACGGGGTCTCCCTGCTCCCTGCTCACATGTGCCCTAATCCTGTTCAGCACTGCTTATTTTGTGTCGCCCTGTGCGAGGAGGGCCCTGGTTGTGCTGTGATTGCTCAGTTCTTTGGCAGTGCCCCGCCCATGTGGCTGGAGAAGAAAGAGCTCTGAAACTTCTCTCAAGAATCGCTCCCTGTTTCTTTGCACGGGCCTCGCTGTCTATGGATGTTTCAGGAGACCCCACCGAAACACAGAAGGACTCTCAAATTATCCCAGCTTTCTCTGCACAGCGAGAGCTTTTAATATTTAGCATTGTTATCCTTTTCCTGTGTGTTTGTTAAAAAAATAGTTTTTATCTCTTTCACTTTCTTCCCAGGAAAGTTCTTTTTTCCAAAAACCTGGTGGGGGAGGGCTGGGTGTAACCTGCCTTCTATCAGAGGATATTTTCCTCCACATTTGTCCAAACCGGCATAGCCTGTCCTTTCCTGGGTCTCTGTTGCAGATGGAAGCTGCTGGTGCCATTGTCAGCTTGAAGCCCTCTTTTGATGCAAGCAGATGTTGCCAGGTGTGTTCAGCAGCTGTTGCTCAATGCTTATGCCAAGCTATTGTGTTCCTCATGGAACCAAGGAGCCATTGTGACACTGCAGGGGCTGATGGCATCAAGGAGGCAATTGTGACAGTACAGAACCTCCTAGAAACAAGGCTCCATTGTGACACCGTGGGGAATCATGGAATCAAGGAGCCCATTGTGACACGGCTGCATGGAACCAATGGTCCATGGTTACACGGCGGATTCAAGAAGAGCACGGTGACACCACGCAACATCACGGAACCATAGGTCCATTGTGACACAGCGGGGCCTCATGGAAACAAGGGGACCATTGTGGCAAAGCAGGGCCTAATGGAAGCATGGAGAGCATTGTGACACTAAGGAAACTCCTGGAACCAAGATGACCACTGGCACATAATGGAACCTCATGGAAGCAAGCCTCCATGATGACTTTGGAGGGCCTCGGGGACCACAGGACCCATTGTGACACAGCAGGACCTGGTGGAACCAAGGAGCCTTTGTGATACTCCAGATCCACATGGAAGCCAGGGTGCACTGAGACACAGCGGGGCCTTGTTGGAACCAAAGACACCTCTGCAAAAAGCAGGCCAGCTCATAGAAGCAAGGAGTCCATTGTTACAACATAAAAGCTATGGAAGCAAGGGACCATTGTGACACTGCGGGGCCTCATGGAACCAATTGTCCATGATGACAGTGCGGATCAAAGGAGACCATGGTGACACTGCGAAACCTGATGGAACCAAGGAGCCATTGTGACACAGTGGGGCCTCATGGAATCAAGGAGACCATTGTGACCCAGGTGTTGCATGTGAAGGCAAGGAGCCATTGTGACACTTTGGGCTTCTTCCCTTGAGCTCTGCAGCTGGCTGTCCCAGCCCAGCGCACCATGTGCCACCTGCTCTCCTCAGGGCTCTGCCTGCACACAGCCCCAGGAGAAGTTTTCCTGTTTGGAAGGAAAGAATGGAAAAGCCGGAGCAGGTTTCCTAAACAACAAACCCCACTCAGGAGCCACATGCTCAGTACAGGCTGCCTGGAACGATGTCCCCTTTCTACAAGGGTCAGTGTGAGCAGGAATGAATGATCTCTGGGAGCAGAATTCTCGGAGTCTTTCCACTGAATTCTCTGTCCCTGTGTCTTGGGGTGACTTTATTGTGTGTATCCCCTATTGCTGCTCTATGCCCAGAAGTGAACTTTGTGCGTTTCTGTGCCTTTCAACTGAGCCTGAGAGGGGGGAGAGGAAAAAAACCGGACAAACTTCTCAGAGCGTTTGTTCAAGGACACACATACACACTCCTCTGCATCCTGCTTGCAGCAAGAGCAGAGGAAGCAACTTGGTTTCTTTTTTGCCAGTTTTCAGCTCCTTTTCTCTGGGGGGAGATGGAGAGTTGAACTTTGTTTTCCTGGGACTTCGGGGGTTTTTTTTCCCTTCTTCTCTTCTTGACTCTTTCAACATCAGAGCACATTGGGAGAATTTTCTCCCGAGGTGGGGGCCCTGAATGTGGGCCCATGAGCCAGCTGCAAGGAGGAGGAGAGAGACTACACCTACGGAAGTGTTGGGGTTCCTCCCAACTGCCATGCGGTCATGGGAGAGGGGACCTTGGGGTAGAGGCATGGCCTGGGCACGGGGTCTCCCTGCTCCCTGCTCACATGTGCCCTAACCCTGTTCAGCACTGCTTATTTTGTGTTGCCCTGTGCGAGGAGGGCCCTGGTTGTGCTGTGATTGCTCAGTTCTTTGGCAGTGCCCCGCCCATGTGGCTGGAGAAGAAAGAGCTCTGAAACTTCTCTCAAGAATCGCTCCCTGTTTCTTTGCACGGGCCTCACTGTCTATGGATGTTTCAGGAGACCCCACCGAAACACGGAAGGACTCTCAAATTATCCCAGCTTTCTCTGCACAGCGAGAGCTTTTAATATTTAGCATTGCTATCCTTTTCCTGTGTGTTTGTTAAAAAAATAGTTTTTATCTCTTTCACTTTCTTCCCAGGAAAGTTCTTTTTTCCAAAAACCTGGTGGGGGAGGGCTGGGTGTAACCTGCCTTCTATCAGAGGATATTTTCCTCCACATTTGTCCAAACCGGCACAGCCTGTCCTTTCCTGGGTCTCTGTTGCAGATGGAAGCTGCTGGTGCCATTGTCAGCTTGAAGCCCTCTTTTGATGCAAGCAGATGTTGCCAGGTGTGTTCAGCAGCTGTTGCTCAATGCTTATGCCAAGCTATTGTGTTCCTCATGGAACCAAGGAGCCATTGTGACACTGCAGGGGCTGATGGCATCAAGGAGGCAATTGTGACAGTACAGAACCTCCTAGAAACAAGGCTCCATTGTGACACCGTGGGGAATCATGGAATCAAGGAGCCCATTGTGACACGGCTGCATGGAACCAATGGTCCATGGTTACACGGCGGATTCAAGAAGAGCACGGTGACACCACGCAACATCACGGAACCATAGGTCCATTGTGACACAGCGGGGCCTCATGGAAACAAGGGGACCATTGTGGCAAAGCAGGGCCTAATGGAAGCATGGAGAGCATTGTGACACTAAGGAAACTCCTGGAACCAAGATGACCACTGGCACATAATGGAACCTCATGGAAGCAAGCCTCCACGATGGTTTTGGAGGGCCTCAGGGACCACAGGACCCATTGTGACACAGCAGGACCTGGTGGAACCAAGGAGCCTTTGTGATACTCCAGATCCACATGGAAGCCAGGGTGCACTGAGACACAGCGGGGCCTTGTTGGAACCAAAGACACCTCTGCAAAAAGCAGGCTAGCTCATAGAAGCAAGGAGTCCTTTGTTACAACATCAAACCTATGGAAGCAAGGGACCATTTTGACACTGCGGGGCCTCATGGAACCAATTGTCCATGATGACAGTGCGGATCAAAGGAGACCATGGTGACACTGCGGAACCTGATGGAACCAAGGAGCCATTGTGACACAGTGGGGCCTCATGGAATCAAGGAGACCATTGTGACCCAGGTGTTGCATGTGAAGGCAAGGAGCCATTGTGACACTTTGGGCTTCTTCCCTTGAGCTCTGCAGCTGGCTGTCCCAGCCCAGCGCACCATGTGCCACCTGCTCTCCTCAGGGCTCTGCCTGCACACAGCCCCAGGAGAAGTTTTCCTGTTTGGAAGGAAAGAATGGAAAAGCCGGAGCAGGTTTCCTAAACAACAAACCCCACTCAGGAGCCACATGCTCAGTACAGGCTGCCTGGAACGATGTCCCCTTTCTACAAGGGTCAGTGTGAGCAGGAATGAATGATCTCTGGGAGCAGAATTCTCGGAGTCTTTCCACTGAATTCTCTGTCCCTGTGTCTTGGGGTGACTTTATTGTGTGTATCCCCTATTGCTGCTCTATGCCCAGAAGTGAACTTTGTGCATTTCTGTGCCTTTCAACTGAGCCTGAGAGGGGGGAGAGGAAAAAAAACCGGACAAACTTCTCAGAGCGTTTTTTCAAGGACACACATACACACTCCTCTGCATCCTGCTTGCAGCAAGAGCAGAGGAAGCAACTTTGTTTCTTTTTAGCCAGTTTTCAGCTCCTTTTCTCTGGGGGGAGATGGAGAGTTGAACTTTGTTTTCCTGGGACTTCGGGGGGTTTTTTTCCCTTCTTCTCTTCTTGACTCTTTCAACATCAGAGCACATTGGGAGAATTTTCTCCCGAGGTGGGGGCCCTGAATGTGGGCCCATGAGCCAGCTGCAAGGAGGAGGAGAGAGACTACACCTACGGAAGTGTTGGGGTTCCTCCCCCCTGCCATGAGGTCATGGGAGAGGGGACCCTGGGGTAGAGGCATGGCCTGGGCACGGGGGGTCTCCCTGCTTACATGTGCCCTAATCCTGTTCAGCACTGCTTATTTTGTGTTGCCCTGTGCGAGGAGGGCCCTGGTTGTGCTGTGATTGCTCAGTTCTTTGGCAGTGCCCCGCCCATGTGGCTGGAGAAGAAAGAGCTCTGAAACTTCTCTCAAGAATCGCTCCCTGTTTCTTTGCACGGGCCTCGCTGTCTATGGATGTTTCAGGAGACCCCACCGAAACACGGAAGGACTCTCAAATTATCCCAGCTTTCTCTGCACAGCGAGAGCTTTTAATATTTAGCATTGTTATCCTTTTCCTGTGTGTTTGTTAAAAAAATAGTTTTTATCTCTTTCTTCCCAGGAAAGTTCTTTTTTCCAAAAACCTGGTGGGGGAGGGCTGGGTGTAACCTGCCTTCTATCAGAGGATATTTTCCTCCACATTTGTCCAAACCGGCACAGCCTGTCCTTTCCTGGGTCTCTGTTGCAGATGGAAGCTGCTGGTGCCATTGTCAGCTTGAAGCCCTCTTTTGATGCAAGCAGATGTTGCCAGGTGTGTTCAGCAGCTGTTGCTCAATGCTTATGCCAAGCTATTGTGTTCCTCATGGAACCAAGGAGCCATTGTGACACTGCAGGGGCTGATGGCATCAAGGAGGCAATTGTGACAGTACAGAACCTCCTAGAAACAAGGCTCCATTGTGACACCGTGGGGAATCATGGAATCAAGGAGCCCATTGTGACACGGCCAGGCCACATGGAACCAATGGTCCATTGTTACACTGCGGATTCAAGAAGAGCACGGTGACACCACGCAACATCACGGAACCATAGGTCCATTGTGACACAGCGGGGCCTCATGGAAACAAGGGGACCATTGTGGCAAAGCAGGGCCTAATGGAAGCATGGAGGGCATTGTGACACTAAGGAAACTCCTGGAACCAAGATGACCACTGGCACATAATGGAACCTCATGGAAGCAAGCCTCCATGATGACTTTGGAGGGCCTCGGGGACCACAGGACCCATTGTGACACAGCAGGACCTGGTGGAACCAAGGAGCCTTTGTGATACTCCAGATCCACATGGAAGCCAGGGTGCACTGAGACACAGCGGGGCCTTGTTGGAACCAAAGACACCTCTGCAAAAAGCAGGCCAGCTCATAGAAGCAAGGAGTCCATTGTTACAACATAAAAGCTATGGAAGCAAGGGACCATTGTGACACTGCGGGGCCTCATGGAACCAATTGTCCATGATGACAGTGCGGATCAAAGGAGACCATGGTGACACTGCGGAACCTGATGGAACCAAGGAGCCATTGTGACACAGTGGGGCCTCATGGAATCAAGGAGACCATTGTGACCCAGGTGTTGCATGGGAAGGCAAGGAGCCATTGTGACACTTTGGGCTTCTTCCCTTGAGCTCTGCAGCTGGCTGTCCCAGCCCAGCGCACCATGTGCCACCTGCTCTCCTCAGGGCTCTGCCTGCACACAGCCCCAGGAGAAGTTTTCCTGTTTGCAAGGAAAGAATGGAAAAGCCGGAGCAGGTTTCCTAAACAACAAACCCCACTCAGGAGCCACATGCTCAGTACAGGCTGCCTGGAACGATGTCCCCTTTCTACAAGGGTCAGTGTGAGCAGGAATGAATGATCTCTGGGAGCAGAATTCTCGGAGTCTTTCCACTGAATTCTCTGTCCCTGTGTCTTGGGGTGACTTTATTGTGTGTATCCCCTATTGCTGCTCTATGCCCAGAAGTGAACTTTGTGCGTTTCTGTGCCTTTCAACTGAGCCTGAGAGGGGGGAGAGGAAAAAAACCGGACAAACTTCTCAGAGCGTTTTTTCAAGGACACACATACACACTCCTCTGCATCCTGCTTGCAGCAAGAGCAGAGGAAGCAACTTGGTTTCTTTTTTGCCAGTTTTCAGCTCCTTTTCTCTGGGGGGAGATGGAGAGTTGAACTTTGTTTTCCTGGGACTTCGGGGGTTTTTTTTCCCTTCTTCTCTTCTTGACTCTTTCAACATCAGAGCACATTGGGAGAATTTTCTCCCGAGGTGGGGGCCCTGAATGTGGGCCCATGAGCCAGCTGCAAGGAGGAGGAGAGAGACTACACCTACGGAAGTGTTGGGGTTCCTCCCAACTGCCATGCGGTCATGGGAGAGGGGACCTTGGGGTAGAGGCATGGCCTGGGCACGGGGTCTCCCTGCTCCCTGCTCACATGTGCCCTAACCCTGTTCAGCACTGCTTATTTTGTGTTGCCCTGTGTGAGGAGGGCCCTGGTTGTGCTGTGATTGCTCAGTTCTTTGGCAGTGCCCCGCCCATGTGGCTGGAGAAGAAAGAGCTCTGAAACTTCTCTCAAGAATCGCTCCCTGTTTCTTTGCACGGGCCTCGCTGTCTATGGATGTTTCAGGAGACCCCACCGAAACACAGAAGGACTCTCAAATTATCCCAGCTTTCTCTGCACAGCGAGAGCTTTTAATATTTAGCATTGCTATCCTTTTCCTGTGTGTTTGTTAAAAAAATAGTTTTTATCTCTTTCACTTTCTTCCCAGGAAAGTTCTTTTTTCCAAAAACCTGGTGGGGGAGGGCTGGGTGTAACCTGCCTTCTATCAGAGGATATTTTCCTCCACATTTGTCCAAACCGGCACAGCCTGTCCTTTCCTGGGTCTCTGTTGCAGATGGAAGCTGCTGGTGCCATTGTCAGCTTGAAGCCCTCTTTTGATGCAAGCAGATGTTGCCAGGTGTGTTCAGCAGCTGTTGCTCAATGCTTATGCCAAGCTATTGTGTTCCTCATGGAACCAAGGAGCCATTGTGACACTGCAGGGGCTGATGGCATCAAGGAGGCAATTGTGACAGTACAGAACCTCCTAGAAACAAGGCTCCATTGTGACACCGTGGGGAATCATGGAATCAAGGAGCCCATTGTGACACGGCTGCATGGAACCAATGGTCCATGGTTACACGGCGGATTCAAGAAGAGCACGGTGACACCACGCAACATCACGGAACCATAGGTCCATTGTGACACAGCGGGGCCTCATGGAAACAAGGGGACCATTGTGGCAAAGCAGGGCCTAATGGAAGCATGGAGAGCATTGTGACACTAAGGAAACTCCTGGAACCAAGATGACCACTGGCACATAATGGAACCTCATGGAAGCAAGCCTCCACGATGGTTTTGGAGGGCCTCAGGGACCACAGGACCCATTGTGACACAGCAGGACCTGGTGGAACCAAGGAGCCTTTGTGATACTCCAGATCCACATGGAAGCCAGGGTGCACTGAGACACAGCGGGGCCTTGTTGGAACCAAAGACACCTCTGCAAAAAGCAGGCTAGCTCATAGAAGCAAGGAGTCCTTTGTTACAACATCAAACCTATGGAAGCAAGGGACCATTTTGACACTGCGGGGCCTCATGGAACCAATTGTCCATGATGACAGTGCGGATCAAAGGAGACCATGGTGACACTGCGGAACCTGATGGAACCAAGGAGCCATTGTGACACAGTGGGGCCTCATGGAATCAAGGAGACCATTGTGACCCAGGTGTTGCATGGGAAGGCAAGGAGCCATTGTGACACTTTGGGCTTCTTCCCTTGAGCTCTGCAGCTGGCTGTCCCAGCCCAGCGCACCATGTGCCACCTGCTCTCCTCAGGGCTCTGCCTGCACACAGCCCCAGGAGAAGTTTTCCTGTTTGGAAGGAAAGAATGGAAAAGCCGGAGCAGGTTTCCTAAACAACAAACCCCACTCAGGAGCCACATGCTCAGTACAGGCTGCCTGGAACGATGTCCCCTTTCTACAAGGGTCAGTGTGAGCAGGAATGAATGATCTCTGGGAGCAGAATTCTCGGAGTCTTTCCACTGAATTCTCTGTCCCTGTGTCTTGGGGTGACTTTATTGTGTGTATCCCCTATTGCTGCTCTATGCCCAGAAGTGAACTTTGTGCATTTCTGTGCCTTTCAACTGAGCCTGAGAGGGGGGAGAGGAAAAAAAACCGGACAAACTTCTCAGAGCGTTTTTTCAAGGACACACATACACACTCCTCTGCATCCTGCTTGCAGCAAGAGCAGAGGAAGCAACTTGGTTTCTTTTTAGCCAGTTTTCAGCTCCTTTTCTCTGGGGGGAGATGGAGAGTTGAACTTTGTTTTCCTGGGACTTCGGGGGTTTTTTTTCCCTTCTTCTCTTCTTGACTCTTTCAACATCAGAGCACATTGGGAGAATTTTCTCCCGAGGTGGGGGCCCTGAATGTGGGCCCATGAGCCAGCTGCAAGGAGGAGGAGAGAGACTACACCTACGGAAGTGTTGGGGTTCCTCCCCCCTGCCATGAGGTCATGGGAGAGGGGACCCTGGGGTAGAGGCATGGCCTGGGCACGGGGTCTCCCTGCTCCCTGCTCACATGTGCCCTAACCCTGTTCAGCACTGCTTATTTTGTGTTGCCCTGTGCCAGGAGGGCCCTGGTTGTGCTGTGATTGCTCAGTTCTTTGGCAGTGCCCCGCCCATGTGGCTGGAGAAGAAAGAGCTCTGAAACTTCTCTCAAGAATCGCTCCCTATTTCTTTGCACGGGCCTCGCTGTCTATGGATGTTTCAGGAGACCCCACCGAAACACGGAAGGACTCTCAAATTATCCCAGCTTTCTCTGCACAGCGAGAGCTTTTAATATTTAGCATTGCTATCCTTTTCCTGTGTGTTTGTTAAAAAAATAGTTTTTATCTCTTTCACTTTCTTCCCAGGAAAGTTCTTTTTTCCAAAAACCTGGTGGGGGAGGGCTGGGTGTAACCTGCCTTCTATCAGAGGATATTTTCCTCCACATTTGTCCAAACCGGCACAGCCTGTCCTTTCCTGGGTCTCTGTTGCAGATGGAAGCTGCTGGTGCCATTGTCAGCTTGAAGCCCTCTTTTGATGCAAGCAGATGTTGCCAGGTGTGTTCAGCAGCTGTTGCTCAATGCTTATGCCAAGCTATTGTGTTCCTCATGGAACCAAGGAGCCATTGTGACACTGCAGGGGCTGATGGCATCAAGGAGGCAATTGTGACAGTACAGAACCTCCTAGAAACAAGGCTCCATTGTGACACCGTTGAGAATCATGGAATCAAGGAGCCCATTGTGACACGGCTGCATGGAACCAATGGTCCATGGTTACGCTGCGGATTCAAGAAGAGCACGGTGACACCACGCAACATCACGGAACCATAGGTCCATTGTGACACAGCGGGGCCTCATGGAAACAAGGGGACCATTGTGGCAAAGCAGGGCCTAATGGAAGCATGGAGAGCATTGTGACACTAAGGAAACTCCTGGAACCAAGATGACCACTGGCACATAATGGAACCTCATGGAAGCAAGCCTCCACGATGGTTTTGGAGGGCCTCAGGGACCACAGGACCCATTGTGACACAGCAGGACCTGGTGGAACCAAGGAGCCTTTGTGATACTCCAGATCCACATGGAAGCCAGGGTGCACTGAGACACAGCGGGGCCTTGTTGGAACCAAAGACACCTCTGCAAAAAGCAGGCTAGCTCATAGAAGCAAGGAGTCCATTGTTACAACATAAAAGCTATGGAAGCAAGGGACCATTGTGACACTGCGGGGCCTCATGGAACCAATTGTCCATGATGACAATGCGGATCAAAGGAGACCATGGTGACACTGCGGAACCTGATGGAACCAAGGAGCCATTGTGACACAGTGGGGCCTCATGGAATCAAGGAGACCATTGTGACCCAGGTGTTGCATGTGAAGGCAAGGAGCCATTGTGACACTTTGGGCTTCTTCCCTTGAGCTCTGCAGCTGGCTGTCCCAGCCCAGCGCACCATGTGCCACCTGCTCTCCTCAGGGCTCTGCCTGCACACAGCCCCAGGAGAAGTTTTCCTGTTTGGAAGGAAAGAATGGAAAAGCCGGAGCAGGTTTCCTAAACAACAAACCCCACTCAGGAGCCACATGCTCAGTACAGGCTGCCTGGAACGATGTCCCCTTTCTACAAGGGTCAGTGTGAGCAGGAATGAATGATCTCTGGGAGCAGAATTCTCGGAGTCTTTCCACTGAATTCTCTGTCCCTGTGTCTTGGGGTGACTTTATCGTGTGTATCCCCTATTGCTGCTCTATGCCCAGAAGTGAACTTTGTGCATTTCTGTGCCTTTCAACTGAGCCTGAGAGGGGGGAGAGGAAAAAAAACCGGACAAATTTCTCAGAGCGTTTGTTCAAGGACACACATACACACTCCTCTGCATCCTGCTTGCAGCAAGAGCAGAGGAAGCAACTTGGTTTCTTTTTAGCCAGTTTTCAGCTCCTTTTCTCTGGGGGGAGATGGAGAGTTGAACTTTGTTTTCCTGGGACTTTTTGGGGGTTTTTTTCCCTTCTTCTCTTCTTGACTCTTTCAACATCAGAGCACATTGGGAGAATTTTCTCCCGAGGTGGGGGCCCTGAATGTGGGCCCATGAGCCAGCTGCAAGGAGGAGGAGAGAGACTACACCTACGGAAGTGTTGGGGTTCCTCCCCCCTGCCATGAGGTCATGGGAGAGGGGACCCTGGGGTAGAGGCATGGCCTGGGCACGGGGTCTCCCTGCTCCCTGCTCACATGTGCCCTAATCCTGTTCAGCACTGCTTATTTTGTGTCGCCCTGTGCGAGGAGGGCCCTGGTTGTGCTGTGATTGCTCAGTTCTTTGGCAGTGCCCCGCCCATGTGGCTGGAGAAGAAAGAGCTCTGAAACTTCTCTCAAGAATCGCTCCCTGTTTCTTTGCACGGGCCTCGCTGTCTATGGATGTTTCAGGAGACCCCACCGAAACACGGAAGGACTCTCAAATTATCCCAGCTTTCTCTGCACAGCGAGAGCTTTTAATATTTAGCATTGCTATCGTTTTCCTGTGTGTTTGTTAAAAAAATAGTTTTTATCTCTTTCACTTTCTTCCCAGGAAAGTTCTTTTTTCCAAAAACCTGGTGGGGGAGGGCTGGGTGTAACCTGCCTTCTATCAGAGGATATTTTCCTCCACATTTGTCCAAACCGGCATAGCCTGTCCTTTCCTGGGTCTCTGTTGCAGATGGAAGCTGCTGGTGCCATTGTCAGCTTGAAGCCCTCTTTTGATGCAAGCAGATGTTGCCAGGTGTGTTCAGCAGCTGTTGCTCAATGCTTATGCCAAGCTATTGTGTTCCTCATGGAACCAAGGAGCCATTGTGACACTGCAGGGGCTGATGGCATCAAGGAGGCAATTGTGACAGTACAGAACCTCCTAGAAACAAGGCTCCATTGTGACACCGTGGGGAATCATGGAATCAAGGAGCCCATTGTGACACGGCTGCATGGAACCAATGGTCCATGGTTACACTGCGGATTCAAGAAGAGCACGGTGACACCACGCAACATCATGGAACCATAGGTCCATTGTGACACAGCGGGGCCTCATGGAAACAAGGGGACCATTGTGGCAAAGCAGGGCCTAATGGAAGCATGGAGGGCATTGTGACACTAAGGAAACTCCTGGAACCAAGATGACCACTGGCACATAATGGAACCTCATGGAAGCAAGCCTCCACAATGACTTTGGAGGGCCTCAGGGACCACAGGACCCATTGTGACACAGCAGGACCTGGTGGAACCAAGGAGCCTTTGTGATACTCCAGATCCACATGGAAGCCAGGGTGCACTGAGACACAGCGGGGCCTTGTTGGAACCAAAGACACCTCTGCAAAAAGCAGGCTAGCTCATAGAAGCAAGGAGTCCATTGTTACAACGTCAAAGCTATGGAACCAAGGGACCATTGTGACACTGCGGGGCCTCATGGAACCAATTGTCCATGATGACAGTGCGGATCAAAGGAGACCATGGTGACACTGCGGAACCTGATGGAACCAAGGAGCCATTGTGACACAGTGGGGCCTCATGGAATCAAGGAGACCATTGTGACCCAGGTGTTGCATGGGAAGGCAAGGAGCCATTGTGACACTTTGGGCTTCTTCCCTTGAGCTCTGCAGCTGGCTGTCCCAGCCCAGCGCACCATGTGCCACCTGCTCTCCTCAGGGCTCTGCCTGCACACAGCCCCAGGAGAAGTTTTCCTGTTTGGAAGGAAAGAATGGAAAAGCCGGAGCAGGTTTCCTAAACAACAAACCCCACTCAGGAGCCACATGCTCAGTACAGGCTGCCTGGAACGATGTCCCCTTTCTACAAGGGTCAGGGTGAGCAGGAATGAATGATCTCTGGGAGCAGAATTCTCGGAGTCTTTCCACTGAATTCTCTGTCCCTGTGTCTTGGGGTGACTTTATCGTGTGTATCCCCTATTGCTGCTCTATGCCCAGAAGTGAACTTTGTGCATTTCTGTGCCTTTCAACTGAGCCTGAGAGGGGGGAGAGGAAAAAAAACCGGACAAATTTCTCAGAGCGTTTGTTCAAGGACACACATACACACTCCTCTGCATCCTGCTTGCAGCAAGAGCAGAGGAAGCAACTTTGTTTCTTTTTAGCCAGTTTTCAGCTCCTTTTCTCTGGGGGGAGATGGAGAGTTGAACTTTGTTTTCCTGGGACTTTTTGGGGGTTTTTTTCCCTTCTTCTCTTCTTGACTCTTTCAACATCAGAGCACATTGGGAGAATTTTCTCCCGAGGTGGGGGCCCTGAATGTGGGCCCATGAGCCAGCTGCAAGGAGGAGGAGAGAGACTGCACCTACGGAAGTGTTGGGGTTCCTCCCCCCTGCCATGAGGTCATGGGAGAGGGGACCCTGGGGTAGAGGCATGGCCTGGGCACGGGGTCTCCCTGCTCCCTGCTCACATGTGCCCTA
This sequence comes from Aphelocoma coerulescens, assembly GCF_041296385.1. Lineage (NCBI taxonomy): Eukaryota > Metazoa > Chordata > Aves > Passeriformes > Corvidae > Aphelocoma > Aphelocoma coerulescens. The sequence goes on from NW_027184070.1 coordinate 795,673, forward strand.
ATCCTGTTCAGCACTGCTTATTTTGTGTCGCCCTGTGCGAGGAGGGCCCTGGTTGTGCTGTGATTGCTCAGTTCTTTGGCAGTGCCCCGCCCATGTGGCTGGAGAAGAAAGAGCTCTGAAACTTCTCTCAAGAATCGCTCCCTGTTTCTTTGCACGGGCCTCGCTGTCTATGGATGTTTCAGGAGACCCCACCGAAACACGGAAGGACTCTCAAATTATCCCAGCTTTCTCTGCACAGCGAGAGCTTTTAATATTTAGCATTGCTATCGTTTTCCTGTGTGTTTGTTAAAAAAATAGTTTTTATCTCTTTCACTTTCTTCCCAGGAAAGTTCTTTTTTCCAAAAACCTGGTGGGGGAGGGCTGGGTGTAACCTGCCTTCTATCAGAGGATATTTTCCTCCACATTTGTCCAAACCGGCATAGCCTGTCCTTTCCTGGGTCTCTGTTGCAGATGGAAGCTGCTGGTGCCATTGTCAGCTTGAAGCCCTCTTTTGATGCAAGCAGATGTTGCCAGGTGTGTTCAGCAGCTGTTGCTCAATGCTTATGCCAAGCTATTGTGTTCCTCATGGAACCAAGGAGCCATTGTGACACTGCAGGGGCTGATGGCATCAAGGAGGCAATTGTGACAGTACAGAACCTCCTAGAAACAAGGCTCCATTGTGACACCGTGGGGAATCATGGAATCAAGGAGCCCATTGTGACACGGCTGCATGGAACCAATGGTCCATGGTTACACTGCGGATTCAAGAAGAGCACGGTGACACCACGCAACATCATGGAACCATAGGTCCATTGTGACACAGCGGGGCCTCATGGAAACAAGGGGACCATTGTGGCAAAGCAGGGCCTAATGGAAGCATGGAGGGCATTGTGACACTAAGGAAACTCCTGGAACCAAGATGACCACTGGCACATAATGGAACCTCATGGAAGCAAGCCTCCACAATGACTTTGGAGGGCCTCAGGGACCACAGGACCCATTGTGACACAGCAGGACCTGGTGGAACCAAGGAGCCTTTGTGATACTCCAGATCCACATGGAAGCCAGGGTGCACTGAGACACAGCGGGGCCTTGTTGGAACCAAAGACACCTCTGCAAAAAGCAGGCTAGCTCATAGAAGCAAGGAGTCCATTGTTACAACGTCAAAGCTATGGAAGCAAGGGACCATTGTGACACTGCGGGGCCTCATGGAACCAATTGTCCATGATGACAGTGCGGATCAAAGGAGACCATGGTGACACTGCGGAACCTGATGGAACCAAGGAGCCATTGTGACACAGTGGGGCCTCATGGAATCAAGGAGACCATTGTGACCCAGGTGTTGCATGTGAAGGCAAGGAGCCATTGTGACACTTTGGGCTTCTTCCCTTGAGCTCTGCAGCTGGCTGTCCCAGCCCAGCGCACCATGTGCCACCTGCTCTCCTCAGGGCTCTGCCTGCACACAGCCCCAGGAGAAGTTTTCCTGTTTGCAAGGAAAGAATGGAAAAGCCGGAGCAGGTTTCCTAAACAACAAACCCCACTCAGGAGCCACATGCTCAGTACAGGCTGCCTGGAACGATGTCCCCTTTCTACAAGGGTCAGGGTGAGCAGGAATGAATGATCTCTGGGAGCAGAATTCTCGGAGTCTTTCCACTGAATTCTCTGTCCCTGTGTCTTGGGGTGACTTTATCGTGTGTATCCCCTATTGCTGCTCTATGCCCAGAAGTGAACTTTGTGCATTTCTGTGCCTTTCAACTGAGCCTGAGAGGGGGGAGAGGAAAAAAAACCGGACAAATTTCTCAGAGCGTTTGTTCAAGGACACACATACACACTCCTCTGCATCCTGCTTGCAGCAAGAGCAGAGGGAAGCAACTTTGTTTCTTTTTAGCCAGTTTTCAGCTCCTTTTCTCTGGGGGGAGATGGAGAGTTGAACTTTGTTTTCCTGGGACTTTTTGGGGGTTTTTTTCCCTTCTTCTCTTCTTGACTCTTTCAACATCAGAGCACATTGGGAGAATTTTCTCCCGAGGTGGGGGCCCTGAATGTGGGCCCATGAGCCAGCTGCAAGGAGGAGAGAGAGACTGCACCTACGGAAGTGTTGGGGTTCCTCCCCCCTGCCATGAGGTCATGGGAGAGGGGACCCTGGGGTAGAGGCATGGCCTGGGCACGGGGGGTCTCCCTGCTTACATGTGCCCTAATCCTGTTCAGCACTGCTTATTTTGTGTTGCCCTGTGCGAGGAGGGCCCTGGTTGTGCTGTGATTGCTCAGTTCTTTGGCAGTGCCCCGCCCATGTGGCTGGAGAAGAAAGAGCTCTGAAACTTCTCTCAAGAATCGCTCCCTGTTTCTTTGCACGGGCCTCGCTGTCTATGGATGTTTCAGGAGACCCCACCGAAACACGGAAGGACTCTCAAATTATCCCAGCTTTCTCTGCACAGCGAGAGCTTTTAATATTTAGCATTGCTATCGTTTTCCTGTGTGTTTGTTAAAAAAATAGTTTTTATCTCTTTCACTTTCTTCCCAGGAAAGTTCTTTTTTCCAAAAACCTGGTGGGGGAGGGCTGGGTGTAACCTGCCTTCTATCAGAGGATATTTTCCTCCACATTTGTCCAAACCGGCATAGCCTGTCCTTTCCTGGGTCTCTGTTGCAGATGGAAGCTGCTGGTGCCATTGTCAGCTTGAAGCCCTCTTTTGATGCAAGCAGATGTTGCCAGGTGTGTTCAGCAGCTGTTGCTCAATGCTTATGCCAAGCTATTGTGTTCCTCATGGAACCAAGGAGCCATTGTGACACTGCAGGGGCTGATGGCATCAAGGAGGCAATTGTGACAGTACAGAACCTCCTAGAAACAAGGCTCCATTGTGACACCGTGGGGAATCATGGAATCAAGGAGCCCATTGTGACACGGCTGCATGGAACCAATGGTCCATGGTTACACTGCGGATTCAAGAAGAGCACGGTGACACCACGCAACATCATGGAACCATAGGTCCATTGTGACACAGCGGGGCCTCATGGAAACAAGGGGACCATTGTGGCAAAGCAGGGCCTAATGGAAGCATGGAGAGCATTGTGACACTAAGGAAACTCCTGGAACCAAGATGACCACTGGCACATAATGGAACCTCATGGAAGCAAGCCTCCACAATGACTTTGGAGGGCCTCAGGGACCACAGGACCCATTGTGACACAGCAGGACCTGGTGGAACCAAGGAGCCTTTGTGATACTCCAGATCCACATGGAAGCCAGGGTGCACTGAGACACAGCGGGGCCTTGTTGGAACCAAAGACACCTCTGCAAAAAGCAGGCTAGCTCATAGAAGCAAGGAGTCCTTTGTTACAACATCAAACCTATGGAAGCAAGGGACCATTGTGACACTGCGGGGCCTCATGGAACCAATTGTCCATGATGACAGTGCGGATCAAAGGAGACCATGGTGACACTGCGGAACCTGATGGAACCAAGGAGCCATTGTGACACAGTGGGGCCTCATGGAATCAAGGAGACCATTGTGACCCAGGTGTTGCATGGGAAGGCAAGGAGCCATTGTGACACTTTGGGCTTCTTCCCTTGAGCTCTGCAGCTGGCTGTCCCAGCCCAGCGCACCATGTGCCACCTGCTCTCCTCAGGGCTCTGCCTGCACACAGCCCCAGGAGAAGTTTTCCTGTTTGCAAGGAAAGAATGGAAAAGCCGGAGCAGGTTTCCTAAACAACAAACCCCACTCAGGAGCCACATGCTCAGTACAGGCTGCCTGGAACGATGTCCCCTTTCTACAAGGGTCAGGGTGAGCAGGAATGAATGATCTCTGGGAGCAGAATTCTCGGAGTCTTTCCACTGAATTCTCTGTCCCTGTGTCTTGGGGTGACTTTATCATGTGTATCCCCTATTGCTGCTCTATGCCCAGAAGTGAACTTTGTGCATTTCTGTGCCTTTCAACTGAGCCTGAGAGGGGGGAGAGGAAAAAAAACCGGACAGACTTCTCAGAGCGTTTGTTCAAGGACACACATACACACTCCTCTGCATCCTGCTTGCAGCAAGAGCAGAGGAAGCAACTTTGTTTCTTTTTAGCCAGTTTTCAGCTCCTTTTCTCTGGGGGGAGATGGAGAGTTGAACTTTGTTTTCCTGGGACTTCGGGGGGTTTTTTCCCCTTCTTCTCTTCTTGACTCTTTCAACATCAGAGCACATTGGGAGAATTTTCTCCCGAGGTGGGGGCCCTGAATGTGGGCCCATGAGCCAGCTGCAAGGAGGAGGAGAGAGACTACACCTACGGAAGTGTTGGGGTTCCTCCCCCCTGCCATGAGGTCATGGGAGAGGGGACCCTGGGGTAGAGGCATGGCCTGGGCACGGGGGTCTCCCTGCTCCCTGCTCACATGTGCCCTAACCTGTTCAGCACTGCTTATTTTGTGTTGCCCTGTGCGAGGAGGGCCCTGGTTGTGCTGTGATTGCTCAGTTCTTTGGCAGTGCCCCGCCCATGTGGCTGGAGAAGAAAGAGCTCTGAAACTTCTCTCAAGAATCGCTCCCTGTTTCTTTGCACGGGCCTCGCTGTCTATGGATGTTTCAGGAGACCCCACCGAAACACGGAAGGACTCTCAAATTATCCCAGCTTTCTCTGCACAGCGAGAGCTTTTAATATTTAGCATTGCTATCCTTTTCCTGTGTGTTTGTTAAAAAAATAGTTTTTATCTCTTTCACTTTCTTCCCAGGAAAGTTCTTTTTTCCAAAAACCTGGTGGGGGAGGGCTGGGTGTAACCTGCCTTCTATCAGAGGATATTTTCCTCCACATTTGTCCAAACCGGCACAGCCTGTCCTTTCCCTGGGTCTCTGTTGCAGATGGAAGCTGCTGGTGCCATTCTCAGCTTGAAGCCCTCTTTTGATGCAAGCAGATGTTGCCAGGTGTGTTCAGCAGCTGTTGCTCAATGCTTATGCCAAGCTATTGTGTTCCTCATGGAACCAAGGAGCCATTGTGACACTGCAGGGGCTGATGGCATCAAGGAGGCAATTGTGACAGTACAGAACCTCCTAGAAACAAGGCTCCATTGTGACACCGTGGAGAATCATGGAATCAAGGAGCCCATTGTGACACGGCCAGGCCACATGGAACCAATGGTCCATGGTTACACTGCGGATTCAAGAAGAGCACGGTGACACCACGCAACATCATGGAACCATAGGTCCATTGTGACACAGCGGGGCCTCATGGAAACAAGGGGACCATTGTGGCAAAGCAGGGCCTAATGGAAGCATGGAGAGCATTGTGACACTAAGGAAACTCCTGGAACCAAGATGACCACTGGCACATAATGGAACCTCATGGAAGCAAGCCTCCACAATGACTTTGGAGGGCCTCAGGGACCACAGGACCCATTGTGACACAGCAGGACCTGGTGGAACCAAGGAGCCTTTGTGATACTCCAGATCCACATGGAAGCCAGGGTGCACTGAGACACAGCGGGGCCTTGTTGGAACCAAAGACACCTCTGCAAAAAGCAGGCTAGCTCATAGAAGCAAGGAGTCCATTGTTACAACGTCAAAGCTATGGAACCAAGGGACCATTGTGACACTGCGGGGCCTCATGGAACCAATTGTCCATGATGACAGTGCGGATCAAAGGAGACCATGGTGACACTGCGGAACCTGATGGAACCAAGGAGCCATTGTGACACAGTGGGGCCTCATGGAATCAAGGAGACCATTGTGACCCAGGTGTTGCATGGGAAGGCAAGGAGCCATTGTGACACTTTGGGCTTCTTCCCTTGAGCTCTGCAGCTGGCTGTCCCAGCCCAGCGCACCATGTGCCACCTGCTCTCCTCAGGGCTCTGCCTGCACACAGCCCCAGGAGAAGTTTTCCTGTTTGCAAGGAAAGAATGGAAAAGCCGGAGCAGGTTTCCTAAACAACAAACCCCACTCAGGAGCCACATGCTCAGTACAGGCTGCCTGGAACGATGTCCCCTTTCTACAAGGGTCAGGGTGAGCAGGAATGAATGATCTCTGGGAGCAGAATTCTCGGAGTCTTTCCACTGAATTCTCTGTCCCTGTGTCTTGGGGTGACTTTATCGTGTGTATCCCCTATTGCTGCTCTATGCCCAGAAGTGAACTTTGTGCATTTCTGTGCCTTTCAACTGAGCCTGAGAGGGGGGAGAGGAAAAAAAACCGGACAAATTTCTCAGAGCGTTTGTTCAAGGACACACATACACACTCCTCTGCATCCTGCTTGCAGCAAGAGCAGAGGAAGCAACTTTGTTTCTTTTTAGCCAGTTTTCAGCTCCTTTTCTCTGGGGGGAGATGGAGAGTTGAACTTTGTTTTCCTGGGACTTTTTGGGGGTTTTTTTCCCTTCTTCTCTTCTTGACTCTTTCAACATCAGAGCACATTGGGAGAATTTTCTCCCGAGGTGGGGGCCCTGAATGTGGGCCCATGAGCCAGCTGCAAGGAGGAGGAGAGAGACTGCACCTACGGAAGTGTTGGGGTTCCTCCCCCCTGCCATGAGGTCATGGGAGAGGGGACCCTGGGGTAGAGGCATGGCCTGGGCACGGGGGGTCTCCCTGCTTACATGTGCCCTAATCCTGTTCAGCACTGCTTATTTTGTGTTGCCCTGTGCGAGGAGGGCCCTGGTTGTGCTGTGATTGCTCAGTTCTTTGGCAGTGCCCCGCCCATGTGGCTGGAGAAGAAAGAGCTCTGAAACTTCTCTCAAGAATCGCTCCCTGTTTCTTTGCACGGGCCTCGCTGTCTATGGATGTTTCAGGAGACCCCACCGAAACACGGAAGGACTCTCAAATTATCCCAGCTTTCTCTGCACAGCGAGAGCTTTTAATATTTAGCATTGCTATCGTTTTCCTGTGTGTTTGTTAAAAAAATAGGTTTTATCTCTTTCACTTTCTTCCCAGGAAAGTTCTTTTTTCCAAAAACCTGGTGGGGGAGGGCTGGGTGTAACCTGCCTTCTATCAGAGGATATTTTCCTCCACATTTGTCCAAACCGGCATAGCCTGTCCTTTCCTGGGTCTCTGTTGCAGATGGAAGCTGCTGGTGCCATTGTCAGCTTGAAGCCCTCTTTTGATGCAAGCAGATGTTGCCAGGTGTGTTCAGCAGCTGTTGCTCAATGCTTATGCCAAGCTATTGTGTTCCTCATGGAACCAAGGAGCCATTGTGACACTGCAGGGGCTGATGGCATCAAGGAGGCAATTGTGACAGTACAGAACCTCCTAGAAACAAGGCTCCATTGTGACACCGTGGGGAATCATGGAATCAAGGAGCCCATTGTGACACGGCTGCATGGAACCAATGGTCCATGGTTACACTGCGGATTCAAGAAGAGCACGGTGACACCACGCAACATCATGGAACCATAGGTCCATTGTGACACAGCGGGGCCTCATGGAAACAAGGGGACCATTGTGGCAAAGCAGGGCCTAATGGAAGCATGGAGAGCATTGTGACACTAAGGAAACTCCTGGAACCAAGATGACCACTGGCACATAATGGAACCTCATGGAAGCAAGCCTCCACAATGACTTTGGAGGGCCTCAGGGACCACAGGACCCATTGTGACACAGCAGGACCTGGTGGAACCAAGGAGCCTTTGTGATACTCCAGATCCACATGGAAGCCAGGGTGCACTGAGACACAGCGGGGCCTTGTTGGAACCAAAGACACCTCTGCAAAAAGCAGGCTAGCTCATAGAAGCAAGGAGTCCATTGTTACAACGTCAAAGCTATGGAACCAAGGGACCATTGTGACACTGCGGGGCCTCATGGAACCAATTGTCCATGATGACAGTGCGGATCAAAGGAGACCATGGTGACACTGCGGAACCTGATGGAACCAAGGAGCCATTGTGACACAGTGGGGCCTCATGGAATCAAGGAGACCATTGTGACCCAGGTGTTGCATGGGAAGGCAAGGAGCCATTGTGACACTTTGGGCTTCTTCCCTTGAGCTCTGCAGCTGGCTGTCCCAGCCCAGCGCACCATGTGCCACCTGCTCTCCTCAGGGCTCTGCCTGCACACAGCCCCAGGAGAAGTTTTCCTGTTTGCAAGGAAAGAATGGAAAAGCCGGAGCAGGTTTCCTAAACAACAAACCCCACTCAGGAGCCACATGCTCAGTACAGGCTGCCTGGAACGATGTCCCCTTTCTACAAGGGTCAGTGTGAGCAGGAATGAATGATCTCTGGGAGCAGAATTCTCGGAGTCTTTCCACTGAATTCTCTGTCCCTGTGTCTTGGGGTGACTTTATTGTGTGTATCCCCTATTGCTGCTCTATGCCCAGAAGTGAACTTTGTGCGTTTCTGTGCCTTTCAACTGAGCCTGAGAGGGGGGAGAGGAAAAAAACCGGACAAACTTCTCAGAGCATTTTTTCAAGGACACACATACACACTCCTCTGCATCCTGCTTGCAGCAAGAGCAGAGGAAGCAACTTGGTTTCTTTTTTGCCAGTTTTCAGCTCCTTTTCTCTGGGGGGAGATGGAGAGTTGAACTTTGTTTTCCTGGGACTTCGGGGGTTTTTTTTCCCTTCTTCTCTTCTTGACTCTTTCAACATCAGAGCACATTGGGAGAATTTTCTCCCGAGGTGGGGGCCCTGAATGTGGGCCCATGAGCCAGCTGCAAGGAGGAGGAGAGAGACTACACCTACGGAAGTGTTGGGGTTCCTCCCCCCTGCCATGCGGTCATGGGAGAGGGGACCCTGGGGTAGAGGCATGGCCTGGGCACGGGGTCTCCCTGCTCCCTGCTCACATGTGCCCTAACCCTGTTCAGCACTGCTTATTTTGTGTTGCCCTGTGCGAGGAGGGCCCTGGTTGTGCTGTGATTGCTCAGTTCTTTGGCAGTGCCCCGCCCATGTGGCTGGAGAAGAAAGAGCTCTGAAACTTCTCTCAAGAATCGCTCCCTGTTTCTTTGCACGGGCCTCGCTGTCTATGGATGTTTCAGGAGACCCCACCGAAACACAGAAGGACTCTCAAATTATCCCAGCTTTCTCTGCACAGCGAGAGCTTTTAATATTTAGCATTGTTATCCTTTTCCTGTGTGTTTGTTAAAAAAATAGTTTTTATCTCTTTCACTTTCTTCCCAGGAAAGTTCTTTTTTCCAAAAACCTGGTGGGGGAGGGCTGGGTGTAACCTGCCTTCTATCAGAGGATATTTTCCTCCACATTTGTCCAAACCGGCACAGCCTGTCCTTTCCTGGGTCTCTGTTGCAGATGGAAGCTGCTGGTGCCATTGTCAGCTTGAAGCCCTCTTTTGATGCAAGCAGATGTTGCCAGGTGTGTTCAGCAGTTGTTGCTCAATGCTTATGCCAAGCTATTGTGTTCCTCATGGAACCAAGGAGCCATTGTGACACTGCAGGGGCTGATGGCATCAAGGAGGCAATTGTGACAGTACAGAACCTCCTAGAAACAAGGCTCCATTGTGACACCGTGGGGAATCATGGAATCAAGGAGCCCATTGTGACACGGCTGCATGGAACCAATGGTCCATGGTTACACGGCGGATTCAAGAAGAGCACGGTGACACCACGCAACATCATGGAACCATAGGTCCATTGTGACACAGCGGGGCCTCATGGAAACAAGGGGACCATTGTGGCAAAGCAGGGCCTAATGGAAGCATGGAGAGCATTGTGACACTAAGGAAACTCCTGGAACCAAGATGACCACTGGCACATAATGGAACCTCATGGAAGCAAGCCTCCACAATGACTTTGGAGGGCCTCAGGGACCACAGGACCCATTGTGACACAGCAGGACCTGGTGGAACCAAGGAGCCTTTGTGATACTCCAGATCCACATGGAAGCCAGGGTGCACTGAGACACAGCGGGGCCTTGTTGGAACCAAAGACACCTCTGCAAAAAGCAGGCTAGCTCATAGAAGCAAGGAGTCCTTTGTTACAACATCAAACCTATGGAAGCAAGGGACCATTTTGACACTGCGGGGCCTCATGGAACCAATTGTCCATGATGACAGTGCGGATCAAAGGAGACCATGGTGACACTGCGGAACCTGATGGAACCAAGGAGCCATTGTGACACAGTGGGGCCTCATGGAATCAAGGAGACCATTGTGACCCAGGTGTTGCATGGGAAGGCAAGGAGCCATTGTGACACTTTGGGCTTCTTCCCTTGAGCTCTGCAGCTGGCTGTCCCAGCCCAGCGCACCATGTGCCACCTGCTCTCCTCAGGGCTCTGCCTGCACACAGCCCCAGGAGAAGTTTTCCTGTTTGGAAGGAAAGAATGGAAAAGCCGGAGCAGGTTTCCTAAACAACAAACCCCACTCAGGAGCCACATGCTCAGTACAGGCTGCCTGGAACGATGTCCCCTTTCTACAAGGGTCAGTGTGAGCAGGAATGAATGATCTCTGGGAGCAGAATTCTCGGAGTCTTTCCACTGAATTCTCTGTCCCTGTGTCTTGGGGTGACTTTATTGTGTGTATCCCCTATTGCTGCTCTATGCCCAGAAGTGAACTTTGTGCATTTCTGTGCCTTTCAACTGAGCCTGAGAGGGGGGAGAGGAAAAAAAACCGGACAAACTTCTCAGAGCGTTTTTTCAAGGACACACATACACACTCCTCTGCATCCTGCTTGCAGCAAGAGCAGAGGAAGCAACTTGGTTTCTTTTTTGCCAGTTTTCAGCTCCTTTTCTCTGGGGGGAGATGGAGAGTTGAACTTTGTTTTCCTGGGACTTCGGGGGTTTTTTTTCCCTTCTTCTCTTCTTGACTCTTTCAACATCAGAGCACATTGGGAGAATTTTCTCCCGAGGTGGGGGCCCTGAATGTGGGCCCATGAGCCAGCTGCAAGGAGGAGGAGAGAGACTACACCTACGGAAGTGTTGGGGTTCCTCCCCCCTGCCATGAGGTCATGGGAGAGGGGACCCTGGGGTAGAGGCATGGCCTGGGCACGGGGTCTCCCTGCTCCCTGCTCACATGTGCCCTAACCCTGTTCAGCACTGCTTATTTTGTGTTGCCCTGTGCCAGGAGGGCCCTGGTTGTGCTGTGATTGCTCAGTTCTTTGGCAGTGCCCCGCCCATGTGGCTGGAGAAGAAAGAGCTCTGAAACTTCTCTCAAGAATCGCTCCCTATTTCTTTGCACGGGCCTCGCTGTCTATGGATGTTTCAGGAGACCCCACCGAAACACGGAAGGACTCTCAAATTATCCCAGCTTTCTCTGCACAGCGAGAGCTTTTAATATTTAGCATTGCTATCCTTTTCCTGTGTGTTTGTTAAAAAAATAGTTTTTATCTCTTTCACTTTCTTCCCAGGAAAGTTCTTTTTTCCAAAAACCTGGTGGGGGAGGGCTGGGTGTAACCTGCCTTCTATCAGAGGATATTTTCCTCCACATTTGTCCAAACCGGCACAGCCTGTCCTTTCCTGGGTCTCTGTTGCAGATGGAAGCTGCTGGTGCCATTGTCAGCTTGAAGCCCTCTTTTGATGCAAGCAGATGTTGCCAGGTGTGTTCAGCAGCTGTTGCTCAATGCTTATGCCAAGCTATTGTGTTCCTCATGGAACCAAGGAGCCATTGTGACACTGCAGGGGCTGATGGCATCAAGGAGGCAATTGTGACAGTACAGAACCTCCTAGAAACAAGGCTCCATTGTGACACCGTTGAGAATCATGGAATCAAGGAGCCCATTGTGACACGGCTGCATGGAACCAATGGTCCATGGTTACGCTGCGGATTCAAGAAGAGCACGGTGACACCACGCAACATCACGGAACCATAGGTCCATTGTGACACAGCGGGGCCTCATGGAAACAAGGGGACCATTGTGGCAAAGCAGGGCCTAATGGAAGCATGGAGAGCATTGTGACACTAAGGAAACTCCTGGAACCAAGATGACCACTGGCACATAATGGAACCTCATGGAAGCAAGCCTCCACGATGGTTTTGGAGGGCCTCAGGGACCACAGGACCCATTGTGACACAGCAGGACCTGGTGGAACCAAGGAGCCTTTGTGATACTCCAGATCCACATGGAAGCCAGGGTGCACTGAGACACAGCGGGGCCTTGTTGGAACCAAAGACACCTCTGCAAAAAGCAGGCTAGCTCATAGAAGCAAGGAGTCCATTGTTACAACATAAAAGCTATGGAAGCAAGGGACCATTGTGACACTGCGGGGCCTCATGGAACCAATTGTCCATGATGACAATGCGGATCAAAGGAGACCATGGTGACACTGCGGAACCTGATGGAACCAAGGAGCCATTGTGACACAGTGGGGCCTCATGGAATCAAGGAGACCATTGTGACCCAGGTGTTGCATGTGAAGGCAAGGAGCCATTGTGACACTTTGGGCTTCTTCCCTTGAGCTCTGCAGCTGGCTGTCCCAGCCCAGCGCACCATGTGCCACCTGCTCTCCTCAGGGCTCTGCCTGCACACAGCCCCAGGAGAAGTTTTCCTGTTTGGAAGGAAAGAATGGAAAAGCCGGAGCAGGTTTCCTAAACAACAAACCCCACTCAGGAGCCACATGCTCAGTACAGGCTGCCTGGAACGATGTCCCCTTTCTACAAGGGTCAGTGTGAGCAGGAATGAATGATCTCTGGGAGCAGAATTCTCGGAGTCTTTCCACTGAATTCTCTGTCCCTGTGTCTTGGGGTGACTTTATCGTGTGTATCCCCTATTGCTGCTCTATGCCCAGAAGTGAACTTTGTGCATTTCTGTGCCTTTCAACTGAGCCTGAGAGGGGGGAGAGGAAAAAAAACCGGACAAATTTCTCAGAGCGTTTGTTCAAGGACACACATACACACTCCTCTGCATCCTGCTTGCAGCAAGAGCAGAGGAAGCAACTTGGTTTCTTTTTAGCCAGTTTTCAGCTCCTTTTCTCTGGGGGGAGATGGAGAGTTGAACTTTGTTTTCCTGGGACTTTTTGGGGGTTTTTTTCCCTTCTTCTCTTCTTGACTCTTTCAACATCAGAGCACATTGGGAGAATTTTCTCCCGAGGTGGGGGCCCTGAATGTGGGCCCATGAGCCAGCTGCAAGGAGGAGGAGAGAGACTACACCTACGGAAGTGTTGGGGTTCCTCCCCCCTGCCATGAGGTCATGGGAGAGGGGACCCTGGGGTAGAGGCATGGCCTGGGCACGGGGTCTCCCTGCTCCCTGCTCACATGTGCCCTAATCCTGTTCAGCACTGCTTATTTTGTGTCGCCCTGTGCGAGGAGGGCCCTGGTTGTGCTGTGATTGCTCAGTTCTTTGGCAGTGCCCCGCCCATGTGGCTGGAGAAGAAAGAGCTCTGAAACTTCTCTCAAGAATCGCTCCCTGTTTCTTTGCACGGGCCTCGCTGTCTATGGATGTTTCAGGAGACCCCACCGAAACACGGAAGGACTCTCAAATTATCCCAGCTTTCTCTGCACAGCGAGAGCTTTTAATATTTAGCATTGCTATCGTTTTCCTGTGTGTTTGTTAAAAAAATAGTTTTTATCTCTTTCACTTTCTTCCCAGGAAAGTTCTTTTTTCCAAAAACCTGGTGGGGGAGGGCTGGGTGTAACCTGCCTTCTATCAGAGGATATTTTCCTCCACATTTGTCCAAACCGGCATAGCCTGTCCTTTCCTGGGTCTCTGTTGCAGATGGAAGCTGCTGGTGCCATTGTCAGCTTGAAGCCCTCTTTTGATGCAAGCAGATGTTGCCAGGTGTGTTCAGCAGCTGTTGCTCAATGCTTATGCCAAGCTATTGTGTTCCTCATGGAACCAAGGAGCCATTGTGACACTGCAGGGGCTGATGGCATCAAGGAGGCAATTGTGACAGTACAGAACCTCCTAGAAACAAGGCTCCATTGTGACACCGTGGGGAATCATGGAATCAAGGAGCCCATTGTGACACGGCTGCATGGAACCAATGGTCCATGGTTACACTGCGGATTCAAGAAGAGCACGGTGACACCACGCAACATCATGGAACCATAGGTCCATTGTGACACAGCGGGGCCTCATGGAAACAAGGGGACCATTGTGGCAAAGCAGGGCCTAATGGAAGCATGGAGGGCATTGTGACACTAAGGAAACTCCTGGAACCAAGATGACCACTGGCACATAATGGAACCTCATGGAAGCAAGCCTCCACAATGACTTTGGAGGGCCTCAGGGACCACAGGACCCATTGTGACACAGCAGGACCTGGTGGAACCAAGGAGCCTTTGTGATACTCCAGATCCACATGGAAGCCAGGGTGCACTGAGACACAGCGGGGCCTTGTTGGAACCAAAGACACCTCTGCAAAAAGCAGGCTAGCTCATAGAAGCAAGGAGTCCATTGTTACAACGTCAAAGCTATGGAACCAAGGGACCATTGTGACACTGCGGGGCCTCATGGAACCAATTGTCCATGATGACAGTGCGGATCAAAGGAGACCATGGTGACACTGCGGAACCTGATGGAACCAAGGAGCCATTGTGACACAGTGGGGCCTCATGGAATCAAGGAGACCATTGTGACCCAGGTGTTGCATGGGAAGGCAAGGAGCCATTGTGACACTTTGGGCTTCTTCCCTTGAGCTCTGCAGCTGGCTGTCCCAGCCCAGCGCACCATGTGCCACCTGCTCTCCTCAGGGCTCTGCCTGCACACAGCCCCAGGAGAAGTTTTCCTGTTTGGAAGGAAAGAATGGAAAAGCCGGAGCAGGTTTCCTAAACAACAAACCCCACTCAGGAGCCACATGCTCAGTACAGGCTGCCTGGAACGATGTCCCCTTTCTACAAGGGTCAGGGTGAGCAGGAATGAATGATCTCTGGGAGCAGAATTCTCGGAGTCTTTCCACTGAATTCTCTGTCCCTGTGTCTTGGGGTGACTTTATCGTGTGTATCCCCTATTGCTGCTCTATGCCCAGAAGTGAACTTTGTGCATTTCTGTGCCTTTCAACTGAGCCTGAGAGGGGGGAGAGGAAAAAAAACCGGACAAATTTCTCAGAGCGTTTGTTCAAGGACACACATACACACTCCTCTGCATCCTGCTTGCAGCAAGAGCAGAGGAAGCAACTTTGTTTCTTTTTAGCCAGTTTTCAGCTCCTTTTCTCTGGGGGGAGATGGAGAGTTGAACTTTGTTTTCCTGGGACTTTTTGGGGGTTTTTTTCCCTTCTTCTCTTCTTGACTCTTTCAACATCAGAGCACATTGGGAGAATTTTCTCCCGAGGTGGGGGCCCTGAATGTGGGCCCATGAGCCAGCTGCAAGGAGGAGGAGAGAGACTGCACCTACGGAAGTGTTGGGGTTCCTCCCCCCTGCCATGAGGTCATGGGAGAGGGGACCCTGGGGTAGAGGCATGGCCTGGGCACGGGGTCTCCCTGCTCCCTGCTCACATGTGCCCTAATCCTGTTCAGCACTGCTTATTTTGTGTCGCCCTGTGCGAGGAGGGCCCTGGTTGTGCTGTGATTGCTCAGTTCTTTGGCAGTGCCCCGCCCATGTGGCTGGAGAAGAAAGAGCTCTGAAACTTCTCTCAAGAATCGCTCCCTGTTTCTTTGCACGGGCCTCGCTGTCTATGGATGTTTCAGGAGACCCCACCGAAACACGGAAGGACTCTCAAATTATCCCAGCTTTCTCTGCACAGCGAGAGCTTTTAATATTTAGCATTGCTATCGTTTTCCTGTGTGTTTGTTAAAAAAATAGTTTTTATCTCTTTCACTTTCTTCCCAGGAAAGTTCTTTTTTCCAAAAACCTGGTGGGGGAGGGCTGGGTGTAACCTGCCTTCTATCAGAGGATATTTTCCTCCACATTTGTCCAAACCGGCATAGCCTGTCCTTTCCTGGGTCTCTGTTGCAGATGGAAGCTGCTGGTGCCATTGTCAGCTTGAAGCCCTCTTTTGATGCAAGCAGATGTTGCCAGGTGTGTTCAGCAGCTGTTGCTCAATGCTTATGCCAAGCTATTGTGTTCCTCATGGAACCAAGGAGCCATTGTGACACTGCAGGGGCTGATGGCATCAAGGAGGCAATTGTGACAGTACAGAACCTCCTAGAAACAAGGCTCCATTGTGACACCGTGGGGAATCATGGAATCAAGGAGCCCATTGTGACACGGCTGCATGGAACCAATGGTCCATGGTTACACTGCGGATTCAAGAAGAGCACGGTGACACCACGCAACATCATGGAACCATAGGTCCATTGTGACACAGCGGGGCCTCATGGAAACAAGGGGACCATTGTGGCAAAGCAGGGCCTAATGGAAGCATGGAGGGCATTGTGACACTAAGGAAACTCCTGGAACCAAGATGACCACTGGCACATAATGGAACCTCATGGAAGCAAGCCTCCACAATGACTTTGGAGGGCCTCAGGGACCACAGGACCCATTGTGACACAGCAGGACCTGGTGGAACCAAGGAGCCTTTGTGATACTCCAGATCCACATGGAAGCCAGGGTGCACTGAGACACAGCGGGGCCTTGTTGGAACCAAAGACACCTCTGCAAAAAGCAGGCTAGCTCATAGAAGCAAGGAGTCCATTGTTACAACGTCAAAGCTATGGAAGCAAGGGACCATTGTGACACTGCGGGGCCTCATGGAACCAATTGTCCATGATGACAGTGCGGATCAAAGGAGACCATGGTGACACTGCGGAACCTGATGGAACCAAGGAGCCATTGTGACACAGTGGGGCCTCATGGAATCAAGGAGACCATTGTGACCCAGGTGTTGCATGTGAAGGCAAGGAGCCATTGTGACACTTTGGGCTTCTTCCCTTGAGCTCTGCAGCTGGCTGTCCCAGCCCAGCGCACCATGTGCCACCTGCTCTCCTCAGGGCTCTGCCTGCACACAGCCCCAGGAGAAGTTTTCCTGTTTGCAAGGAAAGAATGGAAAAGCCGGAGCAGGTTTCCTAAACAACAAACCCCACTCAGGAGCCACATGCTCAGTACAGGCTGCCTGGAACGATGTCCCCTTTCTACAAGGGTCAGGGTGAGCAGGAATGAATGATCTCTGGGAGCAGAATTCTCGGAGTCTTTCCACTGAATTCTCTGTCCCTGTGTCTTGGGGTGACTTTATCGTGTGTATCCCCTATTGCTGCTCTATGCCCAGAAGTGAACTTTGTGCATTTCTGTGCCTTTCAACTGAGCCTGAGAGGGGGGAGAGGAAAAAAAACCGGACAAATTTCTCAGAGCGTTTGTTCAAGGACACACATACACACTCCTCTGCATCCTGCTTGCAGCAAGAGCAGAGGGAAGCAACTTTGTTTCTTTTTAGCCAGTTTTCAGCTCCTTTTCTCTGGGGGGAGATGGAGAGTTGAACTTTGTTTTCCTGGGACTTTTTGGGGGTTTTTTTCCCTTCTTCTCTTCTTGACTCTTTCAACATCAGAGCACATTGGGAGAATTTTCTCCCGAGGTGGGGGCCCTGAATGTGGGCCCATGAGCCAGCTGCAAGGAGGAGAGAGAGACTGCACCTACGGAAGTGTTGGGGTTCCTCCCCCCTGCCATGAGGTCATGGGAGAGGGGACCCTGGGGTAGAGGCATGGCCTGGGCACGGGGGGTCTCCCTGCTTACATGTGCCCTAATCCTGTTCAGCACTGCTTATTTTGTGTTGCCCTGTGCGAGGAGGGCCCTGGTTGTGCTGTGATTGCTCAGTTCTTTGGCAGTGCCCCGCCCATGTGGCTGGAGAAGAAAGAGCTCTGAAACTTCTCTCAAGAATCGCTCCCTGTTTCTTTGCACGGGCCTCGCTGTCTATGGATGTTTCAGGAGACCCCACCGAAACACGGAAGGACTCTCAAATTATCCCAGCTTTCTCTGCACAGCGAGAGCTTTTAATATTTAGCATTGCTATCGTTTTCCTGTGTGTTTGTTAAAAAAATAGTTTTTATCTCTTTCACTTTCTTCCCAGGAAAGTTCTTTTTTCCAAAAACCTGGTGGGGGAGGGCTGGGTGTAACCTGCCTTCTATCAGAGGATATTTTCCTCCACATTTGTCCAAACCGGCATAGCCTGTCCTTTCCTGGGTCTCTGTTGCAGATGGAAGCTGCTGGTGCCATTGTCAGCTTGAAGCCCTCTTTTGATGCAAGCAGATGTTGCCAGGTGTGTTCAGCAGCTGTTGCTCAATGCTTATGCCAAGCTATTGTGTTCCTCATGGAACCAAGGAGCCATTGTGACACTGCAGGGGCTGATGGCATCAAGGAGGCAATTGTGACAGTACAGAACCTCCTAGAAACAAGGCTCCATTGTGACACCGTGGGGAATCATGGAATCAAGGAGCCCATTGTGACACGGCTGCATGGAACCAATGGTCCATGGTTACACTGCGGATTCAAGAAGAGCACGGTGACACCACGCAACATCATGGAACCATAGGTCCATTGTGACACAGCGGGGCCTCATGGAAACAAGGGGACCATTGTGGCAAAGCAGGGCCTAATGGAAGCATGGAGAGCATTGTGACACTAAGGAAACTCCTGGAACCAAGATGACCACTGGCACATAATGGAACCTCATGGAAGCAAGCCTCCACAATGACTTTGGAGGGCCTCAGGGACCACAGGACCCATTGTGACACAGCAGGACCTGGTGGAACCAAGGAGCCTTTGTGATACTCCAGATCCACATGGAAGCCAGGGTGCACTGAGACACAGCGGGGCCTTGTTGGAACCAAAGACACCTCTGCAAAAAGCAGGCTAGCTCATAGAAGCAAGGAGTCCTTTGTTACAACATCAAACCTATGGAAGCAAGGGACCATTGTGACACTGCGGGGCCTCATGGAACCAATTGTCCATGATGACAGTGCGGATCAAAGGAGACCATGGTGACACTGCGGAACCTGATGGAACCAAGGAGCCATTGTGACACAGTGGGGCCTCATGGAATCAAGGAGACCATTGTGACCCAGGTGTTGCATGGGAAGGCAAGGAGCCATTGTGACACTTTGGGCTTCTTCCCTTGAGCTCTGCAGCTGGCTGTCCCAGCCCAGCGCACCATGTGCCACCTGCTCTCCTCAGGGCTCTGCCTGCACACAGCCCCAGGAGAAGTTTTCCTGTTTGCAAGGAAAGAATGGAAAAGCCGGAGCAGGTTTCCTAAACAACAAACCCCACTCAGGAGCCACATGCTCAGTACAGGCTGCCTGGAACGATGTCCCCTTTCTACAAGGGTCAGGGTGAGCAGGAATGAATGATCTCTGGGAGCAGAATTCTCGGAGTCTTTCCACTGAATTCTCTGTCCCTGTGTCTTGGGGTGACTTTATCATGTGTATCCCCTATTGCTGCTCTATGCCCAGAAGTGAACTTTGTGCATTTCTGTGCCTTTCAACTGAGCCTGAGAGGGGGGAGAGGAAAAAAAACCGGACAGACTTCTCAGAGCGTTTGTTCAAGGACACACATACACACTCCTCTGCATCCTGCTTGCAGCAAGAGCAGAGGAAGCAACTTTGTTTCTTTTTAGCCAGTTTTCAGCTCCTTTTCTCTGGGGGGAGATGGAGAGTTGAACTTTGTTTTCCTGGGACTTCGGGGGGTTTTTTCCCCTTCTTCTCTTCTTGACTCTTTCAACATCAGAGCACATTGGGAGAATTTTCTCCCGAGGTGGGGGCCCTGAATGTGGGCCCATGAGCCAGCTGCAAGGAGGAGGAGAGAGACTACACCTACGGAAGTGTTGGGGTTCCTCCCCCCTGCCATGAGGTCATGGGAGAGGGGACCCTGGGGTAGAGGCATGGCCTGGGCACGGGGGTCTCCCTGCTCCCTGCTCACATGTGCCCTAACCTGTTCAGCACTGCTTATTTTGTGTTGCCCTGTGCGAGGAGGGCCCTGGTTGTGCTGTGATTGCTCAGTTCTTTGGCAGTGCCCCGCCCATGTGGCTGGAGAAGAAAGAGCTCTGAAACTTCTCTCAAGAATCGCTCCCTGTTTCTTTGCACGGGCCTCGCTGTCTATGGATGTTTCAGGAGACCCCACCGAAACACGGAAGGACTCTCAAATTATCCCAGCTTTCTCTGCACAGCGAGAGCTTTTAATATTTAGCATTGCTATCCTTTTCCTGTGTGTTTGTTAAAAAAATAGTTTTTATCTCTTTCACTTTCTTCCCAGGAAAGTTCTTTTTTCCAAAAACCTGGTGGGGGAGGGCTGGGTGTAACCTGCCTTCTATCAGAGGATATTTTCCTCCACATTTGTCCAAACCGGCACAGCCTGTCCTTTCCCTGGGTCTCTGTTGCAGATGGAAGCTGCTGGTGCCATTCTCAGCTTGAAGCCCTCTTTTGATGCAAGCAGATGTTGCCAGGTGTGTTCAGCAGCTGTTGCTCAATGCTTATGCCAAGCTATTGTGTTCCTCATGGAACCAAGGAGCCATTGTGACACTGCAGGGGCTGATGGCATCAAGGAGGCAATTGTGACAGTACAGAACCTCCTAGAAACAAGGCTCCATTGTGACACCGTGGAGAATCATGGAATCAAGGAGCCCATTGTGACACGGCCAGGCCACATGGAACCAATGGTCCATGGTTACACTGCGGATTCAAGAAGAGCACGGTGACACCACGCAACATCATGGAACCATAGGTCCATTGTGACACAGCGGGGCCTCATGGAAACAAGGGGACCATTGTGGCAAAGCAGGGCCTAATGGAAGCATGGAGAGCATTGTGACACTAAGGAAACTCCTGGAACCAAGATGACCACTGGCACATAATGGAACCTCATGGAAGCAAGCCTCCACAATGACTTTGGAGGGCCTCAGGGACCACAGGACCCATTGTGACACAGCAGGACCTGGTGGAACCAAGGAGCCTTTGTGATACTCCAGATCCACATGGAAGCCAGGGTGCACTGAGACACAGCGGGGCCTTGTTGGAACCAAAGACACCTCTGCAAAAAGCAGGCTAGCTCATAGAAGCAAGGAGTCCATTGTTACAACGTCAAAGCTATGGAACCAAGGGACCATTGTGACACTGCGGGGCCTCATGGAACCAATTGTCCATGATGACAGTGCGGATCAAAGGAGACCATGGTGACACTGCGGAACCTGATGGAACCAAGGAGCCATTGTGACACAGTGGGGCCTCATGGAATCAAGGAGACCATTGTGACCCAGGTGTTGCATGGGAAGGCAAGGAGCCATTGTGACACTTTGGGCTTCTTCCCTTGAGCTCTGCAGCTGGCTGTCCCAGCCCAGCGCACCATGTGCCACCTGCTCTCCTCAGGGCTCTGCCTGCACACAGCCCCAGGAGAAGTTTTCCTGTTTGCAAGGAAAGAATGGAAAAGCCGGAGCAGGTTTCCTAAACAACAAACCCCACTCAGGAGCCACATGCTCAGTACAGGCTGCCTGGAACGATGTCCCCTTTCTACAAGGGTCAGGGTGAGCAGGAATGAATGATCTCTGGGAGCAGAATTCTCGGAGTCTTTCCACTGAATTCTCTGTCCCTGTGTCTTGGGGTGACTTTATCGTGTGTATCCCCTATTGCTGCTCTATGCCCAGAAGTGAACTTTGTGCATTTCTGTGCCTTTCAACTGAGCCTGAGAGGGGGGAGAGGAAAAAAAACCGGACAAATTTCTCAGAGCGTTTGTTCAAGGACACACATACACACTCCTCTGCATCCTGCTTGCAGCAAGAGCAGAGGAAGCAACTTTGTTTCTTTTTAGCCAGTTTTCAGCTCCTTTTCTCTGGGGGGAGATGGAGAGTTGAACTTTGTTTTCCTGGGACTTTTTGGGGGTTTTTTTCCCTTCTTCTCTTCTTGACTCTTTCAACATCAGAGCACATTGGGAGAATTTTCTCCCGAGGTGGGGGCCCTGAATGTGGGCCCATGAGCCAGCTGCAAGGAGGAGGAGAGAGACTGCACCTACGGAAGTGTTGGGGTTCCTCCCCCCTGCCATGAGGTCATGGGAGAGGGGACCCTGGGGTAGAGGCATGGCCTGGGCACGGGGGGTCTCCCTGCTTACATGTGCCCTAATCCTGTTCAGCACTGCTTATTTTGTGTTGCCCTGTGCGAGGAGGGCCCTGGTTGTGCTGTGATTGCTCAGTTCTTTGGCAGTGCCCCGCCCATGTGGCTGGAGAAGAAAGAGCTCTGAAACTTCTCTCAAGAATCGCTCCCTGTTTCTTTGCACGGGCCTCGCTGTCTATGGATGTTTCAGGAGACCCCACCGAAACACGGAAGGACTCTCAAATTATCCCAGCTTTCTCTGCACAGCGAGAGCTTTTAATATTTAGCATTGCTATCGTTTTCCTGTGTGTTTGTTAAAAAAATAGGTTTTATCTCTTTCACTTTCTTCCCAGGAAAGTTCTTTTTTCCAAAAACCTGGTGGGGGAGGGCTGGGTGTAACCTGCCTTCTATCAGAGGATATTTTCCTCCACATTTGTCCAAACCGGCATAGCCTGTCCTTTCCTGGGTCTCTGTTGCAGATGGAAGCTGCTGGTGCCATTGTCAGCTTGAAGCCCTCTTTTGATGCAAGCAGATGTTGCCAGGTGTGTTCAGCAGCTGTTGCTCAATGCTTATGCCAAGCTATTGTGTTCCTCATGGAACCAAGGAGCCATTGTGACACTGCAGGGGCTGATGGCATCAAGGAGGCAATTGTGACAGTACAGAACCTCCTAGAAACAAGGCTCCATTGTGACACCGTGGGGAATCATGGAATCAAGGAGCCCATTGTGACACGGCTGCATGGAACCAATGGTCCATGGTTACACTGCGGATTCAAGAAGAGCACGGTGACACCACGCAACATCATGGAACCATAGGTCCATTGTGACACAGCGGGGCCTCATGGAAACAAGGGGACCATTGTGGCAAAGCAGGGCCTAATGGAAGCATGGAGAGCATTGTGACACTAAGGAAACTCCTGGAACCAAGATGACCACTGGCACATAATGGAACCTCATGGAAGCAAGCCTCCACAATGACTTTGGAGGGCCTCAGGGACCACAGGACCCATTGTGACACAGCAGGACCTGGTGGAACCAAGGAGCCTTTGTGATACTCCAGATCCACATGGAAGCCAGGGTGCACTGAGACACAGCGGGGCCTTGTTGGAACCAAAGACACCTCTGCAAAAAGCAGGCTAGCTCATAGAAGCAAGGAGTCCATTGTTACAACGTCAAAGCTATGGAACCAAGGGACCATTGTGACACTGCGGGGCCTCATGGAACCAATTGTCCATGATGACAGTGCGGATCAAAGGAGACCATGGTGACACTGCGGAACCTGATGGAACCAAGGAGCCATTGTGACACAGTGGGGCCTCATGGAATCAAGGAGACCATTGTGACCCAGGTGTTGCATGGGAAGGCAAGGAGCCATTGTGACACTTTGGGCTTCTTCCCTTGAGCTCTGCAGCTGGCTGTCCCAGCCCAGCGCACCATGTGCCACCTGCTCTCCTCAGGGCTCTGCCTGCACACAGCCCCAGGAGAAGTTTTCCTGTTTGCAAGGAAAGAATGGAAAAGCCGGAGCAGGTTTCCTAAACAACAAACCCCACTCAGGAGCCACATGCTCAGTACAGGCTGCCTGGAACGATGTCCCCTTTCTACAAGGGTCAGTGTGAGCAGGAATGAATGATCTCTGGGAGCAGAATTCTCGGAGTCTTTCCACTGAATTCTCTGTCCCTGTGTCTTGGGGTGACTTTATTGTGTGTATCCCCTATTGCTGCTCTATGCCCAGAAGTGAACTTTGTGCGTTTCTGTGCCTTTCAACTGAGCCTGAGAGGGGGGAGAGGAAAAAAACCGGACAAACTTCTCAGAGCATTTTTTCAAGGACACACATACACACTCCTCTGCATCCTGCTTGCAGCAAGAGCAGAGGAAGCAACTTGGTTTCTTTTTTGCCAGTTTTCAGCTCCTTTTCTCTGGGGGGAGATGGAGAGTTGAACTTTGTTTTCCTGGGACTTCGGGGGTTTTTTTTCCCTTCTTCTCTTCTTGACTCTTTCAACATCAGAGCACATTGGGAGAATTTTCTCCCGAGGTGGGGGCCCTGAATGTGGGCCCATGAGCCAGCTGCAAGGAGGAGGAGAGAGACTACACCTACGGAAGTGTTGGGGTTCCTCCCCCCTGCCATGCGGTCATGGGAGAGGGGACCCTGGGGTAGAGGCATGGCCTGGGCACGGGGTCTCCCTGCTCCCTGCTCACATGTGCCCTAACCCTGTTCAGCACTGCTTATTTTGTGTTGCCCTGTGCGAGGAGGGCCCTGGTTGTGCTGTGATTGCTCAGTTCTTTGGCAGTGCCCCGCCCATGTGGCTGGAGAAGAAAGAGCTCTGAAACTTCTCTCAAGAATCGCTCCCTGTTTCTTTGCACGGGCCTCGCTGTCTATGGATGTTTCAGGAGACCCCACCGAAACACAGAAGGACTCTCAAATTATCCCAGCTTTCTCTGCACAGCGAGAGCTTTTAATATTTAGCATTGTTATCCTTTTCCTGTGTGTTTGTTAAAAAAATAGTTTTTATCTCTTTCACTTTCTTCCCAGGAAAGTTCTTTTTTCCAAAAACCTGGTGGGGGAGGGCTGGGTGTAACCTGCCTTCTATCAGAGGATATTTTCCTCCACATTTGTCCAAACCGGCACAGCCTGTCCTTTCCTGGGTCTCTGTTGCAGATGGAAGCTGCTGGTGCCATTGTCAGCTTGAAGCCCTCTTTTGATGCAAGCAGATGTTGCCAGGTGTGTTCAGCAGTTGTTGCTCAATGCTTATGCCAAGCTATTGTGTTCCTCATGGAACCAAGGAGCCATTGTGACACTGCAGGGGCTGATGGCATCAAGGAGGCAATTGTGACAGTACAGAACCTCCTAGAAACAAGGCTCCATTGTGACACCGTGGGGAATCATGGAATCAAGGAGCCCATTGTGACACGGCTGCATGGAACCAATGGTCCATGGTTACACGGCGGATTCAAGAAGAGCACGGTGACACCACGCAACATCATGGAACCATAGGTCCATTGTGACACAGCGGGGCCTCATGGAAACAAGGGGACCATTGTGGCAAAGCAGGGCCTAATGGAAGCATGGAGAGCATTGTGACACTAAGGAAACTCCTGGAACCAAGATGACCACTGGCACATAATGGAACCTCATGGAAGCAAGCCTCCACAATGACTTTGGAGGGCCTCAGGGACCACAGGACCCATTGTGACACAGCAGGACCTGGTGGAACCAAGGAGCCTTTGTGATACTCCAGATCCACATGGAAGCCAGGGTGCACTGAGACACAGCGGGGCCTTGTTGGAACCAAAGACACCTCTGCAAAAAGCAGGCTAGCTCATAGAAGCAAGGAGTCCATTGTTACAACGTCAAAGCTATGGAACCAAGGGACCATTGTGACACTGCGGGGCCTCATGGAACCAATTGTCCATGATGACAGTGCGGATCAAAGGAGACCATGGTGACACTGCGGAACCTGATGGAACCAAGGAGCCATTGTGACACAGTGGGGCCTCATGGAATCAAGGAGACCATTGTGACCCAGGTGTTGCATGGGAAGGCAAGGAGCCATTGTGACACTTTGGGCTTCTTCCCTTGAGCTCTGCAGCTGGCTGTCCCAGCCCAGCGCACCATGTGCCACCTGCTCTCCTCAGGGCTCTGCCTGCACACAGCCCCAGGAGAAGTTTTCCTGTTTGCAAGGAAAGAATGGAAAAGCCGGAGCAGGTTTCCTAAACAACAAACCCCACTCAGGAGCCACATGCTCAGTACAGGCTGCCTGGAACGATGTCCCCTTTCTACAAGGGTCAGGGTGAGCAGGAATGAATGATCTCTGGGAGCAGAATTCTCGGAGTCTTTCCACTGAATTCTCTGTCCCTGTGTCTTGGGGTGACTTTATTGTGTGTATCCCCTATTGCTGCTCTATGCCCAGAAGTGAACTTTGTGCGTTTCTGTGCCTTTCAACTGGGCCTGAGAGGGGGGAGAGGAAAAAAACCGGACAAACTTCTCAGAGCATTTTTTCAAGGAGACACATACACACTCCTCTGCATCCTGCTTGCAGCAAGAGCAGAGGAAGCAACTTGGTTTCTTTTTTGCCAGTTTTCAGCTCCTTTTCTCTGGGGGGAGATGGAGAGTTGAACTTTGTTTTCCTGGGACTTCGGGGGTTTTTTTTCCCTTCTTCTCTTCTTGACTCTTTCAACATCAGAGCACATTGGGAGAATTTTCTCCCGAGGTGGGGGCCCTGAATGTGGGCCCATGAGCCAGCTGCAAGGAGGAGGAGAGAGACTACACCTACGGAAGTGTTGGGGTTCCTCCCTCCTGCCATGCGGTCATGGGAGAGGGGACCCTGGGGTAGAGGCATGGCCTGGGCACGGGGTCTCCCTGCTCCCTGCTCACATGTGCCCTAATCCTGTTCAGCACTGCTTATTTTGTGTTGCCCTGTGCGAGGAGGGCCCTGGTTGTGCTGTGATTGCTCAGTTCTTTGGCAGTGCCCCGCCCATGTGGCTGGAGAAGAAAGAGCTCTGAAACTTCTCTCAAGAATCGCTCCCTGTTTCTTTGCACGGGCCTCGCTGTCTATGGATGTTTCAGGAGACCCCACCGAAACACAGAAGGACTCTCAAATTATCCCAGCTTTCTCTGCACAGCGAGAGCCTTTAATATTTAGCATTGTTATCCTTTTCCTGGGTGTTTGTTAAAAAAATGGTTTTTATCTCTTTCACTTTCTTCCCAGGAAAATTCTTTTTTCCCGAAGCTGGTGGGGGAGGGCTGGGTGTAACCTGCCTTCTATCAGAGGATATTTTCCTCCACATTTGTCCAAACCGGCACAGCCTGTCCTTTCCTGGGTCTCTGTTGCAGATGGAAGCTGCTGGTGCCATTCTCAGCTTGAAGCCCTCTTTTGATGCAAGCAGATGTTGCCAGGTGTGTTCAGCAGCTGTTGCTCAATGCTTATGCCAAGCTGTTGTGTTCCTCATGGAACCAAGGAGCCATTGTGACACTGCAGGGGCTGATGGCATCAAGGAGGCAATTGTGACAGTACAGAACCTCCTAGAAACAAGGCTCCATTGTGACACCGTGGGGAATCATGGAATCAAGGAGCCCATTGTGACACGGCCAGGCCACATGGAACCAATGGTCCATTGTTACACTGCGGATTCAAGAAGAGCACGGTGACACCACGCAACATCACGGAACCATAGGTCCATTGTGACACAGCGGGGCCTCATGGAAACAAGGGGACCATTGTGGCAAAGCAGGGCCTAATGGAAGCATGGAGGGCATTGTGACACTAAGGAAACTCCTGGAACCAAGATGACCACTGGCACATAATGGAACCTCATGGAAGCAAGCCTCCACGATGGTTTTGGAGGGCCTCAGGGACCACAGGACCCATTGTGACACAGCAGGACCTGGTGGAACCAATGAGCCTTTGTGATACTCCAGATCCACATGGAAGCCAGGGTGCACTGAGACACAGCGGGGCCTTGTTGGAACCAAAGACACCTCTGCAAAAAGCAGGCTAGCTCATAGAAGCAAGGAGTCCTTTGTTACAACATCAAACCTATGGAAGCAAGGGACCATTGTGACACTGCGGGGCCTCATGGAACCAATTGTCCATGATGACAGTGCGGATCAAAGGAGACCATGGTGACACTGCGGAACCTGATGGAACCAAGGAGCCATTGTGACACAGTGGGGCCTCATGGAATCAAGGAGACCATTGTGACCCAGGTGTTGCATGTGAAGGCAAGGAGCCATTGTGCCACTTTGGGCTTCTTCCCTTGAGCTCTGCAGCTGGCTGTCCCAGCCCAGCGCACCATGTGCCACCTGCTCTCCTCAGGGCTCTGCCTGCACACAGCCCCAGGAGAAGTTTTCCTGTTTGCAAGGAAAGAATGGAAAAGCCGGAGCAGGTTTCCTAAACAACAAACCCCACTCAGGAGCCACATGCTCAGTACAGGCTGCCTGGAACGATGTCCCCTTTCTACAAGGGTCAGTGTGAGCAGGAATGAATGATCTCTGGGAGCAGAATTCTCGGAGTCTTTCCACTGAATTCTCTGTCCCTGTGTCTTGGGGTGACTTTATCATGTGTATCCCCTATTGCTGCTCTATGCCCAGAAGTGAACTTTGTGCATTTCTGTGCCTTTCAACTGAGCCTGAGAGGGGGGAGAGGAAAAAAAACCGGACAGACTTCTCAGAGCGTTTGTTCAAGGACACACATACACACTCCTCTGCATCCTGCTTGCAGCAAGAGCAGAGGAAGCAACTTTGTTTCTTTTTAGCCAGTTTTCAGCTCCTTTTCTCTGGGGGGAGATGGAGAGTTGAACTTTGTTTTCCTGGGACTTCGGGGGTTTTTTCCCCTTCTTCTCTTCTTGACTCTTTCAACATCAGAGCACATTGGGAGAATTTTCTCCCGAGGTGGGGGCCCTGAATGTGGGCCCATGAGCCAGCTGCAAGGAGGAGGAGAGAGACTACACCTACGGAAGTGTTGGGGTTCCTCCCCCCTGCCATGAGGTCATGGGAGAGGGGACCCTGGGGTAGAGGCATGGCCTGGGCACGGGGGTCTCCCTGCTCCCTGCTCACATGTGCCCTAACCCTGTTCAGCACTGCTTATTTTGTGTTGCCCTGTGCGAGGAGGGCCCTGGTTGTGCTGTGATTGCTCAGTTCTTTGGCAGTGCCCCGCCCATGTGGCTGGAGAAGAAAGAGCTCTGAAACTTCTCTCAAGAATCGCTCCCTGTTTCTTTGCACGGGCCTCGCTGTCTATGGATGTTTCAGGAGACCCCACCGAAACACGGAAGGACTCTCAAATTATCCCAGCTTTCTCTGCACAGCGAGAGCTTTTAATATTTAGCATTGCTATCCTTTTCCTGTGTGTTTGTTAAAAAAATAGTTTTTATCTCTTTCACTTTCTTCCCAGGAAAGTTCTTTTTTCCAAAAACCTGGTGGGGGAGGGCTGGGTGTAACCTGCCTTCTATCAGAGGATATTTTCCTCCACATTTGTCCAAACCGGCACAGCCTGTCCTTTCCCTGGGTGTCTGTTGCAGATGGAAGCTGCTGGTGCCATTGTCAGCTTGAAGCCCTCTTTTGATGCAAGCAGATGTTGCCAGGTGTGTTCAGCAGCTGTTGCTCAATGCTTATGCCAAGCTATTGTGTTCCTCATGGAACCAAGGAGCCATTGTGACACTGCAGGGGCTGATGGCATCAAGGAGGCAATTGTGACAGTACAGAACCTCCTAGAAACAAGGCTCCATTGTGACACCGTGGAGAATCATGGAATCAAGGAGCCCATTGTGACACGGCCAGGCCACATGGAACCAATGGTCCATGGTTACACTGCGGATTCAAGAAGAGCACGGTGACACCACGCAACATCATGGAACCATAGGTCCATTGTGACACAGCGGGGCCTCATGGAAACAAGGGGACCATTGTGGCAAAGCAGGGCCTAATGGAAGCATGGAGAGCATTGTGACACTAAGGAAACTCCTGGAACCAAGATGACCACTGGCACATAATGGAACCTCATGGAAGCAAGCCTCCACAATGACTTTGGAGGGCCTCAGGGACCACAGGACCCATTGTGACACAGCAGGACCTGGTGGAACCAAGGAGCCTTTGTGATACTCCAGATCCACATGGAAGCCAGGGTGCACTGAGACACAGCGGGGCCTTGTTGGAACCAAAGACACCTCTGCAAAAAGCAGGCTAGCTCATAGAAGCAAGGAGTCCATTGTTACAACGTCAAAGCTATGGAACCAAGGGACCATTGTGACACTGCGGGGCCTCATGGAACCAATTGTCCATGATGACAGTGCGGATCAAAGGAGACCATGGTGACACTGCGGAACCTGATGGAACCAAGGAGCCATTGTGACACAGTGGGGCCTCATGGAATCAAGGAGACCATTGTGACCCAGGTGTTGCATGGGAAGGCAAGGAGCCATTGTGACACTTTGGGCTTCTTCCCTTGAGCTCTGCAGCTGGCTGTCCCAGCCCAGCGCACCATGTGCCACCTGCTCTCCTCAGGGCTCTGCCTGCACACAGCCCCAGGAGAAGTTTTCCTGTTTGGAAGGAAAGAATGGAAAAGCCGGAGCAGGTTTCCTAAACAACAAACCCCACTCAGGAGCCACATGCTCAGTACAGGCTGCCTGGAACGATGTCCCCTTTCTACAAGGGTCAGGGTGAGCAGGAATGAATGATCTCTGGGAGCAGAATTCTCGGAGTCTTTCCACTGAATTCTCTGTCCCTGTGTCTTGGGGTGACTTTATCGTGTGTATCCCCTATTGCTGCTCTATGCCCAGAAGTGAACTTTGTGCATTTCTGTGCCTTTCAACTGAGCCTGAGAGGGGGGAGAGGAAAAAAACCGGACAAATTTCTCAGAGCGTTTGTTCAAGGACACACATACACACTCCTCTGCATCCTGCTTGCAGCAAGAGCAGAGGAAGCAACTTTGTTTCTTTTTAGCCAGTTTTCAGCTCCTTTTCTCTGGGGGGAGATGGAGAGTTGAACTTTGTTTTCCTGGGACTTTTTGGGGGTTTTTTTCCCTTCTTCTCTTCTTGACTCTTTCAACATCAGAGCACATTGGGAGAATTTTCTCCCGAGGTGGGGGCCCTGAATGTGGGCCCATGAGCCAGCTGCAAGGAGGAGGAGAGAGACTACACCTACGGAAGTGTTGGGGTTCCTCCCCCCTGCCATGAGGTCATGGGAGAGGGGACCCTGGGGTAGAGGCATGGCCTGGGCACGGGGGGTCTCCCTGCTTACATGTGCCCTAATCCTGTTCAGCACTGCTTATTTTGTGTTGCCCTGTGCGAGGAGGGCCCTGGTTGTGCTGTGATTGCTCAGTTCTTTGGCAGTGCCCCGCCCATGTGGCTGGAGAAGAAAGAGCTCTGAAACTTCTCTCAAGAATCGCTCCCTGTTTCTTTGCACGGGCCTCGCTGTCTATGGATGTTTCAGGAGACCCCACCGAAACACGGAAGGACTCTCAAATTATCCCAGCTTTCTCTGCACAGCGAGAGCTTTTAATATTTAGCATTGCTATCGTTTTCCTGTGTGTTTGTTAAAAAAATAGTTTTTATCTCTTTCACTTTCTTCCCAGGAAAGTTCTTTTTTCCAAAAACCTGGTGGGGGAGGGCTGGGTGTAACCTGCCTTCTATCAGAGGATATTTTCCTCCACATTTGTCCAAACCGGCATAGCCTGTCCTTTCCTGGGTCTCTGTTGCAGATGGAAGCTGCTGGTGCCATTGTCAGCTTGAAGCCCTCTTTTGATGCAAGCAGATGTTGCCAGGTGTGTTCAGCAGCTGTTGCTCAATGCTTATGCCAAGCTATTGTGTTCCTCATGGAACCAAGGAGCCATTGTGACACTGCAGGGGCTGATGGCATCAAGGAGGCAATTGTGACAGTACAGAACCTCCTAGAAACAAGGCTCCATTGTGACACCGTGGGGAATCATGGAATCAAGGAGCCCATTGTGACACGGCTGCATGGAACCAATGGTCCATGGTTACACTGCGGATTCAAGAAGAGCACGGTGACACCACGCAACATCATGGAACCATAGGTCCATTGTGACACAGCGGGGCCTCATGGAAACAAGGGGACCATTGTGGCAAAGCAGGGCCTAATGGAAGCATGGAGAGCATTGTGACACTAAGGAAACTCCTGGAACCAAGATGACCACTGGCACATAATGGAACCTCATGGAAGCAAGCCTCCACAATGACTTTGGAGGGCCTCAGGGACCACAGGACCCATTGTGACACAGCAGGACCTGGTGGAACCAATGAGCCTTTGTGATACTCCACATCCACATGGAAGCCAGGGTGCACTGAGACACAGCGGGGCCTTGTTGGAACCAAAGACACCTCTGCAAAAAGCAGGCTAGCTCATAGAAGCAAGGAGTCCATTGTTACAACGTCAAAGCTATGGAACCAAGGGACCATTGTGACACTGCGGGGCCTCATGGAACCAATTGTCCATGATGACAGTGCGGATCAAAGGAGACCATGGTGACACTGCGGAACCTGATGGAACCAAGGAGCCATTGTGACACAGTGGGGCCTCATGGAATCAAGGAGACCATTGTGACCCAGGTGTTGCATGGGAAGGCAAGGAGCCATTGTGACACTTTGGGCTTCTTCCCTTGAGCTCTGCAGCTGGCTGTCCCAGCCCAGCGCACCATGTGCCACCTGCTCTCCTCAGGGCTCTGCCTGCACACAGCCCCAGGAGAAGTTTTCCTGTTTGGAAGGAAAGAATGGAAAAGCCGGAGCAGGTTTCCTAAACAACAAACCCCACTCAGGAGCCACATGCTCAGTACAGGCTGCCTGGAACGATGTCCCCTTTCTACAAGGGTCAGGGTGAGCAGGAATGAATGATCTCTGGGAGCAGAATTCTCGGAGTCTTTCCACTGAATTCTCTGTCCCTGTGTCTTGGGGTGACTTTATCGTGTGTATCCCCTATTGCTGCTCTATGCCCAGAAGTGAACTTTGTGCATTTCTGTGCCTTTCAACTGAGCCTGAGAGGGGGGAGAGGAAAAAAAACCGGACAAATTTCTCAGAGCGTTTGTTCAAGGACACACATACACACTCCTCTGCATCCTGCTTGCAGCAAGAGCAGAGGAAGCAACTTTGTTTCTTTTTAGCCAGTTTTCAGCTCCTTTTCTCTGGGGGGAGATGGAGAGTTGAACTTTGTTTTCCTGGGACTTTTTGGGGGTTTTTTTCCCTTCTTCTCTTCTTGACTCTTTCAACATCAGAGCACATTGGGAGAATTTTCTCCCGAGGTGGGGGCCCTGAATGTGGGCCCATGAGCCAGCTGCAAGGAGGAGGAGAGAGACTGCACCTACGGAAGTGTTGGGGTTCCTCCCCCCTGCCATGAGGTCATGGGAGAGGGGACCCTGGGGTAGAGGCATGGCCTGGGCACGGGGGGTCTCCCTGCTTACATGTGCCCTAATCCTGTTCAGCACTGCTTATTTTGTGTTGCCCTGTGCGAGGAGGGCCCTGGTTGTGCTGTGATTGCTCAGTTCTTTGGCAGTGCCCCGCCCATGTGGCTGGAGAAGAAAGAGCTCTGAAACTTCTCTCAAGAATCGCTCCCTGTTTCTTTGCACGGGCCTCGCTGTCTATGGATGTTTCAGGAGACCCCACCGAAACACGGAAGGACTCTCAAATTATCCCAGGTTTCTCTCCACAGCGAGAGCTTTTAATATTTAGCATTGCTATCGTTTTCCTGTGTGTTTGTTAAAAAAATAGTTTTTATCTCTTTCACTTTCTTCCCAGGAAAGTTCTTTTTTCCAAAAACCTGGTGGGGGAGGGCTGGGTGTAACCTGCCTTCTATCAGAGGATATTTTCCTCCACATTTGTCCAAACCGGCATAGCCTGTCCTTTCCTGGGTCTCTGTTGCAGATGGAAGCTGCTGGTGCCATTGTCAGCTTGAAGCCCTCTTTTGATGCAAGCAGATGTTGCCAGGTGTGTTCAGCAGCTGTTGCTCAATGCTTATGCCAAGCTATTGTGTTCCTCATGGAACCAAGGAGCCATTGTGACACTGCAGGGGCTGATGGCATCAAGGAGGCAATTGTGACAGTACAGAACCTCCTAGAAACAAGGCTCCATTGTGACACCGTGGGGAATCATGGAATCAAGGAGCCCATTGTGACACGGCTGCATGGAACCAATGGTCCATGGTTACACTGCGGATTCAAGAAGAGCACGGTGACACCACGCAACATCATGGAACCATAGGTCCATTGTGACACAGCGGGGCCTCATGGAAACAAGGGGACCATTGTGGCAAAGCAGGGCCTAATGGAAGCATGGAGAGCATTGTGACACTAAGGAAACTCCTGGAACCAAGATGACCACTGGCACATAATGGAACCTCATGGAAGCAAGCCTCCACAATGACTTTGGAGGGCCTCAGGGACCACAGGACCCATTGTGACACAGCAGGACCTGGTGGAACCAAGGAGCCTTTGTGATACTCCAGATCCACATGGAAGCCAGGGTGCACTGAGACACAGCGGGGCCTTGTTGGAACCAAAGACACCTCTGCAAAAAGCAGGCTAGCTCATAGAAGCAAGGAGTCCATTGTTACAACGTCAAAGCTATGGAACCAAGGGACCATTGTGACACTGCGGGGCCTCATGGAACCAATTGTCCATGATGACAGTGCGGATCAAAGGAGACCATGGTGACACTGCGGAACCTGATGGAACCAAGGAGCCATTGTGACACAGTGGGGCCTCATGGAATCAAGGAGACCATTGTGACCCAGGTGTTGCATGGGAAGGCAAGGAGCCATTGTGACACTTTGGGCTTCTTCCCTTGAGCTCTGCAGCTGGCTGTCCCAGCCCAGCGCACCATGTGCCACCTGCTCTCCTCAGGGCTCTGCCTGCACACAGCCCCAGGAGAAGTTTTCCTGTTTGCAAGGAAAGAATGGAAAAGCCGGAGCAGGTTTCCTAAACAACAAACCCCACTCAGGAGCCACATGCTCAGTACAGGCTGCCTGGAACGATGTCCCCTTTCTACAAGGGTCAGGGTGAGCAGGAATGAATGATCTCTGGGAGCAGAATTCTCGGAGTCTTTCCACTGAATTCTCTGTCCCTGTGTCTTGGGGTGACTTTATTGTGTGTATCCCCTATTGCTGCTCTATGCCCAGAAGTGAACTTTGTGCGTTTCTGTGCCTTTCAACTGAGCCTGAGAGGGGGGAGAGGAAAAAAACCGGACAAACTTCTCAGAGCGTTTTTTCAAGGACACACATACACACTCCTCTGCATCCTGCTTGCAGCAAGAGCAGAGGAAGCAACTTGGTTTCTTTTTTGCCAGTTTTCAGCTCCTTTTCTCTGGGGGGAGATGGAGAGTTGAACTTTGTTTTCCTGGGACTTCGGGGGTTTTTTTTCCCTTCTTCTCTTCTTGACTCTTTCAACATCAGAGCACATTGGGAGAATTTTCTCCCGAGGTGGGGGCCCTGAATGTGGGCCCATGAGCCAGCTGCAAGGAGGAGGAGAGAGACTACACCTACGGAAGTGTTGGGGTTCCTCCCCCCTGCCATGCGGTCATGGGAGAGGGGACCCTGGGGTAGAGGCATGGCCTGGGCACGGGGTCTCCCTGCTCCCTGCTTACATGTGCCCTAACCCTGTTCAGCACTGCTTATTTTGTGTTGCCCTGTGCGAGGAGGGCCCTGGTTGTGCTGTGATTGCTCAGTTCTTTGGCAGTGCCCCGCCCATGTGGCTGGAGAAGAAAGAGCTCTGAAACTTCTCTCAAGAATCGCTCCCTGTTTCTTTGCACGGGCCTCGCTGTCTATGGATGTTTCAGGAGACCCCACCGAAACACAGAAGGACTCTCAAATTATCCCAGCTTTCTCTGCACAGCGAGAGCTTTTAATATTTAGCATTGTTATCCTTTTCCTGTGTGTTTGTTAAAAAAATAGTTTTTATCTCTTTCACTTTCTTCCCAGGAAAGTTCTTTTTTCCAAAAACCTGGTGGGGGAGGGCTGGGTGTAACCTGCCTTCTATCAGAGGATATTTTCCTCCACATTTGTCCAAACCGGCACAGCCTGTCCTTTCCTGGGTCTCTGTTGCAGATGGAAGCTGCTGGTGCCATTGTCAGCTTGAAGCCCTCTTTTGATGCAAGCAGATGTTGCCAGGTGTGTTCAGCAGTTGTTGCTCAATGCTTATGCCAAGCTATTGTGTTCCTCATGGAACCAAGGAGCCATTGTGACACTGCAGGGGCTGATGGCATCAAGGAGGCAATTGTGACAGTACAGAACCTCCTAGAAACAAGGCTCCATTGTGACACCGTGGGGAATCATGGAATCAAGGAGCCCATTGTGACACGGCTGCATGGAACCAATGGTCCATGGTTACACGGCGGATTCAAGAAGAGCACGGTGACACCACGCAACATCATGGAACCATAGGTCCATTGTGACACAGCGGGGCCTCATGGAAACAAGGGGACCATTGTGGCAAAGCAGGGCCTAATGGAAGCATGGAGAGCATTGTGACACTAAGGAAACTCCTGGAACCAAGATGACCACTGGCACATAATGGAACCTCATGGAAGCAAGCCTCCACAATGACTTTGGAGGGCCTCAGGGACCACAGGACCCATTGTGACACAGCAGGACCTGGTGGAACCAAGGAGCCTTTGTGATACTCCAGATCCACATGGAAGCCAGGGTGCACTGGGACACAGCGGGGCCTTGTTGGAACCAAAGACACCTCTGCAAAAAGCAGGCTAGCTCATAGAAGCAAGGAGTCCATTGTTACAACGTCAAAGCTATGGAACCAAGGGACCATTGTGACACTGCGGGGCCTCATGGAACCAATTGTCCATGATGACAGTGCGGATCAAAGGAGACCATGGTGACACTGCGGAACCTGATGGAACCAAGGAGCCATTGTGACACAGTGGGGCCTCATGGAATCAAGGAGACCATTGTGACCCAGGTGTTGCATGGGAAGGCAAGGAGCCATTGTGACACTTTGGGCTTCTTCCCTTGAGCTCTGCAGCTGGCTGTCCCAGCCCAGCGCACCATGTGCCACCTGCTCTCCTCAGGGCTCTGCCTGCACACAGCCCCAGGAGAAGTTTTCCTGTTTGCAAGGAAAGAATGGAAAAGCCGGAGCAGGTTTCCTAAACAACAAACCCCACTCAGGAGCCACATGCTCAGTACAGGCTGCCTGGAACGATGTCCCCTTTCTACAAGGGTCAGGGTGAGCAGGAATGAATGATCTCTGGGAGCAGAATTCTCGGAGTCTTTCCACTGAATTCTCTGTCCCTGTGTCTTGGGGTGACTTTATTGTGTGTATCCCCTATTGCTGCTCTATGCCCAGAAGTGAACTTTGTGCGTTTCTGTGCCTTTCAACTGGGCCTGAGAGGGGGGAGAGGAAAAAAACCGGACAAACTTCTCAGAGCATTTTTTCAAGGAGACACATACACACTCCTCTGCATCCTGCTTGCAGCAAGAGCAGAGGAAGCAACTTGGTTTCTTTTTTGCCAGTTTTCAGCTCCTTTTCTCTGGGGGGAGATGGAGAGTTGAACTTTGTTTTCCTGGGACTTCGGGGGTTTTTTTTCCCTTCTTCTCTTCTTGACTCTTTCAACATCAGAGCACATTGGGAGAATTTTCTCCCGAGGTGGGGGCCCTGAATGTGGGCCCATGAGCCAGCTGCAAGGAGGAGGAGAGAGACTACACCTACGGAAGTGTTGGGGTTCCTCCCTCCTGCCATGCGGTCATGGGAGAGGGGACCCTGGGGTAGAGGCATGGCCTGGGCACGGGGTCTCCCTGCTCCCTGCTCACATGTGCCCTAATCCTGTTCAGCACTGCTTATTTTGTGTTGCCCTGTGCGAGGAGGGCCCTGGTTGTGCTGTGATTGCTCAGTTCTTTGGCAGTGCCCCGCCCATGTGGCTGGAGAAGAAAGAGCTCTGAAACTTCTCTCAAGAATCGCTCCCTGTTTCTTTGCACGGGCCTCGCTGTCTATGGATGTTTCAGGAGACCCCACCGAAACACAGAAGGACTCTCAAATTATCCCAGCTTTCTCTGCACAGCGAGAGCCTTTAATATTTAGCATTGTTATCCTTTTCCTGGGTGTTTGTTAAAAAAATGGTTTTTATCTCTTTCACTTTCTTCCCAGGAAAATTCTTTTTTCCCGAAGCTGGTGGGGGAGGGCTGGGTGTAACCTGCCTTCTATCAGAGGATATTTTCCTCCACATTTGTCCAAACCGGCACAGCCTGTCCTTTCCTGGGTCTCTGTTGCAGATGGAAGCTGCTGGTGCCATTCTCAGCTTGAAGCCCTCTTTTGATGCAAGCAGATGTTGCCAGGTGTGTTCAGCAGCTGTTGCTCAATGCTTATGCCAAGCTGTTGTGTTCCTCATGGAACCAAGGAGCCATTGTGACACTGCAGGGGCTGATGGCATCAAGGAGGCAATTGTGACAGTACAGAACCTCCTAGAAACAAGGCTCCATTGTGACACCGTGGGGAATCATGGAATCAAGGAGCCCATTGTGACACGGCCAGGCCACATGGAACCAATGGTCCATTGTTACACTGCGGATTCAAGAAGAGCACGGTGACACCACGCAACATCACGGAACCATAGGTCCATTGTGACACAGCGGGGCCTCATGGAAACAAGGGGACCATTGTGGCAAAGCAGGGCCTAATGGAAGCATGGAGGGCATTGTGACACTAAGGAAACTCCTGGAACCAAGATGACCACTGGCACATAATGGAACCTCATGGAAGCAAGCCTCCACGATGGTTTTGGAGGGCCTCAGGGACCACAGGACCCATTGTGACACAGCAGGACCTGGTGGAACCAATGAGCCTTTGTGATACTCCAGATCCACATGGAAGCCAGGGTGCACTGAGACACAGCGGGGCCTTGTTGGAACCAAAGACACCTCTGCAAAAAGCAGGCTAGCTCATAGAAGCAAGGAGTCCTTTGTTACAACATCAAACCTATGGAAGCAAGGGACCATTGTGACACTGCGGGGCCTCATGGAACCAATTGTCCATGATGACAGTGCGGATCAAAGGAGACCATGGTGACACTGCGGAACCTGATGGAACCAAGGAGCCATTGTGACACAGTGGGGCCTCATGGAATCAAGGAGACCATTGTGACCCAGGTGTTGCATGTGAAGGCAAGGAGCCATTGTGCCACTTTGGGCTTCTTCCCTTGAGCTCTGCAGCTGGCTGTCCCAGCCCAGCGCACCATGTGCCACCTGCTCTCCTCAGGGCTCTGCCTGCACACAGCCCCAGGAGAAGTTTTCCTGTTTGCAAGGAAAGAATGGAAAAGCCGGAGCAGGTTTCCTAAACAACAAACCCCACTCAGGAGCCACATGCTCAGTACAGGCTGCCTGGAACGATGTCCCCTTTCTACAAGGGTCAGTGTGAGCAGGAATGAATGATCTCTGGGAGCA
Source organism: Aphelocoma coerulescens (assembly GCF_041296385.1). Taxonomy (NCBI): domain Eukaryota; kingdom Metazoa; phylum Chordata; class Aves; order Passeriformes; family Corvidae; genus Aphelocoma; species Aphelocoma coerulescens. Next base: position 834,292 of record NW_027184070.1, read on the forward strand.
GAATTCTCGGAGTCTTTCCACTGAATTCTCTGTCCCTGTGTCTTGGGGTGACTTTATCATGTGTATCCCCTATTGCTGCTCTATGCCCAGAAGTGAACTTTGTGCATTTCTGTGCCTTTCAACTGAGCCTGAGAGGGGGGAGAGGAAAAAAAACCGGACAGACTTCTCAGAGCGTTTGTTCAAGGACACACATACACACTCCTCTGCATCCTGCTTGCAGCAAGAGCAGAGGAAGCAACTTTGTTTCTTTTTAGCCAGTTTTCAGCTCCTTTTCTCTGGGGGGAGATGGAGAGTTGAACTTTGTTTTCCTGGGACTTCGGGGGTTTTTTCCCCTTCTTCTCTTCTTGACTCTTTCAACATCAGAGCACATTGGGAGAATTTTCTCCCGAGGTGGGGGCCCTGAATGTGGGCCCATGAGCCAGCTGCAAGGAGGAGGAGAGAGACTACACCTACGGAAGTGTTGGGGTTCCTCCCCCCTGCCATGAGGTCATGGGAGAGGGGACCCTGGGGTAGAGGCATGGCCTGGGCACGGGGGTCTCCCTGCTCCCTGCTCACATGTGCCCTAACCCTGTTCAGCACTGCTTATTTTGTGTTGCCCTGTGCGAGGAGGGCCCTGGTTGTGCTGTGATTGCTCAGTTCTTTGGCAGTGCCCCGCCCATGTGGCTGGAGAAGAAAGAGCTCTGAAACTTCTCTCAAGAATCGCTCCCTGTTTCTTTGCACGGGCCTCGCTGTCTATGGATGTTTCAGGAGACCCCACCGAAACACGGAAGGACTCTCAAATTATCCCAGCTTTCTCTGCACAGCGAGAGCTTTTAATATTTAGCATTGCTATCCTTTTCCTGTGTGTTTGTTAAAAAAATAGTTTTTATCTCTTTCACTTTCTTCCCAGGAAAGTTCTTTTTTCCAAAAACCTGGTGGGGGAGGGCTGGGTGTAACCTGCCTTCTATCAGAGGATATTTTCCTCCACATTTGTCCAAACCGGCACAGCCTGTCCTTTCCCTGGGTGTCTGTTGCAGATGGAAGCTGCTGGTGCCATTGTCAGCTTGAAGCCCTCTTTTGATGCAAGCAGATGTTGCCAGGTGTGTTCAGCAGCTGTTGCTCAATGCTTATGCCAAGCTATTGTGTTCCTCATGGAACCAAGGAGCCATTGTGACACTGCAGGGGCTGATGGCATCAAGGAGGCAATTGTGACAGTACAGAACCTCCTAGAAACAAGGCTCCATTGTGACACCGTGGAGAATCATGGAATCAAGGAGCCCATTGTGACACGGCCAGGCCACATGGAACCAATGGTCCATGGTTACACTGCGGATTCAAGAAGAGCACGGTGACACCACGCAACATCATGGAACCATAGGTCCATTGTGACACAGCGGGGCCTCATGGAAACAAGGGGACCATTGTGGCAAAGCAGGGCCTAATGGAAGCATGGAGAGCATTGTGACACTAAGGAAACTCCTGGAACCAAGATGACCACTGGCACATAATGGAACCTCATGGAAGCAAGCCTCCACAATGACTTTGGAGGGCCTCAGGGACCACAGGACCCATTGTGACACAGCAGGACCTGGTGGAACCAAGGAGCCTTTGTGATACTCCAGATCCACATGGAAGCCAGGGTGCACTGAGACACAGCGGGGCCTTGTTGGAACCAAAGACACCTCTGCAAAAAGCAGGCTAGCTCATAGAAGCAAGGAGTCCATTGTTACAACGTCAAAGCTATGGAACCAAGGGACCATTGTGACACTGCGGGGCCTCATGGAACCAATTGTCCATGATGACAGTGCGGATCAAAGGAGACCATGGTGACACTGCGGAACCTGATGGAACCAAGGAGCCATTGTGACACAGTGGGGCCTCATGGAATCAAGGAGACCATTGTGACCCAGGTGTTGCATGGGAAGGCAAGGAGCCATTGTGACACTTTGGGCTTCTTCCCTTGAGCTCTGCAGCTGGCTGTCCCAGCCCAGCGCACCATGTGCCACCTGCTCTCCTCAGGGCTCTGCCTGCACACAGCCCCAGGAGAAGTTTTCCTGTTTGGAAGGAAAGAATGGAAAAGCCGGAGCAGGTTTCCTAAACAACAAACCCCACTCAGGAGCCACATGCTCAGTACAGGCTGCCTGGAACGATGTCCCCTTTCTACAAGGGTCAGGGTGAGCAGGAATGAATGATCTCTGGGAGCAGAATTCTCGGAGTCTTTCCACTGAATTCTCTGTCCCTGTGTCTTGGGGTGACTTTATCGTGTGTATCCCCTATTGCTGCTCTATGCCCAGAAGTGAACTTTGTGCATTTCTGTGCCTTTCAACTGAGCCTGAGAGGGGGGAGAGGAAAAAAAACCGGACAAATTTCTCAGAGCGTTTGTTCAAGGACACACATACACACTCCTCTGCATCCTGCTTGCAGCAAGAGCAGAGGAAGCAACTTTGTTTCTTTTTAGCCAGTTTTCAGCTCCTTTTCTCTGGGGGGAGATGGAGAGTTGAACTTTGTTTTCCTGGGACTTTTTGGGGGTTTTTTTCCCTTCTTCTCTTCTTGACTCTTTCAACATCAGAGCACATTGGGAGAATTTTCTCCCGAGGTGGGGGCCCTGAATGTGGGCCCATGAGCCAGCTGCAAGGAGGAGGAGAGAGACTACACCTACGGAAGTGTTGGGGTTCCTCCCCCCTGCCATGAGGTCATGGGAGAGGGGACCCTGGGGTAGAGGCATGGCCTGGGCACGGGGGGTCTCCCTGCTTACATGTGCCCTAATCCTGTTCAGCACTGCTTATTTTGTGTTGCCCTGTGCGAGGAGGGCCCTGGTTGTGCTGTGATTGCTCAGTTCTTTGGCAGTGCCCCGCCCATGTGGCTGGAGAAGAAAGAGCTCTGAAACTTCTCTCAAGAATCGCTCCCTGTTTCTTTGCACGGGCCTCGCTGTCTATGGATGTTTCAGGAGACCCCACCGAAACACGGAAGGACTCTCAAATTATCCCAGCTTTCTCTGCACAGCGAGAGCTTTTAATATTTAGCATTGCTATCGTTTTCCTGTGTGTTTGTTAAAAAAATAGTTTTTATCTCTTTCACTTTCTTCCCAGGAAAGTTCTTTTTTCCAAAAACCTGGTGGGGGAGGGCTGGGTGTAACCTGCCTTCTATCAGAGGATATTTTCCTCCACATTTGTCCAAACCGGCATAGCCTGTCCTTTCCTGGGTCTCTGTTGCAGATGGAAGCTGCTGGTGCCATTGTCAGCTTGAAGCCCTCTTTTGATGCAAGCAGATGTTGCCAGGTGTGTTCAGCAGCTGTTGCTCAATGCTTATGCCAAGCTATTGTGTTCCTCATGGAACCAAGGAGCCATTGTGACACTGCAGGGGCTGATGGCATCAAGGAGGCAATTGTGACAGTACAGAACCTCCTAGAAACAAGGCTCCATTGTGACACCGTGGGGAATCATGGAATCAAGGAGCCCATTGTGACACGGCTGCATGGAACCAATGGTCCATGGTTACACTGCGGATTCAAGAAGAGCACGGTGACACCACGCAACATCATGGAACCATAGGTCCATTGTGACACAGCGGGGCCTCATGGAAACAAGGGGACCATTGTGGCAAAGCAGGGCCTAATGGAAGCATGGAGAGCATTGTGACACTAAGGAAACTCCTGGAACCAAGATGACCACTGGCACATAATGGAACCTCATGGAAGCAAGCCTCCACAATGACTTTGGAGGGCCTCAGGGACCACAGGACCCATTGTGACACAGCAGGACCTGGTGGAACCAATGAGCCTTTGTGATACTCCACATCCACATGGAAGCCAGGGTGCACTGAGACACAGCGGGGCCTTGTTGGAACCAAAGACACCTCTGCAAAAAGCAGGCTAGCTCATAGAAGCAAGGAGTCCATTGTTACAACGTCAAAGCTATGGAACCAAGGGACCATTGTGACACTGCGGGGCCTCATGGAACCAATTGTCCATGATGACAGTGCGGATCAAAGGAGACCATGGTGACACTGCGGAACCTGATGGAACCAAGGAGCCATTGTGACACAGTGGGGCCTCATGGAATCAAGGAGACCATTGTGACCCAGGTGTTGCATGGGAAGGCAAGGAGCCATTGTGACACTTTGGGCTTCTTCCCTTGAGCTCTGCAGCTGGCTGTCCCAGCCCAGCGCACCATGTGCCACCTGCTCTCCTCAGGGCTCTGCCTGCACACAGCCCCAGGAGAAGTTTTCCTGTTTGGAAGGAAAGAATGGAAAAGCCGGAGCAGGTTTCCTAAACAACAAACCCCACTCAGGAGCCACATGCTCAGTACAGGCTGCCTGGAACGATGTCCCCTTTCTACAAGGGTCAGGGTGAGCAGGAATGAATGATCTCTGGGAGCAGAATTCTCGGAGTCTTTCCACTGAATTCTCTGTCCCTGTGTCTTGGGGTGACTTTATCGTGTGTATCCCCTATTGCTGCTCTATGCCCAGAAGTGAACTTTGTGCATTTCTGTGCCTTTCAACTGAGCCTGAGAGGGGGGAGAGGAAAAAAAACCGGACAAATTTCTCAGAGCGTTTGTTCAAGGACACACATACACACTCCTCTGCATCCTGCTTGCAGCAAGAGCAGAGGAAGCAACTTTGTTTCTTTTTAGCCAGTTTTCAGCTCCTTTTCTCTGGGGGGAGATGGAGAGTTGAACTTTGTTTTCCTGGGACTTTTTGGGGGTTTTTTTCCCTTCTTCTCTTCTTGACTCTTTCAACATCAGAGCACATTGGGAGAATTTTCTCCCGAGGTGGGGGCCCTGAATGTGGGCCCATGAGCCAGCTGCAAGGAGGAGGAGAGAGACTGCACCTACGGAAGTGTTGGGGTTCCTCCCCCCTGCCATGAGGTCATGGGAGAGGGGACCCTGGGGTAGAGGCATGGCCTGGGCACGGGGGGTCTCCCTGCTTACATGTGCCCTAATCCTGTTCAGCACTGCTTATTTTGTGTTGCCCTGTGCGAGGAGGGCCCTGGTTGTGCTGTGATTGCTCAGTTCTTTGGCAGTGCCCCGCCCATGTGGCTGGAGAAGAAAGAGCTCTGAAACTTCTCTCAAGAATCGCTCCCTGTTTCTTTGCACGGGCCTCGCTGTCTATGGATGTTTCAGGAGACCCCACCGAAACACGGAAGGACTCTCAAATTATCCCAGCTTTCTCTGCACAGCGAGAGCTTTTAATATTTAGCATTGCTATCGTTTTCCTGTGTGTTTGTTAAAAAAATAGTTTTTATCTCTTTCACTTTCTTCCCAGGAAAGTTCTTTTTTCCAAAAACCTGGTGGGGGAGGGCTGGGTGTAACCTGCCTTCTATCAGAGGATATTTTCCTCCACATTTGTCCAAACCGGCATAGCCTGTCCTTTCCTGGGTCTCTGTTGCAGATGGAAGCTGCTGGTGCCATTGTCAGCTTGAAGCCCTCTTTTGATGCAAGCAGATGTTGCCAGGTGTGTTCAGCAGCTGTTGCTCAATGCTTATGCCAAGCTATTGTGTTCCTCATGGAACCAAGGAGCCATTGTGACACTGCAGGGGCTGATGGCATCAAGGAGGCAATTGTGACAGTACAGAACCTCCTAGAAACAAGGCTCCATTGTGACACCGTGGGGAATCATGGAATCAAGGAGCCCATTGTGACACGGCTGCATGGAACCAATGGTCCATGGTTACACTGCGGATTCAAGAAGAGCACGGTGACACCACGCAACATCATGGAACCATAGGTCCATTGTGACACAGCGGGGCCTCATGGAAACAAGGGGACCATTGTGGCAAAGCAGGGCCTAATGGAAGCATGGAGAGCATTGTGACACTAAGGAAACTCCTGGAACCAAGATGACCACTGGCACATAATGGAACCTCATGGAAGCAAGCCTCCACAATGACTTTGGAGGGCCTCAGGGACCACAGGACCCATTGTGACACAGCAGGACCTGGTGGAACCAAGGAGCCTTTGTGATACTCCAGATCCACATGGAAGCCAGGGTGCACTGAGACACAGCGGGGCCTTGTTGGAACCAAAGACACCTCTGCAAAAAGCAGGCTAGCTCATAGAAGCAAGGAGTCCATTGTTACAACGTCAAAGCTATGGAACCAAGGGACCATTGTGACACTGCGGGGCCTCATGGAACCAATTGTCCATGATGACAGTGCGGATCAAAGGAGACCATGGTGACACTGCGGAACCTGATGGAACCAAGGAGCCATTGTGACACAGTGGGGCCTCATGGAATCAAGGAGACCATTGTGACCCAGGTGTTGCATGGGAAGGCAAGGAGCCATTGTGACACTTTGGGCTTCTTCCCTTGAGCTCTGCAGCTGGCTGTCCCAGCCCAGCGCACCATGTGCCACCTGCTCTCCTCAGGGCTCTGCCTGCACACAGCCCCAGGAGAAGTTTTCCTGTTTGCAAGGAAAGAATGGAAAAGCCGGAGCAGGTTTCCTAAACAACAAACCCCACTCAGGAGCCACATGCTCAGTACAGGCTGCCTGGAACGATGTCCCCTTTCTACAAGGGTCAGTGTGAGCAGGAATGAATGATCTCTGGGAGCAGAATTCTCGGAGTCTTTCCACTGAATTCTCTGTCCCTGTGTCTTGGGGTGACTTTATTGTGTGTATCCCCTATTGCTGCTCTATGCCCAGAAGTGAACTTTGTGCGTTTCTGTGCCTTTCAACTGAGCCTGAGAGGGGGGAGAGGAAAAAAACCGGACAAACTTCTCAGAGCGTTTTTTCAAGGACACACATACACACTCCTCTGCATCCTGCTTGCAGCAAGAGCAGAGGAAGCAACTTGGTTTCTTTTTTGCCAGTTTTCAGCTCCTTTTCTCTGGGGGGAGATGGAGAGTTGAACTTTGTTTTCCTGGGACTTCGGGGGTTTTTTTTCCCTTCTTCTCTTCTTGACTCTTTCAACATCAGAGCACATTGGGAGAATTTTCTCCCGAGGTGGGGGCCCTGAATGTGGGCCCATGAGCCAGCTGCAAGGAGGAGGAGAGAGACTACACCTACGGAAGTGTTGGGGTTCCTCCCCCCTGCCATGCGGTCATGGGAGAGGGGACCCTGGGGTAGAGGCATGGCCTGGGCACGGGGTCTCCCTGCTCCCTGCTCACATGTGCCCTAACCCTGTTCAGCACTGCTTATTTTGTGTTGCCCTGTGCGAGGAGGGCCCTGGTTGTGCTGTGATTGCTCAGTTCTTTGGCAGTGCCCCGCCCATGTGGCTGGAGAAGAAAGAGCTCTGAAACTTCTCTCAAGAATCGCTCCCTGTTTCTTTGCACGGGCCTCGCTGTCTATGGATGTTTCAGGAGACCCCACCGAAACACAGAAGGACTCTCAAATTATCCCAGCTTTCTCTGCACAGCGAGAGCTTTTAATATTTAGCATTGTTATCCTTTTCCTGTGTGTTTGTTAAAAAAATAGTTTTTATCTCTTTCACTTTCTTCCCAGGAAAGTTCTTTTTTCCAAAAACCTGGTGGGGGAGGGCTGGGTGTAACCTGCCTTCTATCAGAGGATATTTTCCTCCACATTTGTCCAAACCGGCACAGCCTGTCCTTTCCTGGGTCTCTGTTGCAGATGGAAGCTGCTGGTGCCATTGTCAGCTTGAAGCCCTCTTTTGATGCAAGCAGATGTTGCCAGGTGTGTTCAGCAGTTGTTGCTCAATGCTTATGCCAAGCTATTGTGTTCCTCATGGAACCAAGGAGCCATTGTGACACTGCAGGGGCTGATGGCATCAAGGAGGCAATTGTGACAGTACAGAACCTCCTAGAAACAAGGCTCCATTGTGACACCGTGGGGAATCATGGAATCAAGGAGCCCATTGTGACACGGCTGCATGGAACCAATGGTCCATGGTTACACGGCGGATTCAAGAAGAGCACGGTGACACCACGCAACATCATGGAACCATAGGTCCATTGTGACACAGCGGGGCCTCATGGAAACAAGGGGACCATTGTGGCAAAGCAGGGCCTAATGGAAGCATGGAGAGCATTGTGACACTAAGGAAACTCCTGGAACCAAGATGACCACTGGCACATAATGGAACCTCATGGAAGCAAGCCTCCACAATGACTTTGGAGGGCCTCAGGGACCACAGGACCCATTGTGACACAGCAGGACCTGGTGGAACCAAGGAGCCTTTGTGATACTCCAGATCCACATGGAAGCCAGGGTGCACTGAGACACAGCGGGGCCTTGTTGGAACCAAAGACACCTCTGCAAAAAGCAGGCTAGCTCATAGAAGCAAGGAGTCCATTGTTACAACGTCAAAGCTATGGAACCAAGGGACCATTGTGACACTGCGGGGCCTCATGGAACCAATTGTCCATGATGACAGTGCGGATCAAAGGAGACCATGGTGACACTGCGGAACCTGATGGAACCAAGGAGCCATTGTGACACAGTGGGGCCTCATGGAATCAAGGAGACCATTGTGACCCAGGTGTTGCATGGGAAGGCAAGGAGCCATTGTGACACTTTGGGCTTCTTCCCTTGAGCTCTGCAGCTGGCTGTCCCAGCCCAGCGCACCATGTGCCACCTGCTCTCCTCAGGGCTCTGCCTGCACACAGCCCCAGGAGAAGTTTTCCTGTTTGCAAGGAAAGAATGGAAAAGCCGGAGCAGGTTTCCTAAACAACAAACCCCACTCAGGAGCCACATGCTCAGTACAGGCTGCCTGGAACGATGTCCCCTTTCTACAAGGGTCAGGGTGAGCAGGAATGAATGATCTCTGGGAGCAGAATTCTCGGAGTCTTTCCACTGAATTCTCTGTCCCTGTGTCTTGGGGTGACTTTATTGTGTGTATCCCCTATTGCTGCTCTATGCCCAGAAGTGAACTTTGTGCGTTTCTGTGCCTTTCAACTGGGCCTGAGAGGGGGGAGAGGAAAAAAACCGGACAAACTTCTCAGAGCATTTTTTCAAGGAGACACATACACACTCCTCTGCATCCTGCTTGCAGCAAGAGCAGAGGAAGCAACTTGGTTTCTTTTTTGCCAGTTTTCAGCTCCTTTTCTCTGGGGGGAGATGGAGAGTTGAACTTTGTTTTCCTGGGACTTCGGGGGTTTTTTTTCCCTTCTTCTCTTCTTGACTCTTTCAACATCAGAGCACATTGGGAGAATTTTCTCCCGAGGTGGGGGCCCTGAATGTGGGCCCATGAGCCAGCTGCAAGGAGGAGGAGAGAGACTACACCTACGGAAGTGTTGGGGTTCCTCCCTCCTGCCATGCGGTCATGGGAGAGGGGACCCTGGGGTAGAGGCATGGCCTGGGCACGGGGTCTCCCTGCTCCCTGCTCACATGTGCCCTAATCCTGTTCAGCACTGCTTATTTTGTGTTGCCCTGTGCGAGGAGGGCCCTGGTTGTGCTGTGATTGCTCAGTTCTTTGGCAGTGCCCCGCCCATGTGGCTGGAGAAGAAAGAGCTCTGAAACTTCTCTCAAGAATCGCTCCCTGTTTCTTTGCACGGGCCTCGCTGTCTATGGATGTTTCAGGAGACCCCACCGAAACACAGAAGGACTCTCAAATTATCCCAGCTTTCTCTGCACAGCGAGAGCCTTTAATATTTAGCATTGTTATCCTTTTCCTGGGTGTTTGTTAAAAAAATGGTTTTTATCTCTTTCACTTTCTTCCCAGGAAAATTCTTTTTTCCCGAAGCTGGTGGGGGAGGGCTGGGTGTAACCTGCCTTCTATCAGAGGATATTTTCCTCCACATTTGTCCAAACCGGCACAGCCTGTCCTTTCCTGGGTCTCTGTTGCAGATGGAAGCTGCTGGTGCCATTCTCAGCTTGAAGCCCTCTTTTGATGCAAGCAGATGTTGCCAGGTGTGTTCAGCAGCTGTTGCTCAATGCTTATGCCAAGCTGTTGTGTTCCTCATGGAACCAAGGAGCCATTGTGACACTGCAGGGGCTGATGGCATCAAGGAGGCAATTGTGACAGTACAGAACCTCCTAGAAACAAGGCTCCATTGTGACACCGTGGGGAATCATGGAATCAAGGAGCCCATTGTGACACGGCCAGGCCACATGGAACCAATGGTCCATTGTTACACTGCGGATTCAAGAAGAGCACGGTGACACCACGCAACATCACGGAACCATAGGTCCATTGTGACACAGCGGGGCCTCATGGAAACAAGGGGACCATTGTGGCAAAGCAGGGCCTAATGGAAGCATGGAGGGCATTGTGACACTAAGGAAACTCCTGGAACCAAGATGACCACTGGCACATAATGGAACCTCATGGAAGCAAGCCTCCACGATGGTTTTGGAGGGCCTCAGGGACCACAGGACCCATTGTGACACAGCAGGACCTGGTGGAACCAAGGAGCCTTTGTGATACTCCAGATCCACATGGAAGCCAGGGTGCACTGAGACACAGCGGGGCCTTGTTGGAACCAAAGACACCTCTGCAAAAAGCAGGCTAGCTCATAGAAGCAAGGAGTCCTTTGTTACAACATCAAACCTATGGAAGCAAGGGACCATTGTGACACTGCGGGGCCTCATGGAACCAATTGTCCATGATGACAGTGCGGATCAAAGGAGACCATGGTGACACTGCGGAACCTGATGGAACCAAGGAGCCATTGTGACACAGTGGGGCCTCATGGAATCAAGGAGACCATTGTGACCCAGGTGTTGCATGTGAAGGCAAGGAGCCATTGTGCCACTTTGGGCTTCTTCCCTTGAGCTCTGCAGCTGGCTGTCCCAGCCCAGCGCACCATGTGCCACCTGCTCTCCTCAGGGCTCTGCCTGCACACAGCCCCAGGAGAAGTTTTCCTGTTTGCAAGGAAAGAATGGAAAAGCCGGAGCAGGTTTCCTAAACAACAAACCCCACTCAGGAGCCACATGCTCAGTACAGGCTGCCTGGAACGATGTCCCCTTTCTACAAGGGTCAGTGTGAGCAGGAATGAATGATCTCTGGGAGCAGAATTCTCGGAGTCTTTCCACTGAATTCTCTGTCCCTGTGTCTTGGGGTGACTTTATCATGTGTATCCCCTATTGCTGCTCTATGCCCAGAAGTGAACTTTGTGCATTTCTGTGCCTTTCAACTGAGCCTGAGAGGGGGGAGAGGAAAAAAAACCGGACAGACTTCTCAGAGCGTTTGTTCAAGGACACACATACACACTCCTCTGCATCCTGCTTGCAGCAAGAGCAGAGGAAGCAACTTTGTTTCTTTTTAGCCAGTTTTCAGCTCCTTTTCTCTGGGGGGAGATGGAGAGTTGAACTTTGTTTTCCTGGGACTTCGGGGGTTTTTTCCCCTTCTTCTCTTCTTGACTCTTTCAACATCAGAGCACATTGGGAGAATTTTCTCCCGAGGTGGGGGCCCTGAATGTGGGCCCATGAGCCAGCTGCAAGGAGGAGGAGAGAGACTACACCTACGGAAGTGTTGGGGTTCCTCCCCCCTGCCATGAGGTCATGGGAGAGGGGACCCTGGGGTAGAGGCATGGCCTGGGCACGGGGGTCTCCCTGCTCCCTGCTCACATGTGCCCTAACCCTGTTCAGCACTGCTTATTTTGTGTTGCCCTGTGCGAGGAGGGCCCTGGTTGTGCTGTGATTGCTCAGTTCTTTGGCAGTGCCCCGCCCATGTGGCTGGAGAAGAAAGAGCTCTGAAACTTCTCTCAAGAATCGCTCCCTGTTTCTTTGCACGGGCCTCGCTGTCTATGGATGTTTCAGGAGACCCCACCGAAACACGGAAGGACTCTCAAATTATCCCAGCTTTCTCTGCACAGCGAGAGCTTTTAATATTTAGCATTGCTATCCTTTTCCTGTGTGTTTGTTAAAAAAATAGTTTTTATCTCTTTCACTTTCTTCCCAGGAAAGTTCTTTTTTCCAAAAACCTGGTGGGGGAGGGCTGGGTGTAACCTGCCTTCTATCAGAGGATATTTTCCTCCACATTTGTCCAAACCGGCACAGCCTGTCCTTTCCCTGGGTGTCTGTTGCAGATGGAAGCTGCTGGTGCCATTGTCAGCTTGAAGCCCTCTTTTGATGCAAGCAGATGTTGCCAGGTGTGTTCAGCAGCTGTTGCTCAATGCTTATGCCAAGCTATTGTGTTCCTCATGGAACCAAGGAGCCATTGTGACACTGCAGGGGCTGATGGCATCAAGGAGGCAATTGTGACAGTACAGAACCTCCTAGAAACAAGGCTCCATTGTGACACCGTGGAGAATCATGGAATCAAGGAGCCCATTGTGACACGGCCAGGCCACATGGAACCAATGGTCCATGGTTACACTGCGGATTCAAGAAGAGCACGGTGACACCACGCAACATCATGGAACCATAGGTCCATTGTGACACAGCGGGGCCTCATGGAAACAAGGGGACCATTGTGGCAAAGCAGGGCCTAATGGAAGCATGGAGAGCATTGTGACACTAAGGAAACTCCTGGAACCAAGATGACCACTGGCACATAATGGAACCTCATGGAAGCAAGCCTCCACAATGACTTTGGAGGGCCTCAGGGACCACAGGACCCATTGTGACACAGCAGGACCTGGTGGAACCAAGGAGCCTTTGTGATACTCCAGATCCACATGGAAGCCAGGGTGCACTGAGACACAGCGGGGCCTTGTTGGAACCAAAGACACCTCTGCAAAAAGCAGGCTAGCTCATAGAAGCAAGGAGTCCATTGTTACAACGTCAAAGCTATGGAACCAAGGGACCATTGTGACACTGCGGGGCCTCATGGAACCAATTGTCCATGATGACAGTGCGGATCAAAGGAGACCATGGTGACACTGCGGAACCTGATGGAACCAAGGAGCCATTGTGACACAGTGGGGCCTCATGGAATCAAGGAGACCATTGTGACCCAGGTGTTGCATGGGAAGGCAAGGAGCCATTGTGACACTTTGGGCTTCTTCCCTTGAGCTCTGCAGCTGGCTGTCCCAGCCCAGCGCACCATGTGCCACCTGCTCTCCTCAGGGCTCTGCCTGCACACAGCCCCAGGAGAAGTTTTCCTGTTTGCAAGGAAAGAATGGAAAAGCCGGAGCAGGTTTCCTAAACAACAAACCCCACTCAGGAGCCACATGCTCAGTACAGGCTGCCTGGAACGATGTCCCCTTTCTACAAGGGTCAGGGTGAGCAGGAATGAATGATCTCTGGGAGCAGAATTCTCGGAGTCTTTCCACTGAATTCTCTGTCCCTGTGTCTTGGGGTGACTTTATCGTGTGTATCCCCTATTGCTGCTCTATGCCCAGAAGTGAACTTTGTGCATTTCTGTGCCTTTCAACTGAGCCTGAGAGGGGGGAGAGGAAAAAAAACCGGACAAATTTCTCAGAGCGTTTGTTCAAGGACACACATACACACTCCTCTGCATCCTGCTTGCAGCAAGAGCAGAGGAAGCAACTTTGTTTCTTTTTAGCCAGTTTTCAGCTCCTTTTCTCTGGGGGGAGATGGAGAGTTGAACTTTGTTTTCCTGGGACTTTTTGGGGGTTTTTTTCCCTTCTTCTCTTCTTGACTCTTTCAACATCAGAGCACATTGGGAGAATTTTCTCCCGAGGTGGGGGCCCTGAATGTGGGCCCATGAGCCAGCTGCAAGGAGGAGGAGAGAGACTACACCTACGGAAGTGTTGGGGTTCCTCCCCCCTGCCATGAGGTCATGGGAGAGGGGACCCTGGGGTAGAGGCATGGCCTGGGCACGGGGGGTCTCCCTGCTTACATGTGCCCTAATCCTGTTCAGCACTGCTTATTTTGTGTTGCCCTGTGCGAGGAGGGCCCTGGTTGTGCTGTGATTGCTCAGTTCTTTGGCAGTGCCCCGCCCATGTGGCTGGAGAAGAAAGAGCTCTGAAACTTCTCTCAAGAATCGCTCCCTGTTTCTTTGCACGGGCCTCGCTGTCTATGGATGTTTCAGGAGACCCCACCGAAACACGGAAGGACTCTCAAATTATCCCAGCTTTCTCTGCACAGCGAGAGCTTTTAATATTTAGCATTGCTATCGTTTTCCTGTGTGTTTGTTAAAAAAATAGTTTTTATCTCTTTCACTTTCTTCCCAGGAAAGTTCTTTTTTCCAAAAACCTGGTGGGGGAGGGCTGGGTGTAACCTGCCTTCTATCAGAGGATATTTTCCTCCACATTTGTCCAAACCGGCATAGCCTGTCCTTTCCTGGGTCTCTGTTGCAGATGGAAGCTGCTGGTGCCATTGTCAGCTTGAAGCCCTCTTTTGATGCAAGCAGATGTTGCCAGGTGTGTTCAGCAGCTGTTGCTCAATGCTTATGCCAAGCTATTGTGTTCCTCATGGAACCAAGGAGCCATTGTGACACTGCAGGGGCTGATGGCATCAAGGAGGCAATTGTGACAGTACAGAACCTCCTAGAAACAAGGCTCCATTGTGACACCGTGGGGAATCATGGAATCAAGGAGCCCATTGTGACACGGCTGCATGGAACCAATGGTCCATGGTTACACTGCGGATTCAAGAAGAGCACGGTGACACCACGCAACATCATGGAACCATAGGTCCATTGTGACACAGCGGGGCCTCATGGAAACAAGGGGACCATTGTGGCAAAGCAGGGCCTAATGGAAGCATGGAGAGCATTGTGACACTAAGGAAACTCCTGGAACCAAGATGACCACTGGCACATAATGGAACCTCATGGAAGCAAGCCTCCACAATGACTTTGGAGGGCCTCAGGGACCACAGGACCCATTGTGACACAGCAGGACCTGGTGGAACCAATGAGCCTTTGTGATACTCCACATCCACATGGAAGCCAGGGTGCACTGAGACACAGCGGGGCCTTGTTGGAACCAAAGACACCTCTGCAAAAAGCAGGCTAGCTCATAGAAGCAAGGAGTCCATTGTTACAACGTCAAAGCTATGGAACCAAGGGACCATTGTGACACTGCGGGGCCTCATGGAACCAATTGTCCATGATGACAGTGCGGATCAAAGGAGACCATGGTGACACTGCGGAACCTGATGGAACCAAGGAGCCATTGTGACACAGTGGGGCCTCATGGAATCAAGGAGACCATTGTGACCCAGGTGTTGCATGGGAAGGCAAGGAGCCATTGTGACACTTTGGGCTTCTTCCCTTGAGCTCTGCAGCTGGCTGTCCCAGCCCAGCGCACCATGTGCCACCTGCTCTCCTCAGGGCTCTGCCTGCACACAGCCCCAGGAGAAGTTTTCCTGTTTGCAAGGAAAGAATGGAAAAGCCGGAGCAGGTTTCCTAAACAACAAACCCCACTCAGGAGCCACATGCTCAGTACAGGCTGCCTGGAACGATGTCCCCTTTCTACAAGGGTCAGGGTGAGCAGGAATGAATGATCTCTGGGAGCAGAATTCTCGGAGTCTTTCCACTGAATTCTCTGTCCCTGTGTCTTGGGGTGACTTTATCGTGTGTATCCCCTATTGCTGCTCTATGCCCAGAAGTGAACTTTGTGCATTTCTGTGCCTTTCAACTGAGCCTGAGAGGGGGGAGAGGAAAAAAAACCGGACAAATTTCTCAGAGCGTTTGTTCAAGGACACACATACACACTCCTCTGCATCCTGCTTGCAGCAAGAGCAGAGGAAGCAACTTTGTTTCTTTTTAGCCAGTTTTCAGCTCCTTTTCTCTGGGGGGAGATGGAGAGTTGAACTTTGTTTTCCTGGGACTTTTTGGGGGTTTTTTTCCCTTCTTCTCTTCTTGACTCTTTCAACATCAGAGCACATTGGGAGAATTTTCTCCCGAGGTGGGGGCCCTGAATGTGGGCCCATGAGCCAGCTGCAAGGAGGAGGAGAGAGACTGCACCTACGGAAGTGTTGGGGTTCCTCCCCCCTGCCATGAGGTCATGGGAGAGGGGACCCTGGGGTAGAGGCATGGCCTGGGCACGGGGGGTCTCCCTGCTTACATGTGCCCTAATCCTGTTCAGCACTGCTTATTTTGTGTTGCCCTGTGCGAGGAGGGCCCTGGTTGTGCTGTGATTGCTCAGTTCTTTGGCAGTGCCCCGCCCATGTGGCTGGAGAAGAAAGAGCTCTGAAACTTCTCTCAAGAATCGCTCCCTGTTTCTTTGCACGGGCCTCGCTGTCTATGGATGTTTCAGGAGACCCCACCGAAACACGGAAGGACTCTCAAATTATCCCAGCTTTCTCTGCACAGCGAGAGCTTTTAATATTTAGCATTGCTATCGTTTTCCTGTGTGTTTGTTAAAAAAATAGTTTTTATCTCTTTCACTTTCTTCCCAGGAAAGTTCTTTTTTCCAAAAACCTGGTGGGGGAGGGCTGGGTGTAACCTGCCTTCTATCAGAGGATATTTTCCTCCACATTTGTCCAAACCGGCATAGCCTGTCCTTTCCTGGGTCTCTGTTGCAGATGGAAGCTGCTGGTGCCATTGTCAGCTTGAAGCCCTCTTTTGATGCAAGCAGATGTTGCCAGGTGTGTTCAGCAGCTGTTGCTCAATGCTTATGCCAAGCTATTGTGTTCCTCATGGAACCAAGGAGCCATTGTGACACTGCAGGGGCTGATGGCATCAAGGAGGCAATTGTGACAGTACAGAACCTCCTAGAAACAAGGCTCCATTGTGACACCGTGGGGAATCATGGAATCAAGGAGCCCATTGTGACACGGCTGCATGGAACCAATGGTCCATGGTTACACTGCGGATTCAAGAAGAGCACGGTGACACCACGCAACATCATGGAACCATAGGTCCATTGTGACACAGCGGGGCCTCATGGAAACAAGGGGACCATTGTGGCAAAGCAGGGCCTAATGGAAGCATGGAGAGCATTGTGACACTAAGGAAACTCCTGGAACCAAGATGACCACTGGCACATAATGGAACCTCATGGAAGCAAGCCTCCACAATGACTTTGGAGGGCCTCAGGGACCACAGGACCCATTGTGACACAGCAGGACCTGGTGGAACCAAGGAGCCTTTGTGATACTCCAGATCCACATGGAAGCCAGGGTGCACTGAGACACAGCGGGGCCTTGTTGGAACCAAAGACACCTCTGCAAAAAGCAGGCTAGCTCATAGAAGCAAGGAGTCCATTGTTACAACGTCAAAGCTATGGAACCAAGGGACCATTGTGACACTGCGGGGCCTCATGGAACCAATTGTCCATGATGACAGTGCGGATCAAAGGAGACCATGGTGACACTGCGGAACCTGATGGAACCAAGGAGCCATTGTGACACAGTGGGGCCTCATGGAATCAAGGAGACCATTGTGACCCAGGTGTTGCATGGGAAGGCAAGGAGCCATTGTGACACTTTGGGCTTCTTCCCTTGAGCTCTGCAGCTGGCTGTCCCAGCCCAGCGCACCATGTGCCACCTGCTCTCCTCAGGGCTCTGCCTGCACACAGCCCCAGGAGAAGTTTTCCTGTTTGCAAGGAAAGAATGGAAAAGCCGGAGCAGGTTTCCTAAACAACAAACCCCACTCAGGAGCCACATGCTCAGTACAGGCTGCCTGGAACGATGTCCCCTTTCTACAAGGGTCAGTGTGAGCAGGAATGAATGATCTCTGGGAGCAGAATTCTCGGAGTCTTTCCACTGAATTCTCTGTCCCTGTGTCTTGGGGTGACTTTATTGTGTGTATCCCCTATTGCTGCTCTATGCCCAGAAGTGAACTTTGTGCGTTTCTGTGCCTTTCAACTGAGCCTGAGAGGGGGGAGAGGAAAAAAACCGGACAAACTTCTCAGAGCGTTTTTTCAAGGACACACATACACACTCCTCTGCATCCTGCTTGCAGCAAGAGCAGAGGAAGCAACTTGGTTTCTTTTTTGCCAGTTTTCAGCTCCTTTTCTCTGGGGGGAGATGGAGAGTTGAACTTTGTTTTCCTGGGACTTCGGGGGGTTTTTTTCCCTTCTTCTCTTCTTGACTCTTTCAACATCAGAGCACATTGGGAGAATTTTCTCCCGAGGTGGGGGCCCTGAATGTGGGCCCATGAGCCAGCTGCAAGGAGGAGGAGAGAGACTACACCTACGGAAGTGTTGGGGTTCCTCCCCCCTGCCATGCGGTCATGGGAGAGGGGACCCTGGGGTAGAGGCATGGCCTGGGCACGGGGTCTCCCTGCTCCCTGCTCACATGTGCCCTAACCCTGTTCAGCACTGCTTATTTTGTGTTGCCCTGTGCGAGGAGGGCCCTGGTTGTGCTGTGATTGCTCAGTTCTTTGGCAGTGCCCCGCCCATGTGGCTGGAGAAGAAAGAGCTCTGAAACTTCTCTCAAGAATCGCTCCCTGTTTCTTTGCACGGGCCTCGCTGTCTATGGATGTTTCAGGAGACCCCACCGAAACACAGAAGGACTCTCAAATTATCCCAGCTTTCTCTGCACAGCGAGAGCTTTTAATATTTAGCATTGTTATCCTTTTCCTGTGTGTTTGTTAAAAAAATAGTTTTTATCTCTTTCACTTTCTTCCCAGGAAAGTTCTTTTTTCCAAAAACCTGGTGGGGGAGGGCTGGGTGTAACCTGCCTTCTATCAGAGGATATTTTCCTCCACATTTGTCCAAACCGGCACAGCCTGTCCTTTCCTGGGTCTCTGTTGCAGATGGAAGCTGCTGGTGCCATTGTCAGCTTGAAGCCCTCTTTTGATGCAAGCAGATGTTGCCAGGTGTGTTCAGCAGTTGTTGCTCAATGCTTATGCCAAGCTATTGTGTTCCTCATGGAACCAAGGAGCCATTGTGACACTGCAGGGGCTGATGGCATCAAGGAGGCAATTGTGACAGTACAGAACCTCCTAGAAACAAGGCTCCATTGTGACACCGTGGGGAATCATGGAATCAAGGAGCCCATTGTGACACGGCTGCATGGAACCAATGGTCCATGGTTACACTGCGGATTCAAGAAGAGCACGGTGACACCACGCAACATCATGGAACCATAGGTCCATTGTGACACAGCGGGGCCTCATGGAAACAAGGGGACCATTGTGGCAAAGCAGGGCCTAATGGAAGCATGGAGAGCATTGTGACACTAAGGAAACTCCTGGAACCAAGATGACCACTGGCACATAATGGAACCTCATGGAAGCAAGCCTCCACAATGACTTTGGAGGGCCTCAGGGACCACAGGACCCATTGTGACACAGCAGGACCTGGTGGAACCAAGGAGCCTTTGTGATACTCCAGATCCACATGGAAGCCAGGGTGCACTGAGACACAGCGGGGCCTTGTTGGAACCAAAGACACCTCTGCAAAAAGCAGGCTAGCTCATAGAAGCAAGGAGTCCATTGTTACAACGTCAAAGCTATGGAACCAAGGGACCATTGTGACACTGCGGGGCCTCATGGAACCAATTGTCCATGATGACAGTGCGGATCAAAGGAGACCATGGTGACACTGCGGAACCTGATGGAACCAAGGAGCCATTGTGACACAGTGGGGCCTCATGGAATCAAGGAGACCATTGTGACCCAGGTGTTGCATGGGAAGGCAAGGAGCCATTGTGACACTTTGGGCTTCTTCCCTTGAGCTCTGCAGCTGGCTGTCCCAGCCCAGCGCACCATGTGCCACCTGCTCTCCTCAGGGCTCTGCCTGCACACAGCCCCAGGAGAAGTTTTCCTGTTTGCAAGGAAAGAATGGAAAAGCCGGAGCAGGTTTCCTAAACAACAAACCCCACTCAGGAGCCACATGCTCAGTACAGGCTGCCTGGAACGATGTCCCCTTTCTACAAGGGTCAGGGTGAGCAGGAATGAATGATCTCTGGGAGCAGAATTCTCGGAGTCTTTCCACTGAATTCTCTGTCCCTGTGTCTTGGGGTGACTTTATTGTGTGTATCCCCTATTGCTGCTCTATGCCCAGAAGTGAACTTTGTGCGTTTCTGTGCCTTTCAACTGGGCCTGAGAGGGGGGAGAGGAAAAAAACCGGACAAACTTCTCAGAGCATTTTTTCAAGGAGACACATACACACTCCTCTGCATCCTGCTTGCAGCAAGAGCAGAGGAAGCAACTTGGTTTCTTTTTTGCCAGTTTTCAGCTCCTTTTCTCTGGGGGGAGATGGAGAGTTGAACTTTGTTTTCCTGGGACTTCGGGGGTTTTTTTTCCCTTCTTCTCTTCTTGACTCTTTCAACATCAGAGCACATTGGGAGAATTTTCTCCCGAGGTGGGGGCCCTGAATGTGGGCCCATGAGCCAGCTGCAAGGAGGAGGAGAGAGACTACACCTACGGAAGTGTTGGGGTTCCTCCCTCCTGCCATGCGGTCATGGGAGAGGGGACCCTGGGGTAGAGGCATGGCCTGGGCACGGGGTCTCCCTGCTCCCTGCTCACATGTGCCCTAATCCTGTTCAGCACTGCTTATTTTGTGTTGCCCTGTGCGAGGAGGGCCCTGGTTGTGCTGTGATTGCTCAGTTCTTTGGCAGTGCCCCGCCCATGTGGCTGGAGAAGAAAGAGCTCTGAAACTTCTCTCAAGAATCGCTCCCTGTTTCTTTGCACGGGCCTCGCTGTCTATGGATGTTTCAGGAGACCCCACCGAAACACAGAAGGACTCTCAAATTATCCCAGCTTTCTCTGCACAGCGAGAGCCTTTAATATTTAGCATTGTTATCCTTTTCCTGGGTGTTTGTTAAAAAAATGGTTTTTATCTCTTTCACTTTCTTCCCAGGAAAATTCTTTTTTCCCGAAGCTGGTGGGGGAGGGCTGGGTGTAACCTGCCTTCTATCAGAGGATATTTTCCTCCACATTTGTCCAAACCGGCACAGCCTGTCCTTTCCTGGGTCTCTGTTGCAGATGGAAGCTGCTGGTGCCATTCTCAGCTTGAAGCCCTCTTTTGATGCAAGCAGATGTTGCCAGGTGTGTTCAGCAGCTGTTGCTCAATGCTTATGCCAAGCTGTTGTGTTCCTCATGGAACCAAGGAGCCATTGTGACACTGCAGGGGCTGATGGCATCAAGGAGGCAATTGTGACAGTACAGAACCTCCTAGAAACAAGGCTCCATTGTGACACCGTGGGGAATCATGGAATCAAGGAGCCCATTGTGACACGGCCAGGCCACATGGAACCAATGGTCCATTGTTACACTGCGGATTCAAGAAGAGCACGGTGACACCACGCAACATCACGGAACCATAGGACCATTGTGACACAGCGGGGCCTCATGGAAACAAGGGGACCATTGTGGCAAAGCAGGGCCTAATGGAAGCATGGAGGGCATTGTGACACTAAGGAAACTCCTGGAACCAAGATGACCACTGGCACATAATGGAACCTCATGGAAGCAAGCCTCCACGATGGTTTTGGAGGGCCTCAGGGACCACAGGACCCATTGTGACACAGCAGGACCTGGTGGAACCAAGGAGCCTTTGTGATACTCCAGATCCACATGGAAGCCAGGGTGCACTGAGACACAGCGGGGCCTTGTTGGAACCAAAGACACCTCTGCAAAAAGCAGGCTAGCTCATAGAAGCAAGGAGTCCATTGTTACAACGTCAAAGCTATGGAACCAAGGGACCATTGTGACACTGCGGGGCCTCATGGAACCAATTGTCCATGATGACAGTGCGGATCAAAGGAGACCATGGTGACACTGCGGAACCTGATGGAACCAAGGAGCCATTGTGACACAGTGGGGCCTCATGGAATCAAGGAGACCATTGTGACCCAGGTGTTGCATGGGAAGGCAAGGAGCCATTGTGACACTTTGGGCTTCTTCCCTTGAGCTCTGCAGCTGGCTGTCCCAGCCCAGCGCACCATGTGCCACCTGCTCTCCTCAGGGCTCTGCCTGCACACAGCCCCAGGAGAAGTTTTCCTGTTTGCAAGGAAAGAATGGAAAAGCCGGAGCAGGTTTCCTAAACAACAAACCCCACTCAGGAGCCACATGCTCAGTACAGGCTGCCTGGAACGATGTCCCCTTTCTACAAGGGTCAGGGTGAGCAGGAATGAATGATCTCTGGGAGCAGAATTCTCGGAGTCTTTCCACTGAATTCTCTGTCCCTGTGTCTTGGGGTGACTTTATTGTGTGTATCCCCTATTGCTGCTCTATGCCCAGAAGTGAACTTTGTGCGTTTCTGTGCCTTTCAACTGGGCCTGAGAGGGGGGAGAGGAAAAAAACCGGACAAACTTCTCAGAGCATTTTTTCAAGGAGACACATACACACTCCTCTGCATCCTGCTTGCAGCAAGAGCAGAGGAAGCAACTTGGTTTCTTTTTTGCCAGTTTTCAGCTCCTTTTCTCTGGGGGGAGATGGAGAGTTGAACTTTGTTTTCCTGGGACTTCGGGGGTTTTTTTTCCCTTCTTCTCTTCTTGACTCTTTCAACATCAGAGCACATTGGGAGAATTTTCTCCCGAGGTGGGGGCCCTGAATGTGGGCCCATGAGCCAGCTGCAAGGAGGAGGAGAGAGACTACACCTACGGAAGTGTTGGGGTTCCTCCCTCCTGCCATGCGGTCATGGGAGAGGGGACCCTGGGGTAGAGGCATGGCCTGGGCACGGGGTCTCCCTGCTCCCTGCTCACATGTGCCCTAATCCTGTTCAGCACTGCTTATTTTGTGTTGCCCTGTGCGAGGAGGGCCCTGGTTGTGCTGTGATTGCTCAGTTCTTTGGCAGTGCCCCGCCCATGTGGCTGGAGAAGAAAGAGCTCTGAAACTTCTCTCAAGAATCGCTCCCTGTTTCTTTGCACGGGCCTCGCTGTCTATGGATGTTTCAGGAGACCCCACCGAAACACAGAAGGACTCTCAAATTATCCCAGCTTTCTCTGCACAGCGAGAGCCTTTAATATTTAGCATTGTTATCCTTTTCCTGGGTGTTTGTTAAAAAAATGGTTTTTATCTCTTTCACTTTCTTCCCAGGAAAATTCTTTTTTCCCGAAGCTGGTGGGGGAGGGCTGGGTGTAACCTGCCTTCTATCAGAGGATATTTTCCTCCACATTTGTCCAAACCGGCACAGCCTGTCCTTTCCTGGGTCTCTGTTGCAGATGGAAGCTGCTGGTGCCATTCTCAGCTTGAAGCCCTCTTTTGATGCAAGCAGATGTTGCCAGGTGTGTTCAGCAGCTGTTGCTCAATGCTTATGCCAAGCTGTTGTGTTCCTCATGGAACCAAGGAGCCATTGTGACACTGCAGGGGCTGATGGCATCAAGGAGGCAATTGTGACAGTACAGAACCTCCTAGAAACAAGGCTCCATTGTGACACCGTGGGGAATCATGGAATCAAGGAGCCCATTGTGACACGGCCAGGCCACATGGAACCAATGGTCCATTGTTACACTGCGGATTCAAGAAGAGCACGGTGACACCACGCAACATCACGGAACCATAGGACCATTGTGACACAGCGGGGCCTCATGGAAACAAGGGGACCATTGTGGCAAAGCAGGGCCTAATGGAAGCATGGAGGGCATTGTGACACTAAGGAAACTCCTGGAACCAAGATGACCACTGGCACATAATGGAACCTCATGGAAGCAAGCCTCCACGATGGTTTTGGAGGGCCTCAGGGACCACAGGACCCATTGTGACACAGCAGGACCTGGTGGAACCAAGGAGCCTTTGTGATACTCCAGATCCACATGGAAGCCAGGGTGCACTGAGACACAGCGGGGCCTTGTTGGAACCAAAGACACCTCTGCAAAAAGCAGGCTAGCTCATAGAAGCAAGGAGTCCTTTGTTACAACATCAAACCTATGGAAGCAAGGGACCATTGTGACACTGCGGGGCCTCATGGAACCAATTGTCCATGATGACAGTGCGGATCAAAGGAGACCATGGTGACACTGCGGAACCTGATGGAACCAAGGAGCCATTGTGACACAGTGGGGCCTCATGGAATCAAGGAGACCATTGTGACCCAGGTGTTGCATGTGAAGGCAAGGAGCCATTGTGCCACTTTGGGCTTCTTCCCTTGAGCTCTGCAGCTGGCTGTCCCAGCCCAGCGCACCATGTGCCACCTGCTCTCCTCAGGGCTCTGCCTGCACACAGCCCCAGGAGAAGTTTTCCTGTTTGCAAGGAAAGAATGGAAAAGCCGGAGCAGGTTTCCTAAACAACAAACCCCACTCAGGAGCCACATGCTCAGTACAGGCTGCCTGGAACGATGTCCCCTTTCTACAAGGGTCAGTGTGAGCAGGAATGAATGATCTCTGGGAGCAGAATTCTCGGAGTCTTTCCACTGAATTCTCTGTCCCTGTGTCTTGGGGTGACTTTATCATGTGTATCCCCTATTGCTGCTCTATGCCCAGAAGTGAACTTTGTGCATTTCTGTGCCTTTCAACTGAGCCTGAGAGGGGGGAGAGGAAAAAAAACCGGACAGACTTCTCAGAGCGTTTGTTCAAGGACACACATACACACTCCTCTGCATCCTGCTTGCAGCAAGAGCAGAGGAAGCAACTTTGTTTCTTTTTAGCCAGTTTTCAGCTCCTTTTCTCTGGGGGGAGATGGAGAGTTGAACTTTGTTTTCCTGGGACTTCGGGGGTTTTTTCCCCTTCTTCTCTTCTTGACTCTTTCAACATCAGAGCACATTGGGAGAATTTTCTCCCGAGGTGGGGGCCCTGAATGTGGGCCCATGAGCCAGCTGCAAGGAGGAGGAGAGAGACTACACCTACGGAAGTGTTGGGGTTCCTCCCCCCTGCCATGAGGTCATGGGAGAGGGGACCCTGGGGTAGAGGCATGGCCTGGGCACGGGGGTCTCCCTGCTCCCTGCTCACATGTGCCCTAACCCTGTTCAGCACTGCTTATTTTGTGTTGCCCTGTGCGAGGAGGGCCCTGGTTGTGCTGTGATTGCTCAGTTCTTTGGCAGTGCCCCGCCCATGTGGCTGGAGAAGAAAGAGCTCTGAAACTTCTCTCAAGAATCGCTCCCTGTTTCTTTGCACGGGCCTCGCTGTCTATGGATGTTTCAGGAGACCCCACCGAAACACGGAAGGACTCTCAAATTATCCCAGCTTTCTCTGCACAGCGAGAGCTTTTAATATTTAGCATTGCTATCCTTTTCCTGTGTGTTTGTTAAAAAAATAGTTTTTATCTCTTTCACTTTCTTCCCAGGAAAGTTCTTTTTTCCAAAAACCTGGTGGGGGAGGGCTGGGTGTAACCTGCCTTCTATCAGAGGATATTTTCCTCCACATTTGTCCAAACCGGCACAGCCTGTCCTTTCCCTGGGTGTCTGTTGCAGATGGAAGCTGCTGGTGCCATTGTCAGCTTGAAGCCCTCTTTTGATGCAAGCAGATGTTGCCAGGTGTGTTCAGCAG
The DNA here is from genome assembly GCF_041296385.1 of Aphelocoma coerulescens. Classification (NCBI taxonomy): domain Eukaryota; kingdom Metazoa; phylum Chordata; class Aves; order Passeriformes; family Corvidae; genus Aphelocoma; species Aphelocoma coerulescens. The sequence goes on from NW_027184070.1 coordinate 859,334, forward strand.
CTGTTGCTCAATGCTTATGCCAAGCTATTGTGTTCCTCATGGAACCAAGGAGCCATTGTGACACTGCAGGGGCTGATGGCATCAAGGAGGCAATTGTGACAGTACAGAACCTCCTAGAAACAAGGCTCCATTGTGACACCGTGGAGAATCATGGAATCAAGGAGCCCATTGTGACACGGCCAGGCCACATGGAACCAATGGTCCATGGTTACACTGCGGATTCAAGAAGAGCACGGTGACACCACGCAACATCATGGAACCATAGGTCCATTGTGACACAGCGGGGCCTCATGGAAACAAGGGGACCATTGTGGCAAAGCAGGGCCTAATGGAAGCATGGAGAGCATTGTGACACTAAGGAAACTCCTGGAACCAAGATGACCACTGGCACATAATGGAACCTCATGGAAGCAAGCCTCCACAATGACTTTGGAGGGCCTCAGGGACCACAGGACCCATTGTGACACAGCAGGACCTGGTGGAACCAAGGAGCCTTTGTGATACTCCAGATCCACATGGAAGCCAGGGTGCACTGAGACACAGCGGGGCCTTGTTGGAACCAAAGACACCTCTGCAAAAAGCAGGCTAGCTCATAGAAGCAAGGAGTCCATTGTTACAACGTCAAAGCTATGGAACCAAGGGACCATTGTGACACTGCGGGGCCTCATGGAACCAATTGTCCATGATGACAGTGCGGATCAAAGGAGACCATGGTGACACTGCGGAACCTGATGGAACCAAGGAGCCATTGTGACACAGTGGGGCCTCATGGAATCAAGGAGACCATTGTGACCCAGGTGTTGCATGGGAAGGCAAGGAGCCATTGTGACACTTTGGGCTTCTTCCCTTGAGCTCTGCAGCTGGCTGTCCCAGCCCAGCGCACCATGTGCCACCTGCTCTCCTCAGGGCTCTGCCTGCACACAGCCGCAGGAGAAGTTTTCCTGTTTGGAAGGAAAGAATGGAAAAGCCGGAGCAGGTTTCCTAAACAACAAACCCCACTCAGGAGCCACATGCTCAGTACAGGCTGCCTGGAACGATGTCCCCTTTCTACAAGGGTCAGGGTGAGCAGGAATGAATGATCTCTGGGAGCAGAATTCTCGGAGTCTTTCCACTGAATTCTCTGTCCCTGTGTCTTGGGGTGACTTTATCGTGTGTATCCCCTATTGCTGCTCTATGCCCAGAAGTGAACTTTGTGCATTTCTGTGCCTTTCAACTGAGCCTGAGAGGGGGGAGAGGAAAAAAAACCGGACAAATTTCTCAGAGCGTTTGTTCAAGGACACACATACACACTCCTCTGCATCCTGCTTGCAGCAAGAGCAGAGGAAGCAACTTTGTTTCTTTTTAGCCAGTTTTCAGCTCCTTTTCTCTGGGGGGAGATGGAGAGTTGAACTTTGTTTTCCTGGGACTTTTTGGGGGTTTTTTTCCCTTCTTCTCTTCTTGACTCTTTCAACATCAGAGCACATTGGGAGAATTTTCTCCCGAGGTGGGGGCCCTGAATGTGGGCCCATGAGCCAGCTGCAAGGAGGAGGAGAGAGACTACACCTACGGAAGTGTTGGGGTTCCTCCCCCCTGCCATGAGGTCATGGGAGAGGGGACCCTGGGGTAGAGGCATGGCCTGGGCACGGGGGGTCTCCCTGCTTACATGTGCCCTAATCCTGTTCAGCACTGCTTATTTTGTGTTGCCCTGTGCGAGGAGGGCCCTGGTTGTGCTGTGATTGCTCAGTTCTTTGGCAGTGCCCCGCCCATGTGGCTGGAGAAGAAAGAGCTCTGAAACTTCTCTCAAGAATCGCTCCCTGTTTCTTTGCACGGGCCTCGCTGTCTATGGATGTTTCAGGAGACCCCACCGAAACACGGAAGGACTCTCAAATTATCCCAGCTTTCTCTGCACAGCGAGAGCTTTTAATATTTAGCATTGCTATCGTTTTCCTGTGTGTTTGTTAAAAAAATAGTTTTTATCTCTTTCACTTTCTTCCCAGGAAAGTTCTTTTTTCCAAAAACCTGGTGGGGGAGGGCTGGGTGTAACCTGCCTTCTATCAGAGGATATTTTCCTCCACATTTGTCCAAACCGGCATAGCCTGTCCTTTCCTGGGTCTCTGTTGCAGATGGAAGCTGCTGGTGCCATTGTCAGCTTGAAGCCCTCTTTTGATGCAAGCAGATGTTGCCAGGTGTGTTCAGCAGCTGTTGCTCAATGCTTATGCCAAGCTATTGTGTTCCTCATGGAACCAAGGAGCCATTGTGACACTGCAGGGGCTGATGGCATCAAGGAGGCAATTGTGACAGTACAGAACCTCCTAGAAACAAGGCTCCATTGTGACACCGTGGGGAATCATGGAATCAAGGAGCCCATTGTGACACGGCTGCATGGAACCAATGGTCCATGGTTACACGGCGGATTCAAGAAGAGCACGGTGACACCACGCAACATCATGGAACCATAGGTCCATTGTGACACAGCGGGGCCTCATGGAAACAAGGGGACCATTGTGGCAAAGCAGGGCCTAATGGAAGCATGGAGAGCATTGTGACACTAAGGAAACTCCTGGAACCAAGATGACCACTGGCACATAATGGAACCTCATGGAAGCAAGCCTCCACAATGACTTTGGAGGGCCTCAGGGACCACAGGACCCATTGTGACACAGCAGGACCTGGTGGAACCAATGAGCCTTTGTGATACTCCACATCCACATGGAAGCCAGGGTGCACTGAGACACAGCGGGGCCTTGTTGGAACCAAAGACACCTCTGCAAAAAGCAGGCTAGCTCATAGAAGCAAGGAGTCCATTGTTACAACGTCAAAGCTATGGAACCAAGGGACCATTGTGACACTGCGGGGCCTCATGGAACCAATTGTCCATGATGACAGTGCGGATCAAAGGAGACCATGGTGACACTGCGGAACCTGATGGAACCAAGGAGCCATTGTGACACAGTGGGGCCTCATGGAATCAAGGAGACCATTGTGACCCAGGTGTTGCATGGGAAGGCAAGGAGCCATTGTGACACTTTGGGCTTCTTCCCTTGAGCTCTGCAGCTGGCTGTCCCAGCCCAGCGCACCATGTGCCACCTGCTCTCCTCAGGGCTCTGCCTGCACACAGCCCCAGGAGAAGTTTTCCTGTTTGCAAGGAAAGAATGGAAAAGCCGGAGCAGGTTTCCTAAACAACAAACCCCACTCAGGAGCCACATGCTCAGTACAGGCTGCCTGGAACGATGTCCCCTTTCTACAAGGGTCAGGGTGAGCAGGAATGAATGATCTCTGGGAGCAGAATTCTCGGAGTCTTTCCACTGAATTCTCTGTCCCTGTGTCTTGGGGTGACTTTATCGTGTGTATCCCCTATTGCTGCTCTATGCCCAGAAGTGAACTTTGTGCATTTCTGTGCCTTTCAACTGAGCCTGAGAGGGGGGAGAGGAAAAAAAACCGGACAAATTTCTCAGAGCGTTTGTTCAAGGACACACATACACACTCCTCTGCATCCTGCTTGCAGCAAGAGCAGAGGAAGCAACTTTGTTTCTTTTTAGCCAGTTTTCAGCTCCTTTTCTCTGGGGGGAGATGGAGAGTTGAACTTTGTTTTCCTGGGACTTTTTGGGGGTTTTTTTCCCTTCTTCTCTTCTTGACTCTTTCAACATCAGAGCACATTGGGAGAATTTTCTCCCGAGGTGGGGGCCCTGAATGTGGGCCCATGAGCCAGCTGCAAGGAGGAGGAGAGAGACTGCACCTACGGAAGTGTTGGGGTTCCTCCCCCCTGCCATGAGGTCATGGGAGAGGGGACCCTGGGGTAGAGGCATGGCCTGGGCACGGGGTCTCCCTGCTCCCTGCTCACATGTGCCCTAATCCTGTTCAGCACTGCTTATTTTGTGTCGCCCTGTGCGAGGAGGGCCCTGGTTGTGCTGTGATTGCTCAGTTCTTTGGCAGTGCCCCGCCCATGTGGCTGGAGAAGAAAGAGCTCTGAAACTTCTCTCAAGAATCGCTCCCTGTTTCTTTGCACGGGCCTCGCTGTCTATGGATGTTTCAGGAGACCCCACCGAAACACAGAAGGACTCTCAAATTATCCCAGCTTTCTCTGCACAGCGAGAGCTTTTAATATTTAGCATTGCTATCCTTTTCCTGTGTGTTTGTTAAAAAAATAGTTTTTATCTCTTTCACTTTCTTCCCAGGAAAGTTCTTTTTTCCAAAAACCTGGTGGGGGAGGGCTGGGTGTAACCTGCCTTCTATCAGAGGATATTTTCCTCCACATTTGTCCAAACCGGCATAGCCTGTCCTTTCCTGGGTCTCTGTTGCAGATGGAAGCTGCTGGTGCCATTGTCAGCTTGAAGCCCTCTTTTGATGCAAGCAGATGTTGCCAGGTGTGTTCAGCAGCTGTTGCTCAATGCTTATGCCAAGCTATTGTGTTCCTCATGGAACCAAGGAGCCATTGTGACACTGCAGGGGCTGATGGCATCAAGGAGGCAATTGTGACAGTACAGAACCTCCTAGAAACAAGGCTCCATTGTGACACCGTGGGGAATCATGGAATCAAGGAGCCCATTGTGACACGGCTGCATGGAACCAATGGTCCATGGTTACACTGCGGATTCAAGAAGAGCACGGTGACACCACGCAACATCATGGAACCATAGGTCCATTGTGACACAGCGGGGCCTCATGGAAACAAGGGGACCATTGTGGCAAAGCAGGGCCTAATGGAAGCATGGAGAGCATTGTGACACTAAGGAAACTCCTGGAACCAAGATGACCACTGGCACATAATGGAACCTCATGGAAGCAAGCCTCCACAATGACTTTGGAGGGCCTCAGGGACCACAGGACCCATTGTGACACAGCAGGACCTGGTGGAACCAAGGAGCCTTTGTGATACTCCAGATCCACATGGAAGCCAGGGTGCACTGAGACACAGCGGGGCCTTGTTGGAACCAAAGACACCTCTGCAAAAAGCAGGCTAGCTCATAGAAGCAAGGAGTCCATTGTTACAACGTCAAAGCTATGGAACCAAGGGACCATTGTGACACTGCGGGGCCTCATGGAACCAATTGTCCATGATGACAGTGCGGATCAAAGGAGACCATGGTGACACTGCGGAACCTGATGGAACCAAGGAGCCATTGTGACACAGTGGGGCCTCATGGAATCAAGGAGACCATTGTGACCCAGGTGTTGCATGGGAAGGCAAGGAGCCATTGTGACACTTTGGGCTTCTTCCCTTGAGCTCTGCAGCTGGCTGTCCCAGCCCAGCGCACCATGTGCCACCTGCTCTCCTCAGGGCTCTGCCTGCACACAGCCCCAGGAGAAGTTTTCCTGTTTGCAAGGAAAGAATGGAAAAGCCGGAGCAGGTTTCCTAAACAACAAACCCCACTCAGGAGCCACATGCTCAGTACAGGCTGCCTGGAACGATGTCCCCTTTCTACAAGGGTCAGTGTGAGCAGGAATGAATGATCTCTGGGAGCAGAATTCTCGGAGTCTTTCCACTGAATTCTCTGTCCCTGTGTCTTGGGGTGACTTTATTGTGTGTATCCCCTATTGCTGCTCTATGCCCAGAAGTGAACTTTGTGCGTTTCTGTGCCTTTCAACTGAGCCTGAGAGGGGGGAGAGGAAAAAAACCGGACAAACTTCTCAGAGCGTTTTTTCAAGGACACACATACACACTCCTCTGCATCCTGCTTGCAGCAAGAGCAGAGGAAGCAACTTGGTTTCTTTTTTGCCAGTTTTCAGCTCCTTTTCTCTGGGGGGAGATGGAGAGTTGAACTTTGTTTTCCTGGGACTTCGGGGGTTTTTTTTCCCTTCTTCTCTTCTTGACTCTTTCAACATCAGAGCACATTGGGAGAATTTTCTCCCGAGGTGGGGGCCCTGAATGTGGGCCCATGAGCCAGCTGCAAGGAGGAGGAGAGAGACTACACCTACGGAAGTGTTGGGGTTCCTCCCCCCTGCCATGCGGTCATGGGAGAGGGGACCCTGGGGTAGAGGCATGGCCTGGGCACGGGGTCTCCCTGCTCCCTGCTCACATGTGCCCTAACCCTGTTCAGCACTGCTTATTTTGTGTTGCCCTGTGCGAGGAGGGCCCTGGTTGTGCTGTGATTGCTCAGTTCTTTGGCAGTGCCCCGCCCATGTGGCTGGAGAAGAAAGAGCTCTGAAACTTCTCTCAAGAATCGCTCCCTGTTTCTTTGCACGGGCCTCGCTGTCTATGGATGTTTCAGGAGACCCCACCGAAACACAGAAGGACTCTCAAATTATCCCAGCTTTCTCTGCACAGCGAGAGCTTTTAATATTTAGCATTGTTATCCTTTTCCTGTGTGTTTGTTAAAAAAATAGTTTTTATCTCTTTCACTTTCTTCCCAGGAAAGTTCTTTTTTCCAAAAACCTGGTGGGGGAGGGCTGGGTGTAACCTGCCTTCTATCAGAGGATATTTTCCTCCACATTTGTCCAAACCGGCACAGCCTGTCCTTTCCTGGGTCTCTGTTGCAGATGGAAGCTGCTGGTGCCATTGTCAGCTTGAAGCCCTCTTTTGATGCAAGCAGATGTTGCCAGGTGTGTTCAGCAGTTGTTGCTCAATGCTTATGCCAAGCTATTGTGTTCCTCATGGAACCAAGGAGCCATTGTGACACTGCAGGGGCTGATGGCATCAAGGAGGCAATTGTGACAGTACAGAACCTCCTAGAAACAAGGCTCCATTGTGACACCGTGGGGAATCATGGAATCAAGGAGCCCATTGTGACACGGCTGCATGGAACCAATGGTCCATGGTTACACGGCGGATTCAAGAAGAGCACGGTGACACCACGCAACATCATGGAACCATAGGTCCATTGTGACACAGCGGGGCCTCATGGAAACAAGGGGACCATTGTGGCAAAGCAGGGCCTAATGGAAGCATGGAGAGCATTGTGACACTAAGGAAACTCCTGGAACCAAGATGACCACTGGCACATAATGGAACCTCATGGAAGCAAGCCTCCACAATGACTTTGGAGGGCCTCAGGGACCACAGGACCCATTGTGACACAGCAGGACCTGGTGGAACCAAGGAGCCTTTGTGATACTCCAGATCCACATGGAAGCCAGGGTGCACTGAGACACAGCGGGGCCTTGTTGGAACCAAAGACACCTCTGCAAAAAGCAGGCTAGCTCATAGAAGCAAGGAGTCCATTGTTACAACGTCAAAGCTATGGAACCAAGGGACCATTGTGACACTGCGGGGCCTCATGGAACCAATTGTCCATGATGACAGTGCGGATCAAAGGAGACCATGGTGACACTGCGGAACCTGATGGAACCAAGGAGCCATTGTGACACAGTGGGGCCTCATGGAATCAAGGAGACCATTGTGACCCAGGTGTTGCATGGGAAGGCAAGGAGCCATTGTGACACTTTGGGCTTCTTCCCTTGAGCTCTGCAGCTGGCTGTCCCAGCCCAGCGCACCATGTGCCACCTGCTCTCCTCAGGGCTCTGCCTGCACACAGCCCCAGGAGAAGTTTTCCTGTTTGGAAGGAAAGAATGGAAAAGCCGGAGCAGGTTTCCTAAACAACAAACCCCACTCAGGAGCCACATGCTCAGTACAGGCTGCCTGGAACGATGTCCCCTTTCTACAAGGGTCAGGGTGAGCAGGAATGAATGATCTCTGGGAGCAGAATTCTCGGAGTCTTTCCACTGAATTCTCTGTCCCTGTGTCTTGGGGTGACTTTATTGTGTGTATCCCCTATTGCTGCTCTATGCCCAGAAGTGAACTTTGTGCGTTTCTGTGCCTTTCAACTGGGCCTGAGAGGGGGGAGAGGAAAAAAACCGGACAAACTTCTCAGAGCATTTTTTCAAGGAGACACATACACACTCCTCTGCATCCTGCTTGCAGCAAGAGCAGAGGAAGCAACTTGGTTTCTTTTTTGCCAGTTTTCAGCTCCTTTTCTCTGGGGGGAGATGGAGAGTTGAACTTTGTTTTCCTGGGACTTCGGGGGTTTTTTTTCCCTTCTTCTCTTCTTGACTCTTTCAACATCAGAGCACATTGGGAGAATTTTCTCCCGAGGTGGGGGCCCTGAATGTGGGCCCATGAGCCAGCTGCAAGGAGGAGGAGAGAGACTACACCTACGGAAGTGTTGGGGTTCCTCCCTCCTGCCATGCGGTCATGGGAGAGGGGACCCTGGGGTAGAGGCATGGCCTGGGCACGGGGTCTCCCTGCTCCCTGCTCACATGTGCCCTAATCCTGTTCAGCACTGCTTATTTTGTGTTGCCCTGTGCGAGGAGGGCCCTGGTTGTGCTGTGATTGCTCAGTTCTTTGGCAGTGCCCCGCCCATGTGGCTGGAGAAGAAAGAGCTCTGAAACTTCTCTCAAGAATCGCTCCCTGTTTCTTTGCACGGGCCTCGCTGTCTATGGATGTTTCAGGAGACCCCACCGAAACACAGAAGGACTCTCAAATTATCCCAGCTTTCTCTGCACAGCGAGAGCCTTTAATATTTAGCATTGTTATCCTTTTCCTGGGTGTTTGTTAAAAAAATGGTTTTTATCTCTTTCACTTTCTTCCCAGGAAAATTCTTTTTTCCCGAAGCTGGTGGGGGAGGGCTGGGTGTAACCTGCCTTCTATCAGAGGATATTTTCCTCCACATTTGTCCAAACCGGCACAGCCTGTCCTTTCCTGGGTCTCTGTTGCAGATGGAAGCTGCTGGTGCCATTCTCAGCTTGAAGCCCTCTTTTGATGCAAGCAGATGTTGCCAGGTGTGTTCAGCAGCTGTTGCTCAATGCTTATGCCAAGCTATTGTGTTCCTCATGGAACCAAGGAGCCATTGTGACACTGCAGGGGCTGATGGCATCAAGGAGGCAATTGTGACAGTACAGAACCTCCTAGAAACAAGGCTCCATTGTGACACCGTGGGGAATCATGGAATCAAGGAGCCCATTGTGACACGGCCAGGCCACATGGAACCAATGGTCCATTGTTACACTGCGGATTCAAGAAGAGCACGGTGACACCACGCAACATCACGGAACCATAGGTCCATTGTGACACAGCGGGGCCTCATGGAAACAAGGGGACCATTGTGGCAAAGCAGGGCCTAATGGAAGCATGGAGGGCATTGTGACACTAAGGAAACTCCTGGAACCAAGATGACCACTGGCACATAATGGAACCTCATGGAAGCAAGCCTCCACGATGGTTTTGGAGGGCCTCAGGGACCACAGGACCCATTGTGACACAGCAGGACCTGGTGGAACCAATGAGCCTTTGTGATACTCCAGATCCACATGGAAGCCAGGGTGCACTGAGACACAGCGGGGCCTTGTTGGAACCAAAGACACCTCTGCAAAAAGCAGGCTAGCTCATAGAAGCAAGGAGTCCTTTGTTACAACATCAAACCTATGGAAGCAAGGGACCATTGTGACACTGCGGGGCCTCATGGAACCAATTGTCCATGATGACAGTGCGGATCAAAGGAGACCATGGTGACACTGCGGAACCTGATGGAACCAAGGAGCCATTGTGACACAGTGGGGCCTCATGGAATCAAGGAGACCATTGTGACCCAGGTGTTGCATGTGAAGGCAAGGAGCCATTGTGCCACTTTGGGCTTCTTCCCTTGAGCTCTGCAGCTGGCTGTCCCAGCCCAGCGCACCATGTGCCACCTGCTCTCCTCAGGGCTCTGCCTGCACACAGCCCCAGGAGAAGTTTTCCTGTTTGCAAGGAAAGAATGGAAAAGCCGGAGCAGGTTTCCTAAACAACAAACCCCACTCAGGAGCCACATGCTCAGTACAGGCTGCCTGGAACGATGTCCCCTTTCTACAAGGGTCAGTGTGAGCAGGAATGAATGATCTCTGGGAGCAGAATTCTCGGAGTCTTTCCACTGAATTCTCTGTCCCTGTGTCTTGGGGTGACTTTATCATGTGTATCCCCTATTGCTGCTCTATGCCCAGAAGTGAACTTTGTGCATTTCTGTGCCTTTCAACTGAGCCTGAGAGGGGGGAGAGGAAAAAAAACCGGACAGACTTCTCAGAGCGTTTGTTCAAGGACACACATACACACTCCTCTGCATCCTGCTTGCAGCAAGAGCAGAGGAAGCAACTTTGTTTCTTTTTAGCCAGTTTTCAGCTCCTTTTCTCTGGGGGGAGATGGAGAGTTGAACTTTGTTTTCCTGGGACTTCGGGGGTTTTTTCCCCTTCTTCTCTTCTTGACTCTTTCAACATCAGAGCACATTGGGAGAATTTTCTCCCGAGGTGGGGGCCCTGAATGTGGGCCCATGAGCCAGCTGCAAGGAGGAGGAGAGAGACTACACCTACGGAAGTGTTGGGGTTCCTCCCCCCTGCCATGAGGTCATGGGAGAGGGGACCCTGGGGTAGAGGCATGGCCTGGGCACGGGGGTCTCCCTGCTCCCTGCTCACATGTGCCCTAACCCTGTTCAGCACTGCTTATTTTGTGTTGCCCTGTGCGAGGAGGGCCCTGGTTGTGCTGTGATTGCTCAGTTCTTTGGCAGTGCCCCGCCCATGTGGCTGGAGAAGAAAGAGCTCTGAAACTTCTCTCAAGAATCGCTCCCTGTTTCTTTGCACGGGCCTCGCTGTCTATGGATGTTTCAGGAGACCCCACCGAAACACGGAAGGACTCTCAAATTATCCCAGCTTTCTCTGCACAGCGAGAGCTTTTAATATTTAGCATTGCTATCCTTTTCCTGTGTGTTTGTTAAAAAAATAGTTTTTATCTCTTTCACTTTCTTCCCAGGAAAGTTCTTTTTTCCAAAAACCTGGTGGGGGAGGGCTGGGTGTAACCTGCCTTCTATCAGAGGATATTTTCCTCCACATTTGTCCAAACCGGCACAGCCTGTCCTTTCCCTGGGTGTCTGTTGCAGATGGAAGCTGCTGGTGCCATTGTCAGCTTGAAGCCCTCTTTTGATGCAAGCAGATGTTGCCAGGTGTGTTCAGCAGCTGTTGCTCAATGCTTATGCCAAGCTATTGTGTTCCTCATGGAACCAAGGAGCCATTGTGACACTGCAGGGGCTGATGGCATCAAGGAGGCAATTGTGACAGTACAGAACCTCCTAGAAACAAGGCTCCATTGTGACACCGTGGAGAATCATGGAATCAAGGAGCCCATTGTGACACGGCCAGGCCACATGGAACCAATGGTCCATGGTTACACTGCGGATTCAAGAAGAGCACGGTGACACCACGCAACATCATGGAACCATAGGTCCATTGTGACACAGCGGGGCCTCATGGAAACAAGGGGACCATTGTGGCAAAGCAGGGCCTAATGGAAGCATGGAGAGCATTGTGACACTAAGGAAACTCCTGGAACCAAGATGACCACTGGCACATAATGGAACCTCATGGAAGCAAGCCTCCACAATGACTTTGGAGGGCCTCAGGGACCACAGGACCCATTGTGACACAGCAGGACCTGGTGGAACCAAGGAGCCTTTGTGATACTCCAGATCCACATGGAAGCCAGGGTGCACTGAGACACAGCGGGGCCTTGTTGGAACCAAAGACACCTCTGCAAAAAGCAGGCTAGCTCATAGAAGCAAGGAGTCCATTGTTACAACGTCAAAGCTATGGAACCAAGGGACCATTGTGACACTGCGGGGCCTCATGGAACCAATTGTCCATGATGACAGTGCGGATCAAAGGAGACCATGGTGACACTGCGGAACCTGATGGAACCAAGGAGCCATTGTGACACAGTGGGGCCTCATGGAATCAAGGAGACCATTGTGACCCAGGTGTTGCATGGGAAGGCAAGGAGCCATTGTGACACTTTGGGCTTCTTCCCTTGAGCTCTGCAGCTGGCTGTCCCAGCCCAGCGCACCATGTGCCACCTGCTCTCCTCAGGGCTCTGCCTGCACACAGCCCCAGGAGAAGTTTTCCTGTTTGCAAGGAAAGAATGGAAAAGCCGGAGCAGGTTTCCTAAACAACAAACCCCACTCAGGAGCCACATGCTCAGTACAGGCTGCCTGGAACGATGTCCCCTTTCTACAAGGGTCAGGGTGAGCAGGAATGAATGATCTCTGGGAGCAGAATTCTCGGAGTCTTTCCACTGAATTCTCTGTCCCTGTGTCTTGGGGTGACTTTATCGTGTGTATCCCCTATTGCTGCTCTATGCCCAGAAGTGAACTTTGTGCATTTCTGTGCCTTTCAACTGAGCCTGAGAGGGGGGAGAGGAAAAAAAACCGGACAAATTTCTCAGAGCGTTTGTTCAAGGACACACATACACACTCCTCTGCATCCTGCTTGCAGCAAGAGCAGAGGAAGCAACTTTGTTTCTTTTTAGCCAGTTTTCAGCTCCTTTTCTCTGGGGGGAGATGGAGAGTTGAACTTTGTTTTCCTGGGACTTTTTGGGGGTTTTTTTCCCTTCTTCTCTTCTTGACTCTTTCAACATCAGAGCACATTGGGAGAATTTTCTCCCGAGGTGGGGGCCCTGAATGTGGGCCCGTGAGCCAGCTGCAAGGAGGAGGAGAGAGACTACACCTACGGAAGTGTTGGGGTTCCTCCCCCCTGCCATGAGGTCATGGGAGAGGGGACCCTGGGGTAGAGGCATGGCCTGGGCACGGGGGGTCTCCCTGCTTACATGTGCCCTAATCCTGTTCAGCACTGCTTATTTTGTGTTGCCCTGTGCGAGGAGGGCCCTGGTTGTGCTGTGATTGCTCAGTTCTTTGGCAGTGCCCCGCCCATGTGGCTGGAGAAGAAAGAGCTCTGAAACTTCTCTCAAGAATCGCTCCCTGTTTCTTTGCACGGGCCTCGCTGTCTATGGATGTTTCAGGAGACCCCACCGAAACACGGAAGGACTCTCAAATTATCCCAGCTTTCTCTGCACAGCGAGAGCTTTTAATATTTAGCATTGCTATCGTTTTCCTGTGTGTTTGTTAAAAAAATAGTTTTTATCTCTTTCACTTTCTTCCCAGGAAAGTTCTTTTTTCCAAAAACCTGGTGGGGGAGGGCTGGGTGTAACCTGCCTTCTATCAGAGGATATTTTCCTCCACATTTGTCCAAACCGGCATAGCCTGTCCTTTCCTGGGTCTCTGTTGCAGATGGAAGCTGCTGGTGCCATTGTCAGCTTGAAGCCCTCTTTTGATGCAAGCAGATGTTGCCAGGTGTGTTCAGCAGCTGTTGCTCAATGCTTATGCCAAGCTATTGTGTTCCTCATGGAACCAAGGAGCCATTGTGACACTGCAGGGGCTGATGGCATCAAGGAGGCAATTGTGACAGTACAGAACCTCCTAGAAACAAGGCTCCATTGTGACACCGTGGGGAATCATGGAATCAAGGAGCCCATTGTGACACGGCTGCATGGAACCAATGGTCCATGGTTACACTGCGGATTCAAGAAGAGCACGGTGACACCACGCAACATCATGGAACCATAGGTCCATTGTGACACAGCGGGGCCTCATGGAAACAAGGGGACCATTGTGGCAAAGCAGGGCCTAATGGAAGCATGGAGAGCATTGTGACACTAAGGAAACTCCTGGAACCAAGATGACCACTGGCACATAATGGAACCTCATGGAAGCAAGCCTCCACAATGACTTTGGAGGGCCTCAGGGACCACAGGACCCATTGTGACACAGCAGGACCTGGTGGAACCAAGGAGCCTTTGTGATACTCCAGATCCACATGGAAGCCAGGGTGCACTGAGACACAGCGGGGCCTTGTTGGAACCAAAGACACCTCTGCAAAAAGCAGGCTAGCTCATAGAAGCAAGGAGTCCATTGTTACAACGTCAAAGCTATGGAACCAAGGGACCATTGTGACACTGCGGGGCCTCATGGAACCAATTGTCCATGATGACAGTGCGGATCAAAGGAGACCATGGTGACACTGCGGAACCTGATGGAACCAAGGAGCCATTGTGACACAGTGGGGCCTCATGGAATCAAGGAGACCATTGTGACCCAGGTGTTGCATGGGAAGGCAAGGAGCCATTGTGACACTTTGGGCTTCTTCCCTTGAGCTCTGCAGCTGGCTGTCCCAGCCCAGCGCACCATGTGCCACCTGCTCTCCTCAGGGCTCTGCCTGCACACAGCCCCAGGAGAAGTTTTCCTGTTTGCAAGGAAAGAATGGAAAAGCCGGAGCAGGTTTCCTAAACAACAAACCCCACTCAGGAGCCACATGCTCAGTACAGGCTGCCTGGAACGATGTCCCCTTTCTACAAGGGTCAGTGTGAGCAGGAATGAATGATCTCTGGGAGCAGAATTCTCGGAGTCTTTCCACTGAATTCTCTGTCCCTGTGTCTTGGGGTGACTTTATTGTGTGTATCCCCTATTGCTGCTCTATGCCCAGAAGTGAACTTTGTGCGTTTCTGTGCCTTTCAACTGAGCCTGAGAGGGGGGAGAGGAAAAAAACCGGACAAACTTCTCAGAGCATTTTTTCAAGGACACACATACACACTCCTCTGCATCCTGCTTGCAGCAAGAGCAGAGGAAGCAACTTGGTTTCTTTTTTGCCAGTTTTCAGCTCCTTTTCTCTGGGGGGAGATGGAGAGTTGAACTTTGTTTTCCTGGGACTTCGGGGGTTTTTTTTCCCTTCTTCTCTTCTTGACTCTTTCAACATCAGAGCACATTGGGAGAATTTTCTCCCGAGGTGGGGGCCCTGAATGTGGGCCCATGAGCCAGCTGCAAGGAGGAGGAGAGAGACTACACCTACGGAAGTGTTGGGGTTCCTCCCCCCTGCCATGCGGTCATGGGAGAGGGGACCCTGGGGTAGAGGCATGGCCTGGGCACGGGGTCTCCCTGCTCCCTGCTCACATGTGCCCTAACCCTGTTCAGCACTGCTTATTTTGTGTTGCCCTGTGCGAGGAGGGCCCTGGTTGTGCTGTGATTGCTCAGTTCTTTGGCAGTGCCCCGCCCATGTGGCTGGAGAAGAAAGAGCTCTGAAACTTCTCTCAAGAATCGCTCCCTGTTTCTTTGCACGGGCCTCGCTGTCTATGGATGTTTCAGGAGACCCCACCGAAACACAGAAGGACTCTCAAATTATCCCAGCTTTCTCTGCACAGCGAGAGCTTTTAATATTTAGCATTGTTATCCTTTTCCTGTGTGTTTGTTAAAAAAATAGTTTTTATCTCTTTCACTTTCTTCCCAGGAAAGTTCTTTTTTCCAAAAACCTGGTGGGGGAGGGCTGGGTGTAACCTGCCTTCTATCAGAGGATATTTTCCTCCACATTTGTCCAAACCGGCACAGCCTGTCCTTTCCTGGGTCTCTGTTGCAGATGGAAGCTGCTGGTGCCATTGTCAGCTTGAAGCCCTCTTTTGATGCAAGCAGATGTTGCCAGGTGTGTTCAGCAGTTGTTGCTCAATGCTTATGCCAAGCTATTGTGTTCCTCATGGAACCAAGGAGCCATTGTGACACTGCAGGGGCTGATGGCATCAAGGAGGCAATTGTGACAGTACAGAACCTCCTAGAAACAAGGCTCCATTGTGACACCGTGGGGAATCATGGAATCAAGGAGCCCATTGTGACACGGCTGCATGGAACCAATGGTCCATGGTTACACGGCGGATTCAAGAAGAGCACGGTGACACCACGCAACATCATGGAACCATAGGTCCATTGTGACACAGCGGGGCCTCATGGAAACAAGGGGACCATTGTGGCAAAGCAGGGCCTAATGGAAGCATGGAGAGCATTGTGACACTAAGGAAACTCCTGGAACCAAGATGACCACTGGCACATAATGGAACCTCATGGAAGCAAGCCTCCACAATGACTTTGGAGGGCCTCAGGGACCACAGGACCCATTGTGACACAGCAGGACCTGGTGGAACCAAGGAGCCTTTGTGATACTCCAGATCCACATGGAAGCCAGGGTGCACTGAGACACAGCGGGGCCTTGTTGGAACCAAAGACACCTCTGCAAAAAGCAGGCTAGCTCATAGAAGCAAGGAGTCCATTGTTACAACGTCAAAGCTATGGAACCAAGGGACCATTGTGACACTGCGGGGCCTCATGGAACCAATTGTCCATGATGACAGTGCGGATCAAAGGAGACCATGGTGACACTGCGGAACCTGATGGAACCAAGGAGCCATTGTGACACAGTGGGGCCTCATGGAATCAAGGAGACCATTGTGACCCAGGTGTTGCATGGGAAGGCAAGGAGCCATTGTGACACTTTGGGCTTCTTCCCTTGAGCTCTGCAGCTGGCTGTCCCAGCCCAGCGCACCATGTGCCACCTGCTCTCCTCAGGGCTCTGCCTGCACACAGCCCCAGGAGAAGTTTTCCTGTTTGCAAGGAAAGAATGGAAAAGCCGGAGCAGGTTTCCTAAACAACAAACCCCACTCAGGAGCCACATGCTCAGTACAGGCTGCCTGGAACGATGTCCCCTTTCTACAAGGGTCAGGGTGAGCAGGAATGAATGATCTCTGGGAGCAGAATTCTCGGAGTCTTTCCACTGAATTCTCTGTCCCTGTGTCTTGGGGTGACTTTATTGTGTGTATCCCCTATTGCTGCTCTATGCCCAGAAGTGAACTTTGTGCGTTTCTGTGCCTTTCAACTGGGCCTGAGAGGGGGGAGAGGAAAAAAACCGGACAAACTTCTCAGAGCATTTTTTCAAGGAGACACATACACACTCCTCTGCATCCTGCTTGCAGCAAGAGCAGAGGAAGCAACTTGGTTTCTTTTTTGCCAGTTTTCAGCTCCTTTTCTCTGGGGGGAGATGGAGAGTTGAACTTTGTTTTCCTGGGACTTCGGGGGTTTTTTTTCCCTTCTTCTCTTCTTGACTCTTTCAACATCAGAGCACATTGGGAGAATTTTCTCCCGAGGTGGGGGCCCTGAATGTGGGCCCATGAGCCAGCTGCAAGGAGGAGGAGAGAGACTACACCTACGGAAGTGTTGGGGTTCCTCCCTCCTGCCATGCGGTCATGGGAGAGGGGACCCTGGGGTAGAGGCATGGCCTGGGCACGGGGTCTCCCTGCTCCCTGCTCACATGTGCCCTAATCCTGTTCAGCACTGCTTATTTTGTGTAGCCCTGTGCGAGGAGGGCCCTGGTTGTGCTGTGATTGCTCAGTTCTTTGGCAGTGCCCCGCCCATGTGGCTGGAGAAGAAAGAGCTCTGAAACTTCTCTCAAGAATCGCTCCCTGTTTCTTTGCACGGGCCTCGCTGTCTATGGATGTTTCAGGAGACCCCACCGAAACACAGAAGGACTCTCAAATTATCCCAGCTTTCTCTGCACAGCGAGAGCCTTTAATATTTAGCATTGTTATCCTTTTCCTGGGTGTTTGTTAAAAAAATGGTTTTTATCTCTTTCACTTTCTTCCCAGGAAAATTCTTTTTTCCCGAAGCTGGTGGGGGAGGGCTGGGTGTAACCTGCCTTCTATCAGAGGATATTTTCCTCCACATTTGTCCAAACCGGCACAGCCTGTCCTTTCCTGGGTCTCTGTTGCAGATGGAAGCTGCTGGTGCCATTCTCAGCTTGAAGCCCTCTTTTGATGCAAGCAGATGTTGCCAGGTGTGTTCAGCAGCTGTTGCTCAATGCTTATGCCAAGCTGTTGTGTTCCTCATGGAACCAAGGAGCCATTGTGACACTGCAGGGGCTGATGGCATCAAGGAGGCAATTGTGACAGTACAGAACCTCCTAGAAACAAGGCTCCATTGTGACACCGTGGGGAATCATGGAATCAAGGAGCCCATTGTGACACGGCCAGGCCACATGGAACCAATGGTCCATTGTTACACTGCGGATTCAAGAAGAGCACGGTGACACCACGCAACATCACGGAACCATAGGTCCATTGTGACACAGCGGGGCCTCATGGAAACAAGGGGACCATTGTGGCAAAGCAGGGCCTAATGGAAGCATGGAGGGCATTGTGACACTAAGGAAACTCCTGGAACCAAGATGACCACTGGCACATAATGGAACCTCATGGAAGCAAGCCTCCACGATGGTTTTGGAGGGCCTCAGGGACCACAGGACCCATTGTGACACAGCAGGACCTGGTGGAACCAATGAGCCTTTGTGATACTCCAGATCCACATGGAAGCCAGGGTGCACTGAGACACAGCGGGGCCTTGTTGGAACCAAAGACACCTCTGCAAAAAGCAGGCTAGCTCATAGAAGCAAGGAGTCCTTTGTTACAACATCAAACCTATGGAACCAAGGGACCATTGTGACACTGCGGGGCCTCATGGAACCAATTGTCCATGATGACAGTGCGGATCAAAGGAGACCATGGTGACACTGCGGAACCTGATGGAACCAAGGAGCCATTGTGACACAGTGGGGCCTCATGGAATCAAGGAGACCATTGTGACCCAGGTGTTGCATGTGAAGGCAAGGAGCCATTGTGCCACTTTGGGCTTCTTCCCTTGAGCTCTGCAGCTGGCTGTCCCAGCCCAGCGCACCATGTGCCACCTGCTCTCCTCAGGGCTCTGCCTGCACACAGCCCCAGGAGAAGTTTTCCTGTTTGCAAGGAAAGAATGGAAAAGCCGGAGCAGGTTTCCTAAACAACAAACCCCACTCAGGAGCCACATGCTCAGTACAGGCTGCCTGGAACGATGTCCCCTTTCTACAAGGGTCAGGGTGAGCAGGAATGAATGATCTCTGGGAGCAGAATTCTCGGAGTCTTTCCACTGAATTCTCTGTCCCTGTGTCTTGGGGTGACTTTATCATGTGTATCCCCTATTGCTGCTCTATGCCCAGAAGTGAACTTTGTGCATTTCTGTGCCTTTCAACTGAGCCTGAGAGGGGGGAGAGGAAAAAAAACCGGACAGACTTCTCAGAGCGTTTGTTCAAGGACACACATACACACTCCTCTGCATCCTGCTTGCAGCAAGAGCAGAGGAAGCAACTTTGTTTCTTTTTAGCCAGTTTTCAGCTCCTTTTCTCTGGGGGGAGATGGAGAGTTGAACTTTTTTTTCCTGGGACTTCGGGGGTTTTTTCCCCTTCTTCTCTTCTTGACTCTTTCAACATCAGAGCACATTGGGAGAATTTTCTCCCGAGGTGGGGGCCCTGAATGTGGGCCCATGAGCCAGCTGCAAGGAGGAGGAGAGAGACTACACCTACGGAAGTGTTGGGGTTCCTCCCCCCTGCCATGAGGTCATGGGAGAGGGGACCCTGGGGTAGAGGCATGGCCTGGGCACGGGGGTCTCCCTGCTCCCTGCTCACATGTGCCCTAACCCTGTTCAGCACTGCTTATTTTGTGTTGCCCTGTGCGAGGAGGGCCCTGGTTGTGCTGTGATTGCTCAGTTCTTTGGCAGTGCCCCGCCCATGTGGCTGGAGAAGAAAGAGCTCTGAAACTTCTCTCAAGAATCGCTCCCTGTTTCTTTGCACGGGCCTCGCTGTCTATGGATGTTTCAGGAGACCCCACCGAAACACGGAAGGACTCTCAAATTATCCCAGCTTTCTCTGCACAGCGAGAGCTTTTAATATTTAGCATTGCTATCCTTTTCCTGTGTGTTTGTTAAAAAAATAGTTTTTATCTCTTTCACTTTCTTCCCAGGAAAGTTCTTTTTTCCAAAAACCTGGTGGGGGAGGGCTGGGTGTAACCTGCCTTCTATCAGAGGATATTTTCCTCCACATTTGTCCAAACCGGCACAGCCTGTCCTTTCCCTGGGTGTCTGTTGCAGATGGAAGCTGCTGGTGCCATTGTCAGCTTGAAGCCCTCTTTTGATGCAAGCAGATGTTGCCAGGTGTGTTCAGCAGCTGTTGCTCAATGCTTATGCCAAGCTATTGTGTTCCTCATGGAACCAAGGAGCCATTGTGACACTGCAGGGGCTGATGGCATCAAGGAGGCAATTGTGACAGTACAGAACCTCCTAGAAACAAGGCTCCATTGTGACACCGTGGAGAATCATGGAATCAAGGAGCCCATTGTGACACGGCCAGGCCACATGGAACCAATGGTCCATGGTTACACTGCGGATTCAAGAAGAGCACGGTGACACCACGCAACATCATGGAACCATAGGTCCATTGTGACACAGCGGGGCCTCATGGAAACAAGGGGACCATTGTGGCAAAGCAGGGCCTAATGGAAGCATGGAGAGCATTGTGACACTAAGGAAACTCCTGGAACCAAGATGACCACTGGCACATAATGGAACCTCATGGAAGCAAGCCTCCACAATGACTTTGGAGGGCCTCAGGGACCACAGGACCCATTGTGACACAGCAGGACCTGGTGGAACCAAGGAGCCTTTGTGATACTCCAGATCCACATGGAAGCCAGGGTGCACTGAGACACAGCGGGGCCTTGTTGGAACCAAAGACACCTCTGCAAAAAGCAGGCTAGCTCATAGAAGCAAGGAGTCCATTGTTACAACGTCAAAGCTATGGAACCAAGGGACCATTGTGACACTGCGGGGCCTCATGGAACCAATTGTCCATGATGACAGTGCGGATCAAAGGAGACCATGGTGACACTGCGGAACCTGATGGAACCAAGGAGCCATTGTGACACAGTGGGGCCTCATGGAATCAAGGAGACCATTGTGACCCAGGTGTTGCATGGGAAGGCAAGGAGCCATTGTGACACTTTGGGCTTCTTCCCTTGAGCTCTGCAGCTGGCTGTCCCAGCCCAGCGCACCATGTGCCACCTGCTCTCCTCAGGGCTCTGCCTGCACACAGCCCCAGGAGAAGTTTTCCTGTTTGCAAGGAAAGAATGGAAAAGCCGGAGCAGGTTTCCTAAACAACAAACCCCACTCAGGAGCCACATGCTCAGTACAGGCTGCCTGGAACGATGTCCCCTTTCTACAAGGGTCAGGGTGAGCAGGAATGAATGATCTCTGGGAGCAGAATTCTCGGAGTCTTTCCACTGAATTCTCTGTCCCTGTGTCTTGGGGTGACTTTATCGTGTGTATCCCCTATTGCTGCTCTATGCCCAGAAGTGAACTTTGTGCATTTCTGTGCCTTTCAACTGAGCCTGAGAGGGGGGAGAGGAAAAAAAACCGGACAAATTTCTCAGAGCGTTTGTTCAAGGACACACATACACACTCCTCTGCATCCTGCTTGCAGCAAGAGCAGAGGAAGCAACTTTGTTTCTTTTTAGCCAGTTTTCAGCTCCTTTTCTCTGGGGGGAGATGGAGAGTTGAACTTTGTTTTCCTGGGACTTTTTGGGGGTTTTTTTCCCTTCTTCTCTTCTTGACTCTTTCAACATCAGAGCACATTGGGAGAATTTTCTCCCGAGGTGGGGGCCCTGAATGTGGGCCCATGAGCCAGCTGCAAGGAGGAGGAGAGAGACTACACCTACGGAAGTGTTGGGGTTCCTCCCCCCTGCCATGAGGTCATGGGAGAGGGGACCCTGGGGTAGAGGCATGGCCTGGGCACGGGGGGTCTCCCTGCTTACATGTGCCCTAATCCTGTTCAGCACTGCTTATTTTGTGTTGCCCTGTGCGAGGAGGGCCCTGGTTGTGCTGTGATTGCTCAGTTCTTTGGCAGTGCCCCGCCCATGTGGCTGGAGAAGAAAGAGCTCTGAAACTTCTCTCAAGAATCGCTCCCTGTTTCTTTGCACGGGCCTCGCTGTCTATGGATGTTTCAGGAGACCCCACCGAAACACGGAAGGACTCTCAAATTATCCCAGCTTTCTCTGCACAGCGAGAGCTTTTAATATTTAGCATTGCTATCGTTTTCCTGTGTGTTTGTTAAAAAAATAGTTTTTATCTCTTTCACTTTCTTCCCAGGAAAGTTCTTTTTTCCAAAAACCTGGTGGGGGAGGGCTGGGTGTAACCTGCCTTCTATCAGAGGATATTTTCCTCCACATTTGTCCAAACCGGCATAGCCTGTCCTTTCCTGGGTCTCTGTTGCAGATGGAAGCTGCTGGTGCCATTGTCAGCTTGAAGCCCTCTTTTGATGCAAGCAGATGTTGCCAGGTGTGTTCAGCAGCTGTTGCTCAATGCTTATGCCAAGCTATTGTGTTCCTCATGGAACCAAGGAGCCATTGTGACACTGCAGGGGCTGATGGCATCAAGGAGGCAATTGTGACAGTACAGAACCTCCTAGAAACAAGGCTCCATTGTGACACCATGGGGAATCATGGAATCAAGGAGCCCATTGTGACACGGCTGCATGGAACCAATGGTCCATGGTTACACTGCGGATTCAAGAAGAGCACGGTGACACCACGCAACATCATGGAACCATAGGTCCATTGTGACACAGCGGGGCCTCATGGAAACAAGGGGACCATTGTGGCAAAGCAGGGCCTAATGGAAGCATGGAGAGCATTGTGACACTAAGGAAACTCCTGGAACCAAGATGACCACTGGCACATAATGGAACCTCATGGAAGCAAGCCTCCACAATGACTTTGGAGGGCCTCAGGGACCACAGGACCCATTGTGACACAGCAGGACCTGGTGGAACCAAGGAGCCTTTGTGATACTCCAGATCTACATGGAAGCCAGGGTGCACTGAGACACAGCGGGGCCTTGTTGGAACCAAAGACACCTCTGCAAAAAGCAGGCTAGCTCATAGAAGCAAGGAGTCCATTGTTACAACGTCAAAGCTATGGAACCAAGGGACCATTGTGACACTGCGGGGCCTCATGGAACCAATTGTCCATGATGACAGTGCGGATCAAAGGAGACCATGGTGACACTGCGGAACCTGATGGAACCAAGGAGCCATTGTGACACAGTGGGGCCTCATGGAATCAAGGAGACCATTGTGACCCAGGTGTTGCATGGGAAGGCAAGGAGCCATTGTGACACTTTGGGCTTCTTCCCTTGAGCTCTGCAGCTGGCTGTCCCAGCCCAGCGCACCATGTGCCACCTGCTCTCCTCAGGGCTCTGCCTGCACACAGCCCCAGGAGAAGTTTTCCTGTTTGCAAGGAAAGAATGGAAAAGCCGGAGCAGGTTTCCTAAACAACAAACCCCACTCAGGAGCCACATGCTCAGTACAGGCTGCCTGGAACGATGTCCCCTTTCTACAAGGGTCAGTGTGAGCAGGAATGAATGATCTCTGGGAGCAGAATTCTCGGAGTCTTTCCACTGAATTCTCTGTCCCTGTGTCTTGGGGTGACTTTATTGTGTGTATCCCCTATTGCTGCTCTATGCCCAGAAGTGAACTTTGTGCGTTTCTGTGCCTTTCAACTGAGCCTGAGAGGGGGGAGAGGAAAAAAACCGGACAAACTTCTCAGAGCGTTTTTTCAAGGACACACATACACACTCCTCTGCATCCTGCTTGCAGCAAGAGCAGAGGAAGCAACTTGGTTTCTTTTTTGCCAGTTTTCAGCTCCTTTTCTCTGGGGGGAGATGGAGAGTTGAACTTTGTTTTCCTGGGACTTCGGGGGGTTTTTTTCCCTTCTTCTCTTCTTGACTCTTTCAAAATCAGAGCACATTGGGAGAATTTTCTCCCGAGGTGGGGGCCCTGAATGTGGGCCCATGAGCCAGCTGCAAGGAGGAGGAGAGAGACTACACCTACGGAAGTGTTGGGGTTCCTCCCCCCTGCCATGCGGTCATGGGAGAGGGGACCCTGGGGTAGAGGCATGGCCTGGGCACGGGGTCTCCCTGCTCCCTGCTCACATGTGCCCTAACCCTGTTCAGCACTGCTTATTTTGTGTTGCCCTGTGCGAGGAGGGCCCTGGTTGTGCTGTGATTGCTCAGTTCTTTGGCAGTGCCCCGCCCATGTGGCTGGAGAAGAAAGAGCTCTGAAACTTCTCTCAAGAATCGCTCCCTGTTTCTTTGCACGGGCCTCGCTGTCTATGGATGTTTCAGGAGACCCCACCGAAACACAGAAGGACTCTCAAATTATCCCAGCTTTCTCTGCACAGCGAGAGCTTTTAATATTTAGCATTGTTATCCGTTTCCTGTGTGTTTGTTAAAAAAATAGTTTTTATCTCTTTCACTTTCTTCCCAGGAAAGTTCTTTTTTCCAAAAACCTGGTGGGGGAGGGCTGGGTGTAACCTGCCTTCTATCAGAGGATATTTTCCTCCACATTTGTCCAAACCGGCACAGCCTGTCCTTTCCTGGGTCTCTGTTGCAGATGGAAGCTGCTGGTGCCATTGTCAGCTTGAAGCCCTCTTTTGATGCAAGCAGATGTTGCCAGGTGTGTTCAGCAGTTGTTGCTCAATGCTTATGCCAAGCTATTGTGTTCCTCATGGAACCAAGGAGCCATTGTGACACTGCAGGGGCTGATGGCATCAAGGAGGCAATTGTGACAGTACAGAACCTCCTAGAAACAAGGCTCCATTGTGACACCGTGGGGAATCATGGAATCAAGGAGCCCATTGTGACACGGCTGCATGGAACCAATGGTCCATGGTTACACGGCGGATTCAAGAAGAGCACGGTGACACCACGCAACATCATGGAACCATAGGTCCATTGTGACACAGCGGGGCCTCATGGAAACAAGGGGACCATTGTGGCAAAGCAGGGCCTAATGGAAGCATGGAGAGCATTGTGACACTAAGGAAACTCCTGGAACCAAGATGACCACTGGCACATAATGGAACCTCATGGAAGCAAGCCTCCACAATGACTTTGGAGGGCCTCAGGGACCACAGGACCCATTGTGACACAGCAGGACCTGGTGGAACCAAGGAGCCTTTGTGATACTCCAGATCCACATGGAAGCCAGGGTGCACTGAGACACAGCGGGGCCTTGTTGGAACCAAAGACACCTCTGCAAAAAGCAGGCTAGCTCATAGAAGCAAGGAGTCCATTGTTACAACGTCAAAGCTATGGAACCAAGGGACCATTGTGACACTGCGGGGCCTCATGGAACCAATTGTCCATGATGACAGTGCGGATCAAAGGAGACCATGGTGACACTGCGGAACCTGATGGAACCAAGGAGCCATTGTGACACAGTGGGGCCTCATGGAATCAAGGAGACCATTGTGACCCAGGTGTTGCATGGGAAGGCAAGGAGCCATTGTGACACTTTGGGCTTCTTCCCTTGAGCTCTGCAGCTGGCTGTCCCAGCCCAGCGCACCATGTGCCACCTGCTCTCCTCAGGGCTCTGCCTGCACACAGCCCCAGGAGAAGTTTTCCTGTTTGCAAGGAAAGAATGGAAAAGCCGGAGCAGGTTTCCTAAACAACAAACCCCACTCAGGAGCCACATGCTCAGTACAGGCTGCCTGGAACGATGTCCCCTTTCTACAAGGGTCAGGGTGAGCAGGAATGAATGATCTCTGGGAGCAGAATTCTCGGAGTCTTTCCACTGAATTCTCTGTCCCTGTGTCTTGGGGTGACTTTATCATGTGTATCCCCTATTGCTGCTCTATGCCCAGAAGTGAACTTTGTGCATTTCTGTGCCTTTCAACTGAGCCTGAGAGGGGGGAGAGGAAAAAAAACCGGACAGACTTCTCAGAGCGTTTGTTCAAGGACACACATACACACTCCTCTGCATCCTGCTTGCAGCAAGAGCAGAGGAAGCAACTTTGTTTCTTTTTAGCCAGTTTTCAGCTCCTTTTCTCTGGGGGGAGATGGAGAGTTGAACTTTGTTTTCCTGGGACTTCGGGGGTTTTTTCCCCTTCTTCTCTTCTTGACTCTTTCAACATCAGAGCACATTGGGAGAATTTTCTCCCGAGGTGGGGGCCCTGAATGTGGGCCCATGAGCCAGCTGCAAGGAGGAGGAGAGAGACTACACCTACGGAAGTGTTGGGGTTCCTCCCCCCTGCCATGAGGTCATGGGAGAGGGGACCCTGGGGTAGAGGCATGGCCTGGGCACGGGGGTCTCCCTGCTCCCTGCTCACATGTGCCCTAACCCTGTTCAGCACTGCTTATTTTGTGTTGCCCTGTGCGAGGAGGGCCCTGGTTGTGCTGTGATTGCTCAGTTCTTTGGCAGTGCCCCGCCCATGTGGCTGGAGAAGAAAGAGCTCTGAAACTTCTCTCAAGAATCGCTCCCTGTTTCTTTGCACGGGCCTCGCTGTCTATGGATGTTTCAGGAGACCCCACCGAAACACGGAAGGACTCTCAAATTATCCCAGCTTTCTCTGCACAGCGAGAGCTTTTAATATTTAGCATTGCTATCCTTTTCCTGTGTGTTTGTTAAAAAAATAGTTTTTATCTCTTTCACTTTCTTCCCAGGAAAGTTCTTTTTTCCAAAAACCTGGTGGGGGAGGGCTGGGTGTAACCTGCCTTCTATCAGAGGATATTTTCCTCCACATTTGTCCAAACCGGCACAGCCTGTCCTTTCCCTGGGTGTCTGTTGCAGATGGAAGCTGCTGGTGCCATTGTCAGCTTGAAGCCCTCTTTTGATGCAAGCAGATGTTGCCAGGTGTGTTCAGCAGCTGTTGCTCAATGCTTATGCCAAGCTATTGTGTTCCTCATGGAACCAAGGAGCCATTGTGACACTGCAGGGGCTGATGGCATCAAGGAGGCAATTGTGACAGTACAGAACCTCCTAGAAACAAGGCTCCATTGTGACACCGTGGAGAATCATGGAATCAAGGAGCCCATTGTGACACGGCCAGGCCACATGGAACCAATGGTCCATGGTTACACTGCGGATTCAAGAAGAGCACGGTGACACCACGCAACATCATGGAACCATAGGTCCATTGTGACACAGCGGGGCCTCATGGAAACAAGGGGACCATTGTGGCAAAGCAGGGCCTAATGGAAGCATGGAGAGCATTGTGACACTAAGGAAACTCCTGGAACCAAGATGACCACTGGCACATAATGGAACCTCATGGAAGCAAGCCTCCACAATGACTTTGGAGGGCCTCAGGGACCACAGGACCCATTGTGACACAGCAGGACCTGGTGGAACCAAGGAGCCTTTGTGATACTCCAGATCCACATGGAAGCCAGGGTGCACTGAGACACAGCGGGGCCTTGTTGGAACCAAAGACACCTCTGCAAAAAGCAGGCTAGCTCATAGAAGCAAGGAGTCCATTGTTACAACGTCAAAGCTATGGAACCAAGGGACCATTGTGACACTTCGGGGCCTCATGGAACCAATTGTCCATGATGACAGTGCGGATCAAAGGAGACCATGGTGACACTGCGGAACCTGATGGAACCAAGGAGCCATTGTGACACAGTGGGGCCTCATGGAATCAAGGAGACCATTGTGACCCAGGTGTTGCATGGGAAGGCAAGGAGCCATTGTGACACTTTGGGCTTCTTCCCTTGAGCTCTGCAGCTGGCTGTCCCAGCCCAGCGCACCATGTGCCACCTGCTCTCCTCAGGGCTCTGCCTGCACACAGCCCCAGGAGAAGTTTTCCTGTTTGCAAGGAAAGAATGGAAAAGCCGGAGCAGGTTTCCTAAACAACAAACCCCACTCAGGAGCCACATGCTCAGTACAGGCTGCCTGGAACGATGTCCCCTTTCTACAAGGGTCAGGGTGAGCAGGAATGAATGATCTCTGGGAGCAGAATTCTCGGAGTCTTTCCACTGAATTCTCTGTCCCTGTGTCTTGGGGTGACTTTATCGTGTGTATCCCCTATTGCTGCTCTATGCCCAGAAGTGAACTTTGTGCATTTCTGTGCCTTTCAACTGAGCCTGAGAGGGGGGAGAGGAAAAAAAACCGGACAAATTTCTCAGAGCGTTTGTTCAAGGACACACATACACACTCCTCTGCATCCTGCTTGCAGCAAGAGCAGAGGAAGCAACTTTGTTTCTTTTTAGCCAGTTTTCAGCTCCTTTTCTCTGGGGGGAGATGGAGAGTTGAACTTTGTTTTCCTGGGACTTTTTGGGGGTTTTTTTCCCTTCTTCTCTTCTTGACTCTTTCAACATCAGAGCACATTGGGAGAATTTTCTCCCGAGGTGGGGGCCCTGAATGTGGGCCCATGAGCCAGCTGCAAGGAGGAGGAGAGAGACTACACCTACGGAAGTGTTGGGGTTCCTCCCCCCTGCCATGAGGTCATGGGAGAGGGGACCCTGGGGTAGAGGCATGGCCTGGGCACGGGGGGTCTCCCTGCTTACATGTGCCCTAATCCTGTTCAGCACTGCTTATTTTGTGTTGCCCTGTGCGAGGAGGGCCCTGGTTGTGCTGTGATTGCTCAGTTCTTTGGCAGTGCCCCGCCCATGTGGCTGGAGAAGAAAGAGCTCTGAAACTTCTCTCAAGAATCGCTCCCTGTTTCTTTGCACGGGCCTCGCTGTCTATGGATGTTTCAGGAGACCCCACCGAAACACGGAAGGACTCTCAAATTATCCCAGCTTTCTCTGCACAGCGAGAGCTTTTAATATTTAGCATTGCTATCGTTTTCCTGTGTGTTTGTTAAAAAAATAGTTTTTATCTCTTTCACTTTCTTCCCAGGAAAGTTCTTTTTTCCAAAAACCTGGTGGGGGAGGGCTGGGTGTAACCTGCCTTCTATCAGAGGATATTTTCCTCCACATTTGTCCAAACCGGCATAGCCTGTCCTTTCCTGGGTCTCTGTTGCAGATGGAAGCTGCTGGTGCCATTGTCAGCTTGAAGCCCTCTTTTGATGCAAGCAGATGTTGCCAGGTGTGTTCAGCAGCTGTTGCTCAATGCTTATGCCAAGCTATTGTGTTCCTCATGGAACCAAGGAGCCATTGTGACACTGCAGGGGCTGATGGCATCAAGGAGGCAATTGTGACAGTACAGAACCTCCTAGAAACAAGGCTCCGTTGTGACACCATGGGGAATCATGGAATCAAGGAGCCCATTGTGACACGGCTGCATGGAACCAATGGTCCATGGTTACACTGCGGATTCAAGAAGAGCACGGTGACACCACGCAACATCATGGAACCATAGGTCCATTGTGACACAGCGGGGCCTCATGGAAACAAGGGGACCATTGTGGCAAAGCAGGGCCTAATGGAAGCATGGAGAGCATTGTGACACTAAGGAAACTCCTGGAACCAAGATGACCACTGGCACATAATGGAACCTCATGGAAGCAAGCCTCCACAATGACTTTGGAGGGCCTCAGGGACCACAGGACCCATTGTGACACAGCAGGACCTGGTGGAACCAAGGAGCCTTTGTGATACTCCAGATCTACATGGAAGCCAGGGTGCACTGAGACACAGCGGGGCCTTGTTGGAACCAAAGACACCTCTGCAAAAAGCAGGCTAGCTCATAGAAGCAAGGAGTCCATTGTTACAACGTCAAAGCTATGGAACCAAGGGACCATTGTGACACTGCGGGGCCTCATGGAACCAATTGTCCATGATGACAGTGCGGATCAAAGGAGACCATGGTGACACTGCGGAACCTGATGGAACCAAGGAGCCATTGTGACACAGTGGGGCCTCATGGAATCAAGGAGACCATTGTGACCCAGGTGTTGCATGGGAAGGCAAGGAGCCATTGTGACACTTTGGGCTTCTTCCCTTGAGCTCTGCAGCTGGCTGTCCCAGCCCAGCGCACCATGTGCCACCTGCTCTCCTCAGGGCTCTGCCTGCACACAGCCCCAGGAGAAGTTTTCCTGTTTGCAAGGAAAGAATGGAAAAGCCGGAGCAGGTTTCCTAAACAACAAACCCCACTCAGGAGCCACATGCTCAGTACAGGCTGCCTGGAACGATGTCCCCTTTCTACAAGGGTCAGTGTGAGCAGGAATGAATGATCTCTGGGAGCAGAATTCTCGGAGTCTTTCCACTGAATTCTCTGTCCCTGTGTCTTGGGGTGACTTTATTGTGTGTATCCCCTATTGCTGCTCTATGCCCAGAAGTGAACTTTGTGCGTTTCTGTGCCTTTCAACTGAGCCTGAGAGGGGGGAGAGGAAAAAAACCGGACAAACTTCTCAGAGCGTTTTTTCAAGGACACACATACACACTCCTCTGCATCCTGCTTGCAGCAAGAGCAGAGGAAGCAACTTGGTTTCTTTTTTGCCAGTTTTCAGCTCCTTTTCTCTGGGGGGAGATGGAGAGTTGAACTTTGTTTTCCTGGGACTTCGGGGGGTTTTTTTCCCTTCTTCTCTTCTTGACTCTTTCAACATCAGAGCACATTGGGAGAATTTTCTCCCGAGGTGGGGGCCCTGAATGTGGGCCCATGAGCCAGCTGCAAGGAGGAGGAGAGAGACTACACCTACGGAAGTGTTGGGGTTCCTCCCCCCTGCCATGCGGTCATGGGAGAGGGGACCCTGGGGTAGAGGCATGGCCTGGGCACGGGGTCTCCCTGCTCCCTGCTCACATGTGCCCTAACCCTGTTCAGCACTGCTTATTTTGTGTTGCCCTGTGCGAGGAGGGCCCTGGTTGTGCTGTGATTGCTCAGTTCTTTGGCAGTGCCCCGCCCATGTGGCTGGAGAAGAAAGAGCTCTGAAACTTCTCTCAAGAATCGCTCCCTGTTTCTTTGCACGGGCCTCGCTGTCTATGGATGTTTCAGGAGACCCCACCGAAACACAGAAGGACTCTCAAATTATCCCAGCTTTCTCTGCACAGCGAGAGCTTTTAATATTTAGCATTGTTATCCTTTTCCTGTGTGTTTGTTAAAAAAATAGTTTTTATCTCTTTCACTTTCTTCCCAGGAAAGTTCTTTTTTCCAAAAACCTGGTGGGGGAGGGCTGGGTGTAACCTGCCTTCTATCAGAGGATATTTTCCTCCACATTTGTCCAAACCGGCACAGCCTGTCCTTTCCTGGGTCTCTGTTGCAGATGGAAGCTGCTGGTGCCATTGTCAGCTTGAAGCCCTCTTTTGATGCAAGCAGATGTTGCCAGGTGTGTTCAGCAGTTGTTGCTCAATGCTTATGCCAAGCTATTGTGTTCCTCATGGAACCAAGGAGCCATTGTGACACTGCAGGGGCTGATGGCATCAAGGAGGCAATTGTGACAGTACAGAACCTCCTAGAAACAAGGCTCCATTGTGACACCGTGGGGAATCATGGAATCAAGGAGCCCATTGTGACACGGCTGCATGGAACCAATGGTCCATGGTTACACGGCGGATTCAAGAAGAGCACGGTGACACCACGCAACATCATGGAACCATAGGTCCATTGTGACACAGCGGGGCCTCATGGAAACAAGGGGACCATTGTGGCAAAGCAGGGCCTAATGGAAGCATGGAGAGCATTGTGACACTAAGGAAACTCCTGGAACCAAGATGACCACTGGCACATAATGGAACCTCATGGAAGCAAGCCTCCACAATGACTTTGGAGGGCCTCAGGGACCACAGGACCCATTGTGACACAGCAGGACCTGGTGGAACCAAGGAGCCTTTGTGATACTCCAGATCCACATGGAAGCCAGGGTGCACTGAGACACAGCGGGGCCTTGTTGGAACCAAAGACACCTCTGCAAAAAGCAGGCTAGCTCATAGAAGCAAGGAGTCCATTGTTACAACGTCAAAGCTATGGAACCAAGGGACCATTGTGACACTGCGGGGCCTCATGGAACCAATTGTCCATGATGACAGTGCGGATCAAAGGAGACCATGGTGACACTGCGGAACCTGATGGAACCAAGGAGCCATTGTGACACAGTGGGGCCTCATGGAATCAAGGAGACCATTGTGACCCAGGTGTTGCATGGGAAGGCAAGGAGCCATTGTGCCACTTTGGGCTTCTTCCCTTGAGCTCTGCAGCTGGCTGTCCCAGCCCAGCGCACCATGTGCCACCTGCTCTCCTCAGGGCTCTGCCTGCACACAGCCCCAGGAGAAGTTTTCCTGTTTGCAAGGAAAGAATGGAAAAGCCGGAGCAGGTTTCCTAAACAACAAACCCCACTCAGGAGCCACATGCTCAGTACAGGCTGCCTGGAACGATGTCCCCTTTCTACAAGGGTCAGTGTGAGCAGGAATGAATGATCTCTGGGAGCAGAATTCTCGGAGTCTTTCCACTGAATTCTCTGTCCCTGTGTCTTGGGGTGACTTTATTGTGTGTATCCCCTATTGCTGCTCTATGCCCAGAAGTGAACTTTGTGCATTTCTGTGCCTTTCAACTGAGCCTGAGAGGGGGGAGAGGAAAAAAACCGGACAAACTTCTCAGAGCGTTTTTTCAAGGACACACATACACACTCCTCTGCATCCTGCTTGCAGCAAGAGCAGAGGAAGCAACTTGGTTTCTTTTTTGCCAGTTTTCAGCTCCTTTTCTCTGGGGGGAGATGGAGAGTTGAACTTTGTTTTCCTGGGACTTCGGGGGGTTTTTTTCCCTTCTTCTCTTCTTGACTCTTTCAACATCAGAGCACATTGGGAGAATTTTCTCCCGAGGTGGGGGCCCTGAATGTGGGCCCATGAGCCAGCTGCAAGGAGGAGGAGAGAGACTACACCTACGGAAGTGTTGGGGTTCCTCCCCCCTGCCATGCGGTCATGGGAGAGGGGACCCTGGGGTAGAGGCATGGCCTGGGCACGGGGTCTCCCTGCTCCCTGCTCACATGTGCCCTAACCCTGTTCAGCACTGCTTATTTTGTGTTGCCCTGTGCGAGGAGGGCCCTGGTTGTGCTGTGATTGCTCAGTTCTTTGGCAGTGCCCCGCCCATGTGGCTGGAGAAGAAAGAGCTCTGAAACTTCTCTCAAGAATCGCTCCCTGTTTCTTTGCACGGGCCTCGCTGTCTATGGATGTTTCAGGAGACCCCACCGAAACACAGAAGGACTCTCAAATTATCCCAGCTTTCTCTGCACAGCGAGAGCTTTTAATATTTAGCATTGTTATCCTTTTCCTGTGTGTTTGTTAAAAAAATAGTTTTTATCTCTTTCACTTTCTTCCCAGGAAAGTTCTTTTTTCCAAAAACCTGGTGGGGGAGGGCTGGGTGTAACCTGCCTTCTATCAGAGGATATTTTCCTCCACATTTGTCCAAACCGGCACAGCCTGTCCTTTCCTGGGTCTCTGTTGCAGATGGAAGCTGCTGGTGCCATTGTCAGCTTGAAGCCCTCTTTTGATGCAAGCAGATGTTGCCAGGTGTGTTCAGCAGTTGTTGCTCAATGCTTATGCCAAGCTATTGTGTTCCTCATGGAACCAAGGAGCCATTGTGACACTGCAGGGGCTGATGGCATCAAGGAGGCAATTGTGACAGTACAGAACCTCCTAGAAACAAGGCTCCATTGTGACACCGTGGGGAATCATGGAATCAAGGAGCCCATTGTGACACGGCTGCATGGAACCAATGGTCCATGGTTACACGGCGGATTCAAGAAGAGCACGGTGACACCACGCAACATCATGGAACCATAGGTCCATTGTGACACAGCGGGGCCTCATGGAAACAAGGGGACCATTGTGGCAAAGCAGGGCCTAATGGAAGCATGGAGAGCATTGTGACACTAAGGAAACTCCTGGAACCAAGATGACCACTGGCACATAATGGAACCTCATGGAAGCAAGCCTCCACAATGACTTTGGAGGGCCTCAGGGACCACAGGACCCATTGTGACACAGCAGGACCTGGTGGAACCAAGGAGCCTTTGTGATACTCCAGATCCACATGGAAGCCAGGGTGCACTGAGACACAGCGGGGCCTTGTTGGAACCAAAGACACCTCTGCAAAAAGCAGGCTAGCTCATAGAAGCAAGGAGTCCATTGTTACAACGTCAAAGCTATGGAACCAAGGGACCATTGTGACACTGCGGGGCCTCATGGAACCAATTGTCCATGATGACAGTGCGGATCAAAGGAGACCATGGTGACACTGCGGAACCTGATGGAACCAAGGAGCCATTGTGACACAGTGGGGCCTCATGGAATCAAGGAGACCATTGTGACCCAGGTGTTGCATGGGAAGGCAAGGAGCCATTGTGACACTTTGGGCTTCTTCCCTTGAGCTCTGCAGCTGGCTGTCCCAGCCCAGCGCACCATGTGCCACCTGCTCTCCTCAGGGCTCTGCCTGCACACAGCCCCAGGAGAAGTTTTCCTGTTTGCAAGGAAAGAATGGAAAAGCCGGAGCAGGTTTCCTAAACAACAAACCCCACTCAGGAGCCACATGCTCAGTACAGGCTGCCTGGAACGATGTCCCCTTTCTACAAGGGTCAGGGTGAGCAGGAATGAATGATCTCTGGGAGCAGAATTCTCGGAGTCTTTCCACTGAATTCTCTGTCCCTGTGTCTTGGGGTGACTTTATCATGTGTATCCCCTATTGCTGCTCTATGCCCAGAAGTGAACTTTGTGCGTTTCTGTGCCTTTCAACTGAGCCTGAGAGGGGGGAGAGGAAAAAAACCGGACAAACTTCTCAGAGCATTTTTTCAAGGAGACACATACACACTCCTCTGCATCCTGCTTGCAGCAAGAGCAGAGGAAGCAACTTGGTTTCTTTTTTGCCAGTTTTCAGCTCCTTTTCTCTGGGGGGAGATGGAGAGTTGAACTTTGTTTTCCTGGGACTTCGGGGGTTTTTTTTCCCTTCTTCTCTTCTTGACTCTTTCAACATCAGAGCACATTGGGAGAATTTTCTCCCGAGGTGGGGGCCCTGAATGTGGGCCCATGAGCCAGCTGCAAGGAGGAGGAGAGAGACTACACCTACGGAAGTGTTGGGGTTCCTCCCTCCTGCCATGCGGTCATGGGAGAGGGGACCCTGGGGTAGAGGCATGGCCTGGGCACGGGGTCTCCCTGCTCCCTGCTCACATGTGCCCTAATCCTGTTCAGCACTGCTTATTTTGTGTTGCCCTGTGCGAGGAGGGCCCTGGTTGTGCTGTGATTGCTCAGTTCTTTGGCAGTGCCCCGCCCATGTGGCTGGAGAAGAAAGAGCTCTGAAACTTCTCTCAAGAATCGCTCCCTGTTTCTTTGCACGGGCCTCGCTGTCTATGGATGTTTCAGGAGACCCCACCGAAACACAGAAGGACTCTCAAATTATCCCAGCTTTCTCTGCACAGCGAGAGCCTTTAATATTTAGCATTGTTATCCTTTTCCTGGGTGTTTGTTAAAAAAATGGTTTTTATCTCTTTCACTTTCTTCCCAGGAAAATTCTTTTTTCCCGAAGCTGGTGGGGGAGGGCTGGGTGTAACCTGCCTTCTATCAGAGGATATTTTCCTCCACATTTGTCCAAACCGGCACAGCCTGTCCTTTCCTGGGTCTCTGTTGCAGATGGAAGCTGCTGGTGCCATTCTCAGCTTGAAGCCCTCTTTTGATGCAAGCAGATGTTGCCAGGTGTGTTCAGCAGCTGTTGCTCAATGCTTATGCCAAGCTATTGTGTTCCTCATGGAACCAAGGAGCCATTGTGACACTGCAGGGGCTGATGGCATCAAGGAGGCAATTGTGACAGTACAGAACCTCCTAGAAACAAGGCTCCATTGTGACACCGTGGGGAATCATGGAATCAAGGAGCCCATTGTGACACGGCCAGGCCACATGGAACCAATGGTCCATTGTTACACTGCGGATTCAAGAAGAGCACGGTGACACCACGCAACATCACGGAACCATAGGTCCATTGTGACACAGCGGGGCCTCATGGAAACAAGGGGACCATTGTGGCAAAGCAGGGCCTAATGGAAGCATGGAGGGCATTGTGACACTAAGGAAACTCCTGGAACCAAGATGACCACTGGCACATAATGGAACCTCATGGAAGCAAGCCTCCACGATGGTTTTGGAGGGCCTCAGGGACCACAGGACCCATTGTGACACAGCAGGACCTGGTGGAACCAATGAGCCTTTGTGATACTCCAGATCCACATGGAAGCCAGGGTGCACTGAGACACAGCGGGGCCTTGTTGGAACCAAAGACACCTCTGCAAAAAGCAGGCTAGCTCATAGAAGCAAGGAGTCCTTTGTTACAACATCAAACCTATGGAACCAAGGGACCATTGTGACACTGCGGGGCCTCATGGAACCAATTGTCCATGATGACAGTGCGGATCAAAGGAGACCATGGTGACACTGCGGAACCTGATGGAACCAAGGAGCCATTGTGACACAGTGGGGCCTCATGGAATCAAGGAGACCATTGTGACCCAGGTGTTGCATGGGAAGGCAAGGAGCCATTGTGCCACTTTGGGCTTCTTCCCTTGAGCTCTGCAGCTGGCTGTCCCAGCCCAGCGCACCATGTGCCACCTGCTCTCCTCAGGGCTCTGCCTGCACACAGCCCCAGGAGAAGTTTTCCTGTTTGCAAGGAAAGAATGGAAAAGCCGGAGCAGGTTTCCTAAACAACAAACCCCACTCAGGAGCCACATGCTCAGTACAGGCTGCCTGGAACGATGTCCCCTTTCTACAAGGGTCAGTGTGAGCAGGAATGAATGATCTCTGGGAGCAGAATTCTCGGAGTCTTTCCACTGAATTCTCTGTCCCTGTGTCTTGGGGTGACTTTATCATGTGTATCCCCTATTGCTGCTCTATGCCCAGAAGTGAACTTTGTGCATTTCTGTGCCTTTCAACTGAGCCTGAGAGGGGGGAGAGGAAAAAAAACCGGACAGACTTCTCAGAGCGTTTGTTCAAGGACACACATACACACTCCTCTGCATCCTGCTTGCAGCAAGAGCAGAGGAAGCAACTTTGTTTCTTTTTAGCCAGTTTTCAGCTCCTTTTCTCTGGGGGGAGATGGAGAGTTGAACTTTGTTTTCCTGGGACTTCGGGGGTTTTTTCCCCTTCTTCTCTTCTTGACTCTTTCAACATCAGAGCACATTGGGAGAATTTTCTCCCGAGGTGGGGGCCCTGAATGTGGGCCCATGAGCCAGCTGCAAGGAGGAGGAGAGAGACTACACCTACGGAAGTGTTGGGGTTCCTCCCCCCTGCCATGAGGTCATGGGAGAGGGGACCCTGGGGTAGAGGCATGGCCTGGGCACGGGGGTCTCCCTGCTCCCTGCTCACATGTGCCCTAACCCTGTTCAGCACTGCTTATTTTGTGTTGCCCTGTGCGAGGAGGGCCCTGGTTGTGCTGTGATTGCTCAGTTCTTTGGCAGTGCCCCGCCCATGTGGCTGGAGAAGAAAGAGCTCTGAAACTTCTCTCAAGAATCGCTCCCTGTTTCTTTGCACGGGCCTCGCTGTCTATGGATGTTTCAGGAGACCCCACCGAAACACGGAAGGACTCTCAAATTATCCCAGCTTTCTCTGCACAGCGAGAGCTTTTAATATTTAGCATTGCTATCCTTTTCCTGTGTGTTTGTTAAAAAAATAGTTTTTATCTCTTTCACTTTCTTCCCAGGAAAGTTCTTTTTTCCAAAAACCTGGTGGGGGAGGGCTGGGTGTAACCTGCCTTCTATCAGAGGATATTTTCCTCCACATTTGTCCAAACCGGCACAGCCTGTCCTTTCCCTGGGTGTCTGTTGCAGATGGAAGCTGCTGGTGCCATTGTCAGCTTGAAGCCCTCTTTTGATGCAAGCAGATGTTGCCAGGTGTGTTCAGCAGCTGTTGCTCAATGCTTATGCCAAGCTATTGTGTTCCTCATGGAACCAAGGAGCCATTGTGACACTGCAGGGGCTGATGGCATCAAGGAGGCAATTGTGACAGTACAGAACCTCCTAGAAACAAGGCTCCATTGTGACACCGTGGAGAATCATGGAATCAAGGAGCCCATTGTGACACGGCCAGGCCACATGGAACCAATGGTCCATGGTTACACTGCGGATTCAAGAAGAGCACGGTGACACCACGCAACATCATGGAACCATAGGTCCATTGTGACACAGCGGGGCCTCATGGAAACAAGGGGACCATTGTGGCAAAGCAGGGCCTAATGGAAGCATGGAGGGCATTGTGACACTAAGGAAACTCCTGGAACCAAGATGACCACTGGCACATAATGGAACCTCATGGAAGCAAGCCTCCATGATGACTTTGGAGGGCCTCAGGGACCACAGGACCCATTGTGACACAGCAGGACCTGGTGGAACCAAGGAGCCTTTGTGATGCTCCAGATCCACATGGAAGCCAGGGTGCACTGAGACACAGCGGGGCCTTGTTGGAACCAAAGACACCTCTGCAAAAAGCAGGCCAGCTCATAGAAGCAAGGAGTCCATTGTTACAACATCAAACCTATGGAAGCAAGGGACCATTGTGACACTGCGGGGCCTCATGGAACCAATTGTCCATGATGACAATGCGGATCAAAGGAGACCATGGTGACACTCCGGAACCTGATGGAACCAAGGAGCCATTGTGACACAGTGGGGCCTCATGGAATCAAGGAGACCATTGTGACCCAGGTGTTGCATGTGAAGGCAAGGAGCCATTGTGACACTTTGGGCTTCTTCCCTTGAGCTCTGCAGCTGGCTGTCCCAGCCCAGCGCACCATGTGCCACCTGCTCTCCTCAGGGCTCTGCCTGCACACAGCCCCAGGAGAAGTTTTCCTGTTTGGAAGGAAAGGATGGAAAAGCCTGAGCAGGTTTCCTAAACAACAAACCCCACTCAGGAGCCACATGCTCAGTACAGGCTGCCTGGAACGATGTCCCCTTTCTACAAGGGTCAGTGTGAGCAGGAATGGGAGCAGAATTCTCGGAGTCTTTCCACTGAATTCTCTGTCCCTGTGTCTTGGGGTGACTTTATCATGTGTATCCCCTATTGCTGCTCTATGCCCAGAAGTGAACTTTGTGCATTTCTGTGCCTTTCAACTGAGCCTGAGAGGGGGGAGAGGGAAAAAAAACCGGACAAACTTCTCAGAGCATTTGTTCAAGGACACACATACACACTCCTCTGCATCCTGCTTGCAGCAAGAGCGGAGGAAGCAACCTTGTTTCTTTTTAGCCAGTTTTCAGCTCCTTTTCTCTGGGGGGAGATGGAGAGTTGAACTTTGTTTTCCTGGGACTTTTTGGGGGTTTTTTCCCCTTCTTCTCTTCTTGACTCTTTCAACATCAGAGCACATTGGGAGAATTTTCTACCCAGGTGGGGGCCCTGAATGTGGGCCCATGAGCCAGCTGCAAGGAGGAGGAGAGAGACTACACCTACGGAAGTGTTGGGGTTCCTCCCCCCTGCCATGAGGTCATGGGAGAGGGGACCCTGGGGTAGAGGCATGGCCTGGGCACGGGGTCTCCCTGCTCCCTGCTCACATGTGCCCTAATCCTGTTCAGCACTGCTTATTTTGTGTTGCCCTGTGCGAGGAGGGCCCTGGTTGTGCTGTGATTGCTCAGTTCTTTGGCAGTGCCCCGCCCATGTGGCTGGAGAAGAAAGAGCTCTGAAACTTCTCTCAAGAATCGCTCCCTGTTTCTTTGCACGGGCCTCGCTGTCTATGGATGTTTCAGGAGACCCCACCGAAACACGGAAGGACTCTCAAATTATCCCAGGTTTCTCTCCACAGCGAGAGGTTTTAATATTTAGCATTGTTATCCTTTTCCTGTGTGTTTGTTAAAAAAAGAGGTTTTATCTCTTTCACTTTCTTCCCAGGAAAATTCTTTTTTCCCAAACCTGGTGGGGGAGGGCTGGGTGTAACCTGCCTTCTATCAGAGGATATTTTCCTCCACATTTGTCCAAACCGGCACAGCCTGTCCTTTCCTGGGTGTCTGTTGCAGATGGAAGCTGCTGGTGCCATTGTCAGCTTGAAGCCCTCTTTTGATGCAAGCAGATGTTGCCAGGTGTGTTCAGCAGCTGTTGCTCAATGCTTATGCCAAGCTATTGTGTTCCTCATGGAACCAAGGAGCCATTGTGACACTGCAGGGGCTGATGGCATCAAGGAGGCAATTGTGACAGTACAGAACCTCCTAGAAACAAGGCTCCGTTGTGCCACCGTGGGGAATCATGGAATCAAGGAGCCCATTGTGACACGGCCAGGCCACATGGAACCAATGGTCCATGGTTACACGGCGGATTCAAGAAGAGCACGGTGACACCACGCAACATCATGGAACCATAGGTCCATTGTGACACAGCGGGGCCTCATGGAAACAAGGGGACCATTGTGGCAAAGCAGGGCCTAATGGAAGCATGGAGAGCATTGGGACATTGTGAGGAATCATGGAAGCATGGAGAGCATTGTGACACTAAGGAAACTCCTGGAACCAAGATGACCACTGGCACATAATGGAACCTCATGGAAGCAAGCCTCCATGATGACTTTGGAGGGCCTCAGGGACCACAGGACCCATTGTGACACAGCAGGACCTGGTGGAACCAAGGAGCCTTTGTGATACTCCAGATCCACATGGAAGCCAGGGTGCACTGAGACACAGCGGGGCCTTGTTGGAACCAAAGACACCTCTGCAAAAAGCAGGCTAGCTCATAGAAGCAAGGAGTCCATTGTTACAACATAAAACTGTCGAAACTGATCGTGATGAGGATATGGGTTCGGTCGGGCCCGGCCGGAGATGGACGGCGACGAGAGATCTCTATAAGCAGGTCTTTGGAGCATGCAGTTTATTGCAGAGGGCGTGGGTACAGAGGCACTGCTTAGAGCTGCCAGCTGCAGCTCCAAGCAGGCCCAAGGTGTAAGAGAGGGAGAGAGAGTGAGCGAGAGAGCTAAGAGCTAAGAGAGTTACTAAGAGAGGTAAACTGAGAGAGAGAGAGAACTAAGAGGTAAGAGAGACGAATTAAGAGGAGAGCTGAATTAAGAAGAGCCGCGAGGTCCTTGTTACAATACAATAAATCATCTTCTGTAGTGAATATTCTAATTCTCACTAGCCAATCTAATACAAGGTACAAATCCTATAGCATTTACATACAGCCTATAAGAGTTCTTACATTACCATAGAGTGTTACATTTTAACTTCTAAAAACTACTCCTTGGACCCCTTCTGCTGAGCTAGTAGGGTCTGCTCTGACCCTTGGACCTGTCTGCAAGCAGAGGGTATTGTTCAATCAAGAGGGGATTACCTTCAGCCGGCTATACCATTGTTTTCTAGTTGTTCAGTAACTAAGACTCTATATCTCAAAGATGGCCTTCATTTCGATGTCGCTCACAGTTTTCATATTCCCAAAATCTTTTGTTAGGCAATCATATTTATAAGGCTTTCCTGTTTCATCTTCCCCAACATCTCCCCCGTTCTGATGAACAACTAAGATATTAGATACAGTCCTACTCGTTATTTTTTGCACACACTGAAGTATACAAGGTACTGCTACTAATACTATAATTATTACTACTAGAATAATCAAGCCTATTTTACAGAGTTCCCTTAGCCAAGGTGCAAAGCTCCAATCATCAAACAAACTGTCTAGCCAAGACGGGTCATCTGTTGTGATTTGGTTAGCTAGGTCAGATTTATCAATTTTAGAATTATCAATATAAGTTTGGTGTCTATGGCTGGGAGTTGGAGATACATGATGATCGTCTTATGGCCAATATTTATCAAGAGTAATATTATCAAAACCTTCTGGAAGAGGTATTCCAACTAAACAGGTTGAAAAAGGTTTGTCAGGGCTTGTGTCATATAGACAGATGGTATCGGAGCCTGCAGATTTGGCTAAAGCAACCCAGACATTTGTCTTTGGTTGATTCACAGGTAAAGCTTCACTACAAAAACTAAAACAAAAGAATAAAAGCAACATGCACGCGCGCAAATGAGAAAACTCCATTCTTTTCTTGAGCTGTTTTTGGCAGATCACTTTCTTCTGGTGATTCTGCACAGTTCAGGTCTGGGTGCTTGCTTCCTGGCTTCCACTTGCAGGGTCACTGGCTGGTGTGGAGGCGTCGGCAGGCTTTGATGCGAGGTATGGCTTCACGTTTTTTGCTGGAACCCACTTGATTCCTTCACCTGTGGAAACACACGCAAACCCCTTCCCCCACATTATAAGATTGTATGGTCCTTCTATTTTTCCTGAGTCTAGATTTTTAATCAAAACTGGGGGGCGCTCTTTCAGTTTTGCTTTTTTGTTGTTCAAAAAATGTCTATAAATGGGAGGATCAGGCTCTTCTGCAGAGCTATTCAAAAAATTGTACACATACAAAGCCTTGTTCAACCTCCTTTGAGGTGTATCCTGGGCTTCTCCCCCTTTCTGTTGATCTAAAATGCGTTTTAGGGTTTGATGTGTTCTTTTTAGGGTACTTTTTAGCAGTTGTTTAAGATACGGTGAGCAAATACCACTATCTCTTACAGCCCTTCTTAGTTCTTTAATTTCGTGAGTGGGGATGGGAACCCACGTTTTAGGACTGTCAGGCTGTTGGCTAGCTATCACAGGCTTAGCTAATAGACTTTCATCTTTACAGCTTTGGCGTCTTATTTCATGCCAATCTGTTAATTGAGAATAATCTGAGCACTTTGGAGGATTTTTTGATTCAGAAAGTAGCGCTAACAAACTCTCAGAACTCGTTTTCTCCTTATGGGTTGCAAGATCCCAGCCGCTCGCTGGCGGGACTCTGGGGCTCATTGCAAACAAATCTGGCTGCTTTTCAGGGTTTCCTGGTGTTAGATTTAAAGCATCAGCTCCGGCAGAGCGGCTCTCCGTCTTCCCTGCCACCGGAGCTGGACCATTGCCCTCCGTTCCCCCCCTGTTTGCGGCCTGTGAGGCGAGGCTGAGCTGCGCGGAGGGATGTTGCTGGGCGGCGGTAGCCGAGGGATACAGCTGCACGGTGCCGAAGGGCCCCGGCGGGGGCGGCGATGGCACTGCCGATCTCCGCGGTGGCGGGCGAGGAGGCGGGGGGGCCGCGGGGAACTGGCTCCGCGGCAGCGGGCGAGGGGGTGCGGGTGGCTCTATTGAAGGCGAGGTGAAAGCCGTGGGGGGCGGTGGCGGAGCTAGTTCCGTGAGCAGTGCTGTGGTTGGAGAAGTGTGAGCATACTTGGGTTGCGTCATCAGGTCAACGTGGCGGACTCTGATGGCCGCTGTCTGTGTGTCGGGGAGAGCGGGAGGTGGCAGGGCTGTCCCGTCGGCAGGAGACGATCCCGGGGCTGCGGGAGGCGGGAGGGCCGGCGTGGAGGCGGCGGGAGTATGTTGCGGTGGGGCCATGGCGAACGGTGGGCCAGTCGGCGGCTGGACCGCGGCGTGCTGCCGCTGGGAGTTTGCAGGCTGGGCTGGTGTGGCTGCCGGCGCGGCGGTGCCGGGAGACGGGGCTGGAGCAGCGGCAGGCACGGGAGAGGCAGCAGCCATCTGTGTAGGCGCTGCAGCGCCGGCACCAGGTGGCTGGCGGGGCTGGGGCGCTCCGTGTCCCACGGACGCGGACGGGACGTTGGCCACCACCGGCGCCGTGTCGGTGGCGGCGAGGGGGACCTGGGGGGCTGGAAGAAGGGTCGCCGCCTGGCTTTGCGGGGGGCCGGCTATGATGGCGGCTACAGCCATAACAGGCGCGGCTGGGGGATCGGTAGGACCCGTAGGTGGCAGGGGAGCAGCCGCTGGCCCCGCGGGGCTATCGGCGGGGGGCGGGGCCGCGAAGGCGCTGGCGGACGGGGTGGGAGGAGCGAGGGACGGGGCCGCGAAGACGCTGGAGCCGAGGGCGGGGACCGCGGGAGCCGGGGCAGCAGGGAGGAACGGGATGGGGGGGGCGGGGATGGGGGGAGCGGTGGAGGGGGTCGTAGGGTCCGGTGGGACAGGGGTGACGGCTGCCGGGACAGCGGGGGCGGGGGGCGGGGCGGCACGAGTCAGTCGGACCGCGGCTACCGGAGCCGCGAGAGGCGGGACAGCAGGGACTAACGGGACCGTGGGGGTGGAGATGACGGGGGCGGTGGGGGGGGGCGGTGGGGTCCGGTGGAGCAGGGGTGACCGGTGCAGGGACCGCGGGGGGGTGGGGCGGGGCGGCACGAGACAGCCGGACCGCGGGTACCGGAGCCGTGAGGTCCGGCGGCGGGGCGGGGGCCGTGCCCTGTTGCAGGCTCGCGGCGGTGAGGGGCGGGCTCGCAGCAGGAGCGGGACCCGGCGAGGTGAGTGCTGCGGACGGCGCCTTCGCAGCAAACAGCTCCACAAGCGCTCTGCAAGCTGGGAGCAGCTCCGCGGCAGCCATATCCCGGCGGGAGATATTATTAAAGAGTTTAACCCCAACTGTGTCCCAGAAGTCTCTTGTAAAGACGGCTGAACGGTCAGCATTTGGGAAATTAATCAGAGTCCATTCTAAGAGGTTTTTTAGCTCCTGTTTAGGTAATTGACTTGGACCGGAGCTTAGTAAATACTTAAGTTGCTTATAGAGATGTCTGTCATGGGCAGAGTGAGTTTGTCCCATTATTGACCAGTATGATACTCACCTAGATGTCGCAGGGGGCAGGGTCCTTAGTGAGGGATCCGTCGTGGGGGGCTGGCCAGGCTCTCCACACGGCGCTCAGGACGCTGCTGTCGGGTCCCTCCTCAGAGCTCCGGTTTCAGGCGTCGCTTGGCAACGGCTTTCCGTGCTCGGGACCTCGCAGGTGTCTCCACTCAGAGCTCCAGCGCGGGCGGTGCTGAGCAATACCCGTCTGTGCTCGGGCGCGCGGCTGGGTCCCTCCTAAGAGCTCCGGTCTGCACTGCTTAGCAGCGTGTCCGTGCTCGAGGGGTACCACGGCAAACTTCCTCAAAGAGCTCCAGGTAACCGCTGCGCAGCAGTGGCCGTCTGTGCTCGAGGACTGCCAGGCAATTTCCTCCCTCCGAGAGCTCCAGGTAATTGCTACGAAGTAACGGCTCCCCGTGCTCGAGGGCTGCCTCGGCAGAGTTATAGAGCTCCGGCTTTTACGCTGCGCAGCAACGGTATGCCGTGCTCACGACACGTTCCAGGTGGCTATAACTGGTCATTTAGCTACCGTCCATGGAGAAGTCTCCCACTGGTGGAAGAAGCTGAATCGGGCCT
The DNA here is from genome assembly GCF_041296385.1 of Aphelocoma coerulescens. Lineage (NCBI taxonomy): Eukaryota > Metazoa > Chordata > Aves > Passeriformes > Corvidae > Aphelocoma > Aphelocoma coerulescens. Next base: position 903,620 of record NW_027184070.1, read on the forward strand.
TCACTCACGTTTGGGCGCCAGTTTGTCGAAACTGATCGTGATGAGGGTGTGGGTTCGGTCGGGCCCGGCCGGAGATGGACGGCGACGAGAGATCTCTATAAGCAGGTCTTTGGAGCATGCAGTTTATTGCAGAGGGCGTGGGTACAGAGGCACTGCTTAGAGCTGCCAGCTGCAGCTCCAAGCAGGCCCAAGGTGTAAGAGAGGGAGAGAGAGTGAGCGAGAGAGCTAAGAGCTAAGAGAGTTACTAAGAGAGGTAAACTGAGAGAGAGAGAGAACTAAGAGGTAAGAGAGACGAATTAAGAGGAGAGCTGAATTAAGAAGAGCCGCGAGGTCCTTGTTACAATACAATAAATCATCTTCTGTAGTGAATATTCTAATTCTCACTAGCCAATCTAATACAAGGTACAAATCCTATAGCATTTACATACAGCCTATAAGAGTTCTTACATTACCATAGAGTGTTACATTTTAACTTCTAAAAACTACTCCTTGGACCCCTTCTGCTGAGCTAGTAGGGTCTGCTCTGACCCTTGGACCTGTCTGCAAGCAGAGGGTATTGTTCAATCAAGAGGGGATTACCTTCAGCCGGCTATACCATTGTTTTCTAGTTGTTCAGTAACTAAGACTCTATATCTCAAAGATGGCCTTCATTTCGATGTCGCTCACAGTTTTCATATTCCCAAAATCTTTTGTTAGGCAATCATATTTATAAGGCTTTCCTGTTTCATCTTCCCCAACATAAAACCTATGGAACCAAGGGACCATTGTGACACTGCAGGGCCTCATGGAACCAATTGTCTATGATGACAATGCGGATCAAAGGAGACCATGGTGACACTGCGGAACCTGATGGAACCAAGGAGCCATTGTGACACAGTGGGGCCTCATGGAATCAAGGAGACCATTGTGACCCAGGTGTTGCATGTGAAGGCAAGGAGCCATTGTGACACTTTGGGCTTCTTCCCTTGAGCTCTGCAGCTGACTGTCCCAGCCCAGCGCACCATGTGCCACCTGCTCTCCTCAGGGCTCTGCCTGCACACAGCCCCAGGAGAAGTTTTCCTGTTTGGAAGGAAAGAATGGAAAAGCCGGAGCAGGTTTCCTAAACAACAAACCCCACTCAGGAGCCACATGCTCAGTACAGGCTGCCTGGAACGATGTCCCCTTTCTACAAGGGTCAGTGTGAGCAGGAATGATCTCTGGGAGCAGAATTCTCGGAGTCTTTCCACTGAATTCTCTGTCCCTGTGTCTTGGGGTGACTTTATCATGTGTATCCCCTATCGCTGCTCTATGCCCAGAAGTGAACTTTGTGCATTTCTGTGCCTTTCAACTGAGCCTGAGAGGGGGGAGAGGAAAAAAAAAACCGGACAAACTTCTCAGAGCGTTTGTTCAAGGACACACATACACACTCCTCTGCATCCTGCTTGCAGCAAGAGCGGTGGAAACAACCTTGTTTCTTTTTAGCCAGTTTTCAGCTCCTTTTCTCTGGAGGGAGATGGAGAGTTGAACTTTGTTTTCCTGGGACTTCGGGGGTTTTTTTCCCTTCTTCTCTTCTTGACTGTTTCAACATCAGACCACATTGGGAGAATTTTCTACCCAGGTGGGAGCCCTGAATGTGGGCCCATGAGGCAGCTGCAAGGAGGAGGAGAGAGACTACACCTACGGAAGTGTTGGGGTTCCTCCCCCCTGCCATGAGGTCATGGGAAGAGGGGACCCTGGGGTAGAGGCATGGCCTGGGCAAGGGGGGTCTCCCTGCTCCCTGCTCACATGTGCCCTAATCCTGTTCAGCACTGCTTATTTTGTGTTGCCTTGTGCGAGGAGGGCCCTGCTTGTGCCGTGATTGCTCAGTTCTTTGGCAGTGCCCCGCCCATGTGGCTGGAGAAGAAAGAGCTCTGAAACTTCTCTCAAGAATCGCTCCCTCTTTCTTTGCACGGGCCTCGCTGTCTATGGATGTTTCAGGAGACCCCACCGAAACACGGAAGGACTCTCAAATTATCCCAGCTTTCTCTGCACAGCGAGAGGTTTTAATATTTAGCATTGTTATCCTTTTCCTGTGTGTTTGTTAAAAAAAGAGGTTTTATCTCTTTCACTTTCTTCCCAGGAAAATTCTTTTTTCCCGAAGCTGGTGGGGGAGGGCTGGGTGTAACCTGCCTTCTATCAGAGGATATTTTCCTCCACATTTGTCCAAACCGGCACAGCCTGTCCTTTCCTGGGTCTCTGTTGCAGATGGAAGCTGCTGGTGCCATTGTCAGCTTGAAGCCCTCTTTTGATGCAAGCAGATGTTGCCAGGTGTGTTCAGCAGCTGTTGCTCAATGCTTATGCCAAGCTATTGTGTTCCTCATGGAACCAAGGAGCCATTGTGACACTGCAGGGGCTGATGGCATCAAGGAGGCAATTGTGACAGTACAGAACCTCCTAGAAACAAGGCTCCATTGTGACACCGTGGGGAATCATGGAATCAAGGAGCCCATTGTGACACGGCCAGGCCACATGGAACCAATGGTCCATTGTTACACTGCGGATTCAAGAAGAGCACGGTGACACCACGCAACATCACGGAACCATAGGTCCATTGTGACACAGCGGGGCCTCATGGAAACAAGGGGACCATTGTGGCAAAGCAGGGCCTAATGGAAGCATGGAGGGCATTGTGACACTAAGGAAACTCCTGGAACCAAGATGACCACTGGCACATAATGGAACCTCATGGAAGCAAGCCTCCACGATGGTTTTGGAGGGCCTCAGGGACCACAGGACCCATTGTGACACAGCAGGACCTGGTGGAACCAAGGAGCCTTTGTGATACTCCAGATCCACATGGAAGCCAGGGTGCACTGAGACACAGCGGGGCCTTGTTGGAACCAAAGACACCTCTGCAAAAAGCAGGCTAGCTCATAGAAGCAAGGAGTCCTTTGTTACAACATCAAACCTATGGAACCAAGGGACCATTGTGACACTGCGGGGCCTCATGGAACCAATTGTCCATGATGACAGTGCGGATCAAAGGAGACCATGGTGACACTGCGGAACCTGATGGAACCAAGGAGCCATTGTGACACAGTGGGGCCTCATGGAATCAAGGAGACCATTGTGACCCAGGTGTTGCATGTGAAGGCAAGGAGCCATTGTGCCACTTTGGGCTTCTTCCCTTGAGCTCTGCAGCTGGCTGTCCCAGCCCAGCGCACCATGTGCCACCTGCTCTCCTCAGGGCTCTGCCTGCACACAGCCCCAGGAGAAGTTTTCCTGTTTGCAAGGAAAGAATGGAAAAGCCGGAGCAGGTTTCCTAAACAACAAACCCCACTCAGGAGCCACATGCTCAGTACAGGCTGCCTGGAACGATGTCCCCTTTCTACAAGGGTCAGTGTGAGCAGGAATGAATGATCTCTGGGAGCAGAATTCTCGGAGTCTTTCCACTGAATTCTCTGTCCCTGTGTCTTGGGGTGACTTTATTGTGTGTATCCCCTATTGCTGCTCTATGCCCAGAAGTGAACTTTGTGCATTTCTGTGCCTTTCAACTGAGCCTGAGAGGGGGGAGAGGAAAAAAAACCGGACAAACTTCTCAGAGCGTTTTTTCAAGGACACACATACACACTCCTCTGCATCCTGCTTGCAGCAAGAGCAGAGGAAGCAACTTTGTTTCTTTTTAGCCAGTTTTCAGCTCCTTTTCTCTGGGGGGAGATGGAGAGTTGAACTTTGTTTTCCTGGGACTTCGGGGGGTTTTTTTCCCTTCTTCTCTTCTTGACTCTTTCAACATCAGAGCACATTGGGAGAATTTTCTCCCGAGGTGGGGGCCCTGAATGTGGGCCCATGAGCCAGCTGCAAGGAGGAGGAGAGAGACTACACCTACGGAAGTGTTGGGGTTCCTCCCCCCTGCCATGAGGTCATGGGAGAGGGGACCCTGGGGTAGAGGCATGGCCTGGGCACGGGGGGTCTCCCTGCTTACATGTGCCCTAATCCTGTTCAGCACTGCTTATTTTGTGTTGCCCTGTGCGAGGAGGGCCCTGGTTGTGCTGTGATTGCTCAGTTCTTTGGCAGTGCCCCGCCCATGTGGCTGGAGAAGAAAGAGCTCTGAAACTTCTCTCAAGAATCGCTCCCTGTTTCTTTGCACGGGCCTCGCTGTCTATGGATGTTTCAGGAGACCCCACCGAAACACGGAAGGACTCTCAAATTATCCCAGCTTTCTCTGCACAGCGAGAGCTTTTAATATTTAGCATTGTTATCCTTTTCCTGTGTGTTTGTTAAAAAAATAGTTTTTATCTCTTTCACTTTCTTCCCAGGAAAGTTCTTTTTTCCAAAAACCTGGTGGGGGAGGGCTGGGTGTAACCTGCCTTCTATCAGAGGATATTTTCCTCCACATTTGTCCAAACCGGCACAGCCTGTCCTTTCCTGGGTCTCTGTTGCAGATGGAAGCTGCTGGTGCCATTGTCAGCTTGAAGCCCTCTTTTGATGCAAGCAGATGTTGCCAGGTGTGTTCAGCAGCTGTTGCTCAATGCTTATGCCAAGCTATTGTGTTCCTCATGGAACCAAGGAGCCATTGTGACACTGCAGGGGCTGATGGCATCAAGGAGGCAATTGTGACAGTACAGAACCTCCTAGAAACAAGGCTCCATTGTGACACCGTGGGGAATCATGGAATCAAGGAGCCCATTGTGACACGGCCAGGCCACATGGAACCAATGGTCCATTGTTACACTGCGGATTCAAGAAGAGCACGGTGACACCACGCAACATCACGGAACCATAGGTCCATTGTGACACAGCGGGGCCTCATGGAAACAAGGGGACCATTGTGGCAAAGCAGGGCCTAATGGAAGCATGGAGGGCATTGTGACACTAAGGAAACTCCTGGAACCAAGATGACCACTGGCACATAATGGAACCTCATGGAAGCAAGCCTCCATGATGACTTTGGAGGGCCTCGGGGACCACAGGACCCATTGTGACACAGCAGGACCTGGTGGAACCAAGGAGCCTTTGTGATACTCCAGATCCACATGGAAGCCAGGGTGCACTGAGACACAGCGGGGCCTTGTTGGAACCAAAGACACCTCTGCAAAAAGCAGGCCAGCTCATAGAAGCAAGGAGTCCATTGTTACAACATAAAAGCTATGGAAGCAAGGGACCATTGTGACACTGCGGGGCCTCATGGAACCAATTGTCCATGATGACAGTGCGGATCAAAGGAGACCATGGTGACACTGCGGAACCTGATGGAACCAAGGAGCCATTGTGACACAGTGGGGCCTCATGGAATCAAGGAGACCATTGTGACCCAGGTGTTGCATGGGAAGGCAAGGAGCCATTGTGACACTTTGGGCTTCTTCCCTTGAGCTCTGCAGCTGGCTGTCCCAGCCCAGCGCACCATGTGCCACCTGCTCTCCTCAGGGCTCTGCCTGCACACAGCCCCAGGAGAAGTTTTCCTGTTTGCAAGGAAAGAATGGAAAAGCCGGAGCAGGTTTCCTAAACAACAAACCCCACTCAGGAGCCACATGCTCAGTACAGGCTGCCTGGAACGATGTCCCCTTTCTACAAGGGTCAGTGTGAGCAGGAATGAATGATCTCTGGGAGCAGAATTCTCGGAGTCTTTCCACTGAATTCTCTGTCCCTGTGTCTTGGGGTGACTTTATTGTGTGTATCCCCTATTGCTGCTCTATGCCCAGAAGTGAACTTTGTGCGTTTCTGTGCCTTTCAACTGAGCCTGAGAGGGGGGAGAGGAAAAAAACCGGACAAACTTCTCAGAGCGTTTTTTCAAGGACACACATACACACTCCTCTGCATCCTGCTTGCAGCAAGAGCAGAGGAAGCAACTTGGTTTCTTTTTTGCCAGTTTTCAGCTCCTTTTCTCTGGGGGGAGATGGAGAGTTGAACTTTGTTTTCCTGGGACTTCGGGGGTTTTTTTTCCCTTCTTCTCTTCTTGACTCTTTCAACATCAGAGCACATTGGGAGAATTTTCTCCCGAGGTGGGGGCCCTGAATGTGGGCCCATGAGCCAGCTGCAAGGAGGAGGAGAGAGACTACACCTACGGAAGTGTTGGGGTTCCTCCCAACTGCCATGCGGTCATGGGAGAGGGGACCTTGGGGTAGAGGCATGGCCTGGGCACGGGGTCTCCCTGCTCCCTGCTCACATGTGCCCTAACCCTGTTCAGCACTGCTTATTTTGTGTTGCCCTGTGTGAGGAGGGCCCTGGTTGTGCTGTGATTGCTCAGTTCTTTGGCAGTGCCCCGCCCATGTGGCTGGAGAAGAAAGAGCTCTGAAACTTCTCTCAAGAATCGCTCCCTGTTTCTTTGCACGGGCCTCGCTGTCTATGGATGTTTCAGGAGACCCCACCGAAACACAGAAGGACTCTCAAATTATCCCAGCTTTCTCTGCACAGCGAGAGCTTTTAATATTTAGCATTGCTATCCTTTTCCTGTGTGTTTGTTAAAAAAATAGTTTTTATCTCTTTCACTTTCTTCCCAGGAAAGTTCTTTTTTCCAAAAACCTGGTGGGGGAGGGCTGGGTGTAACCTGCCTTCTATCAGAGGATATTTTCCTCCACATTTGTCCAAACCGGCACAGCCTGTCCTTTCCTGGGTCTCTGTTGCAGATGGAAGCTGCTGGTGCCATTGTCAGCTTGAAGCCCTCTTTTGATGCAAGCAGATGTTGCCAGGTGTGTTCAGCAGCTGTTGCTCAATGCTTATGCCAAGCTATTGTGTTCCTCATGGAACCAAGGAGCCATTGTGACACTGCAGGGGCTGATGGCATCAAGGAGGCAATTGTGACAGTACAGAACCTCCTAGAAACAAGGCTCCATTGTGACACCGTGGGGAATCATGGAATCAAGGAGCCCATTGTGACACGGCTGCATGGAACCAATGGTCCATGGTTACACGGCGGATTCAAGAAGAGCACGGTGACACCACGCAACATCACGGAACCATAGGTCCATTGTGACACAGCGGGGCCTCATGGAAACAAGGGGACCATTGTGGCAAAGCAGGGCCTAATGGAAGCATGGAGAGCATTGTGACACTAAGGAAACTCCTGGAACCAAGATGACCACTGGCACATAATGGAACCTCATGGAAGCAAGCCTCCACGATGGTTTTGGAGGGCCTCAGGGACCACAGGACCCATTGTGACACAGCAGGACCTGGTGGAACCAAGGAGCCTTTGTGATACTCCAGATCCACATGGAAGCCAGGGTGCACTGAGACACAGCGGGGCCTTGTTGGAACCAAAGACACCTCTGCAAAAAGCAGGCTAGCTCATAGAAGCAAGGAGTCCTTTGTTACAACATCAAACCTATGGAAGCAAGGGACCATTTTGACACTGCGGGGCCTCATGGAACCAATTGTCCATGATGACAGTGCGGATCAAAGGAGACCATGGTGACACTGCGGAACCTGATGGAACCAAGGAGCCATTGTGACACAGTGGGGCCTCATGGAATCAAGGAGACCATTGTGACCCAGGTGTTGCATGGGAAGGCAAGGAGCCATTGTGACACTTTGGGCTTCTTCCCTTGAGCTCTGCAGCTGGCTGTCCCAGCCCAGCGCACCATGTGCCACCTGCTCTCCTCAGGGCTCTGCCTGCACACAGCCCCAGGAGAAGTTTTCCTGTTTGCAAGGAAAGAATGGAAAAGCCGGAGCAGGTTTCCTAAACAACAAACCCCACTCAGGAGCCACATGCTCAGTACAGGCTGCCTGGAACGATGTCCCCTTTCTACAAGGGTCAGTGTGAGCAGGAATGAATGATCTCTGGGAGCAGAATTCTCGGAGTCTTTCCACTGAATTCTCTGTCCCTGTGTCTTGGGGTGACTTTATTGTGTGTATCCCCTATTGCTGCTCTATGCCCAGAAGTGAACTTTGTGCATTTCTGTGCCTTTCAACTGAGCCTGAGAGGGGGGAGAGGAAAAAAAACCGGACAAACTTCTCAGAGCGTTTTTTCAAGGACACACATACACACTCCTCTGCATCCTGCTTGCAGCAAGAGCAGAGGAAGCAACTTGGTTTCTTTTTAGCCAGTTTTCAGCTCCTTTTCTCTGGGGGGAGATGGAGAGTTGAACTTTGTTTTCCTGGGACTTCGGGGGTTTTTTTTCCCTTCTTCTCTTCTTGACTCTTTCAACATCAGAGCACATTGGGAGAATTTTCTCCCGAGGTGGGGGCCCTGAATGTGGGCCCATGAGCCAGCTGCAAGGAGGAGGAGAGAGACTACACCTACGGAAGTGTTGGGGTTCCTCCCCCCTGCCATGAGGTCATGGGAGAGGGGACCCTGGGGTAGAGGCATGGCCTGGGCACGGGGTCTCCCTGCTCCCTGCTCACATGTGCCCTAACCCTGTTCAGCACTGCTTATTTTGTGTTGCCCTGTGCCAGGAGGGCCCTGGTTGTGCTGTGATTGCTCAGTTCTTTGGCAGTGCCCCGCCCATGTGGCTGGAGAAGAAAGAGCTCTGAAACTTCTCTCAAGAATCGCTCCCTATTTCTTTGCACGGGCCTCGCTGTCTATGGATGTTTCAGGAGACCCCACCGAAACACGGAAGGACTCTCAAATTATCCCAGCTTTCTCTGCACAGCGAGAGCTTTTAATATTTAGCATTGCTATCCTTTTCCTGTGTGTTTGTTAAAAAAATAGTTTTTATCTCTTTCACTTTCTTCCCAGGAAAGTTCTTTTTTCCAAAAACCTGGTGGGGGAGGGCTGGGTGTAACCTGCCTTCTATCAGAGGATATTTTCCTCCACATTTGTCCAAACCGGCACAGCCTGTCCTTTCCTGGGTCTCTGTTGCAGATGGAAGCTGCTGGTGCCATTGTCAGCTTGAAGCCCTCTTTTGATGCAAGCAGATGTTGCCAGGTGTGTTCAGCAGCTGTTGCTCAATGCTTATGCCAAGCTATTGTGTTCCTCATGGAACCAAGGAGCCATTGTGACACTGCAGGGGCTGATGGCATCAAGGAGGCAATTGTGACAGTACAGAACCTCCTAGAAACAAGGCTCCATTGTGACACCGTGGAGAATCATGGAATCAAGGAGCCCATTGTGACACGGCTGCATGGAACCAATGGTCCATGGTTACGCTGCGGATTCAAGAAGAGCACGGTGACACCACGCAACATCACGGAACCATAGGTCCATTGTGACACAGCGGGGCCTCATGGAAACAAGGGGACCATTGTGGCAAAGCAGGGCCTAATGGAAGCATGGAGAGCATTGTGACACTGAGGAAACTCCTGGAACCAAGATGACCACTGGCACATAATGGAACCTCATGGAAGCAAGCCTCCACGATGGTTTTGGAGGGCCTCAGGGACCACAGGACCCATTGTGACACAGCAGGACCTGGTGGAACCAAGGAGCCTTTGTGATACTCCAGATCCACATGGAAGCCAGGGTGCACTGAGACACAGCGGGGCCTTGTTGGAACCAAAGACACCTCTGCAAAAAGCAGGCTAGCTCATAGAAGCAAGGAGTCCATTGTTACAACATAAAAGCTATGGAAGCAAGGGACCATTGTGACACTGCGGGGCCTCATGGAACCAATTGTCCATGATGACAATGCGGATCAAAGGAGACCATGGTGACACTGCGGAACCTGATGGAACCAAGGAGCCATTGTGACACAGTGGGGCCTCATGGAATCAAGGAGACCATTGTGACCCAGGTGTTGCATGTGAAGGCAAGGAGCCATTGTGACACTTTGGGCTTCTTCCCTTGAGCTCTGCAGCTGGCTGTCCCAGCCCAGCGCACCATGTGCCACCTGCTCTCCTCAGGGCTCTGCCTGCACACAGCCCCAGGAGAAGTTTTCCTGTTTGGAAGGAAAGAATGGAAAAGCCGGAGCAGGTTTCCTAAACAACAAACCCCACTCAGGAGCCACATGCTCAGTACAGGCTGCCTGGAACGATGTCCCCTTTCTACAAGGGTCAGGGTGAGCAGGAATGAATGATCTCTGGGAGCAGAATTCTCGGAGTCTTTCCACTGAATTCTCTGTCCCTGTGTCTTGGGGTGACTTTATCGTGTGTATCCCCTATTGCTGCTCTATGCCCAGAAGTGAACTTTGTGCATTTCTGTGCCTTTCAACTGAGCCTGAGAGGGGGGAGAGGAAAAAAAACCGGACAAATTTCTCAGAGCGTTTGTTCAAGGACACACATACACACTCCTCTGCATCCTGCTTGCAGCAAGAGCAGAGGAAGCAACTTTGTTTCTTTTTAGCCAGTTTTCAGCTCCTTTTCTCTGGGGGGAGATGGAGAGTTGAACTTTGTTTTCCTGGGACTTTTTGGGGGTTTTTTTCCCTTCTTCTCTTCTTGACTCTTTCAACATCAGAGCACATTGGGAGAATTTTCTCCCGAGGTGGGGGCCCTGAATGTGGGCCCATGAGCCAGCTGCAAGGAGGAGGAGAGAGACTACACCTACGGAAGTGTTGGGGTTCCTCCCCCCTGCCATGAGGTCATGGGAGAGGGGACCCTGGGGTAGAGGCATGGCCTGGGCACGGGGTCTCCCTGCTCCCTGCTCACATGTGCCCTAATCCTGTTCAGCACTGCTTATTTTGTGTCGCCCTGTGCGAGGAGGGCCCTGGTTGTGCTGTGATTGCTCAGTTCTTTGGCAGTGCCCCGCCCATGTGGCTGGAGAAGAAAGAGCTCTGAAACTTCTCTCAAGAATCGCTCCCTGTTTCTTTGCACGGGCCTCGCTGTCTATGGATGTTTCAGGAGACCCCACCGAAACACGGAAGGACTCTCAAATTATCCCAGCTTTCTCTGCACAGCGAGAGCTTTTAATATTTAGCATTGCTATCGTTTTCCTGTGTGTTTGTTAAAAAAATAGTTTTTATCTCTTTCACTTTCTTCCCAGGAAAGTTCTTTTTTCCAAAAACCTGGTGGGGGAGGGCTGGGTGTAACCTGCCTTCTATCAGAGGATATTTTCCTCCACATTTGTCCAAACCGGCATAGCCTGTCCTTTCCTGGGTCTCTGTTGCAGATGGAAGCTGCTGGTGCCATTGTCAGCTTGAAGCCCTCTTTTGATGCAAGCAGATGTTGCCAGGTGTGTTCAGCAGCTGTTGCTCAATGCTTATGCCAAGCTATTGTGTTCCTCATGGAACCAAGGAGCCATTGTGACACTGCAGGGGCTGATGGCATCAAGGAGGCAATTGTGACAGTACAGAACCTCCTAGAAACAAGGCTCCATTGTGACACCGTGGGGAATCATGGAATCAAGGAGCCCATTGTGACACGGCTGCATGGAACCAATGGTCCATGGTTACACTGCGGATTCAAGAAGAGCACGGTGACACCACGCAACATCATGGAACCATAGGTCCATTGTGACACAGCGGGGCCTCATGGAAACAAGGGGACCATTGTGGCAAAGCAGGGCCTAATGGAAGCATGGAGGGCATTGTGACACTAAGGAAACTCCTGGAACCAAGATGACCACTGGCACATAATGGAACCTCATGGAAGCAAGCCTCCACAATGACTTTGGAGGGCCTCAGGGACCACAGGACCCATTGTGACACAGCAGGACCTGGTGGAACCAAGGAGCCTTTGTGATACTCCAGATCCACATGGAAGCCAGGGTGCACTGAGACACAGCGGGGCCTTGTTGGAACCAAAGACACCTCTGCAAAAAGCAGGCTAGCTCATAGAAGCAAGGAGTCCATTGTTACAACGTCAAAGCTATGGAACCAAGGGACCATTGTGACACTGCGGGGCCTCATGGAACCAATTGTCCATGATGACAGTGCGGATCAAAGGAGACCATGGTGACACTGCGGAACCTGATGGAACCAAGGAGCCATTGTGACACAGTGGGGCCTCATGGAATCAAGGAGACCATTGTGACCCAGGTGTTGCATGTGAAGGCAAGGAGCCATTGTGACACTTTGGGCTTCTTCCCTTGAGCTCTGCAGCTGGCTGTCCCAGCCCAGCGCACCATGTGCCACCTGCTCTCCTCAGGGCTCTGCCTGCACACAGCCCCAGGAGAAGTTTTCCTGTTTGGAAGGAAAGAATGGAAAAGCCGGAGCAGGTTTCCTAAACAACAAACCCCACTCAGGAGCCACATGCTCAGTACAGGCTGCCTGGAACGATGTCCCCTTTCTACAAGGGTCAGGGTGAGCAGGAATGAATGATCTCTGGGAGCAGAATTCTCGGAGTCTTTCCACTGAATTCTCTGTCCCTGTGTCTTGGGGTGACTTTATCGTGTGTATCCCCTATTGCTGCTCTATGCCCAGAAGTGAACTTTGTGCATTTCTGTGCCTTTCAACTGAGCCTGAGAGGGGGGAGAGGAAAAAAAACCGGACAAATTTCTCAGAGCGTTTGTTCAAGGACACACATACACACTCCTCTGCATCCTGCTTGCAGCAAGAGCAGAGGAAGCAACTTTGTTTCTTTTTAGCCAGTTTTCAGCTCCTTTTCTCTGGGGGGAGATGGAGAGTTGAACTTTGTTTTCCTGGGACTTTTTGGGGGTTTTTTTCCCTTCTTCTCTTCTTGACTCTTTCAACATCAGAGCACATTGGGAGAATTTTCTCCCGAGGTGGGGGCCCTGAATGTGGGCCCATGAGCCAGCTGCAAGGAGGAGGAGAGAGACTGCACCTACGGAAGTGTTGGGGTTCCTCCCCCCTGCCATGAGGTCATGGGAGAGGGGACCCTGGGGTAGAGGCATGGCCTGGGCACGGGGTCTCCCTGCTCCCTGCTCACATGTGCCCTAATCCTGTTCAGCACTGCTTATTTTGTGTCGCCCTGTGCGAGGAGGGCCCTGGTTGTGCTGTGATTGCTCAGTTCTTTGGCAGTGCCCCGCCCATGTGGCTGGAGAAGAAAGAGCTCTGAAACTTCTCTCAAGAATCGCTCCCTGTTTCTTTGCACGGGCCTCGCTGTCTATGGATGTTTCAGGAGACCCCACCGAAACACGGAAGGACTCTCAAATTATCCCAGCTTTCTCTGCACAGCGAGAGCTTTTAATATTTAGCATTGCTATCGTTTTCCTGTGTGTTTGTTAAAAAAATAGTTTTTATCTCTTTCACTTTCTTCCCAGGAAAGTTCTTTTTTCCAAAAACCTGGTGGGGGAGGGCTGGGTGTAACCTGCCTTCTATCAGAGGATATTTTCCTCCACATTTGTCCAAACCGGCATAGCCTGTCCTTTCCTGGGTCTCTGTTGCAGATGGAAGCTGCTGGTGCCATTGTCAGCTTGAAGCCCTCTTTTGATGCAAGCAGATGTTGCCAGGTGTGTTCAGCAGCTGTTGCTCAATGCTTATGCCAAGCTATTGTGTTCCTCATGGAACCAAGGAGCCATTGTGACACTGCAGGGGCTGATGGCATCAAGGAGGCAATTGTGACAGTACAGAACCTCCTAGAAACAAGGCTCCATTGTGACACCGTGGGGAATCATGGAATCAAGGAGCCCATTGTGACACGGCTGCATGGAACCAATGGTCCATGGTTACACTGCGGATTCAAGAAGAGCACGGTGACACCACGCAACATCATGGAACCATAGGTCCATTGTGACACAGCGGGGCCTCATGGAAACAAGGGGACCATTGTGGCAAAGCAGGGCCTAATGGAAGCATGGAGAGCATTGTGACACTAAGGAAACTCCTGGAACCAAGATGACCACTGGCACATAATGGAACCTCATGGAAGCAAGCCTCCACAATGACTTTGGAGGGCCTCAGGGACCACAGGACCCATTGTGACACAGCAGGACCTGGTGGAACCAAGGAGCCTTTGTGATACTCCAGATCCACATGGAAGCCAGGGTGCACTGAGACACAGCGGGGCCTTGTTGGAACCAAAGACACCTCTGCAAAAAGCAGGCTAGCTCATAGAAGCAAGGAGTCCATTGTTACAACGTCAAAGCTATGGAACCAAGGGACCATTGTGACACTGCGGGGCCTCATGGAACCAATTGTCCATGATGACAGTGCGGATCAAAGGAGACCATGGTGACACTGCGGAACCTGATGGAACCAAGGAGCCATTGTGACACAGTGGGGCCTCATGGAATCAAGGAGACCATTGTGACCCAGGTGTTGCATGGGAAGGCAAGGAGCCATTGTGACACTTTGGGCTTCTTCCCTTGAGCTCTGCAGCTGGCTGTCCCAGCCCAGCGCACCATGTGCCACCTGCTCTCCTCAGGGCTCTGCCTGCACACAGCCCCAGGAGAAGTTTTCCTGTTTGCAAGGAAAGAATGGAAAAGCCGGAGCAGGTTTCCTAAACAACAAACCCCACTCAGGAGCCACATGCTCAGTACAGGCTGCCTGGAACGATGTCCCCTTTCTACAAGGGTCAGGGTGAGCAGGAATGAATGATCTCTGGGAGCAGAATTCTCGGAGTCTTTCCACTGAATTCTCTGTCCCTGTGTCTTGGGGTGACTTTATCGTGTGTATCCCCTATTGCTGCTCTATGCCCAGAAGTGAACTTTGTGCGTTTCTGTGCCTTTCAACTGGGCCTGAGAGGGGGGAGAGGAAAAAAACCGGACAAACTTCTCAGAGCATTTTTTCAAGGAGACACATACACACTCCTCTGCATCCTGCTTGCAGCAAGAGCAGAGGAAGCAACTTGGTTTCTTTTTTGCCAGTTTTCAGCTCCTTTTCTCTGGGGGGAGATGGAGAGTTGAACTTTGTTTTCCTGGGACTTCGGGGGTTTTTTTTCCCTTCTTCTCTTCTTGACTCTTTCAACATCAGAGCACATTGGGAGAATTTTCTCCCGAGGTGGGGGCCCTGAATGTGGGCCCATGAGCCAGCTGCAAGGAGGAGGAGAGAGACTACACCTACGGAAGTGTTGGGGTTCCTCCCTCCTGCCATGCGGTCATGGGAGAGGGGACCCTGGGGTAGAGGCATGGCCTGGGCACGGGGTCTCCCTGCTCCCTGCTCACATGTGCCCTAATCCTGTTCAGCACTGCTTATTTTGTGTTGCCCTGTGCGAGGAGGGCCCTGGTTGTGCTGTGATTGCTCAGTTCTTTGGCAGTGCCCCGCCCATGTGGCTGGAGAAGAAAGAGCTCTGAAACTTCTCTCAAGAATCGCTCCCTGTTTCTTTGCACGGGCCTCGCTGTCTATGGATGTTTCAGGAGACCCCACCGAAACACAGAAGGACTCTCAAATTATCCCAGCTTTCTCTGCACAGCGAGAGCCTTTAATATTTAGCATTGTTATCCTTTTCCTGGGTGTTTGTTAAAAAAATGGTTTTTATCTCTTTCACTTTCTTCCCAGGAAAATTCTTTTTTCCCGAAAACCTGGTGGGGGAGGGCTGGGTGTAACCTGCCTTCTATCAGAGGATATTTTCCTCCACATTTGTCCAAACCGGCACAGCCTGTCCTTTCCTGGGTCTCTGTTGCAGATGGAAGCTGCTGGTGCCATTCTCAGCTTGAAGCCCTCTTTTGATGCAAGCAGATGTTGCCAGGTGTGTTCAGCAGCTGTTGCTCAATGCTTATGCCAAGCTGTTGTGTTCCTCATGGAACCAAGGAGCCATTGTGACACTGCAGGGGCTGATGGCATCAAGGAGGCAATTGTGACAGTACAGAACCTCCTAGAAACAAGGCTCCATTGTGACACCGTGGGGAATCATGGAATCAAGGAGCCCATTGTGACACGGCCAGGCCACATGGAACCAATGGTCCATTGTTACACTGCGGATTCAAGAAGAGCACGGTGACACCACGCAACATCACGGAACCATAGGTCCATTGTGACACAGCGGGGCCTCATGGAAACAAGGGGACCATTGTGGCAAAGCAGGGCCTAATGGAAGCATGGAGGGCATTGTGACACTAAGGAAACTCCTGGAACCAAGATGACCACTGGCACATAATGGAACCTCATGGAAGCAAGCCTCCACGATGGTTTTGGAGGGCCTCAGGGACCACAGGACCCATTGTGACACAGCAGGACCTGGTGGAACCAAGGAGCCTTTGTGATACTCCAGATCCACATGGAAGCCAGGGTGCACTGAGACACAGCGGGGCCTTGTTGGAACCAAAGACACCTCTGCAAAAAGCAGGCTAGCTCATAGAAGCAAGGAGTCCTTTGTTACAACATCAAACCTATGGAAGCAAGGGACCATTGTGACACTGCGGGGCCTCATGGAACCAATTGTCCATGATGACAGTGCGGATCAAAGGAGACCATGGTGACACTGCGGAACCTGATGGAACCAAGGAGCCATTGTGACACAGTGGGGCCTCATGGAATCAAGGAGACCATTGTGACCCAGGTGTTGCATGTGAAGGCAAGGAGCCATTGTGCCACTTTGGGCTTCTTCCCTTGAGCTCTGCAGCTGGCTGTCCCAGCCCAGCGCACCATGTGCCACCTGCTCTCCTCAGGGCTCTGCCTGCACACAGCCCCAGGAGAAGTTTTCCTGTTTGCAAGGAAAGAATGGAAAAGCCGGAGCAGGTTTCCTAAACAACAAACCCCACTCAGGAGCCACATGCTCAGTACAGGCTGCCTGGAACGATGTCCCCTTTCTACAAGGGTCAGTGTGAGCAGGAATGAATGATCTCTGGGAGCAGAATTCTCGGAGTCTTTCCACTGAATTCTCTGTCCCTGTGTCTTGGGGTGACTTTATCATGTGTATCCCCTATTGCTGCTCTATGCCCAGAAGTGAACTTTGTGCATTTCTGTGCCTTTCAACTGAGCCTGAGAGGGGGGAGAGGAAAAAAAACCGGACAGACTTCTCAGAGCGTTTGTTCAAGGACACACATACACACTCCTCTGCATCCTGCTTGCAGCAAGAGCAGAGGAAGCAACTTTGTTTCTTTTTAGCCAGTTTTCAGCTCCTTTTCTCTGGGGGGAGATGGAGAGTTGAACTTTGTTTTCCTGGGACTTCGGGGGTTTTTTCCCCTTCTTCTCTTCTTGACTCTTTCAACATCAGAGCACATTGGGAGAATTTTCTCCCGAGGTGGGGGCCCTGAATGTGGGCCCATGAGCCAGCTGCAAGGAGGAGGAGAGAGACTACACCTACGGAAGTGTTGGGGTTCCTCCCCCCTGCCATGAGGTCATGGGAGAGGGGACCCTGGGGTAGAGGCATGGCCTGGGCACGGGGGTCTCCCTGCTCCCTGCTCACATGTGCCCTAACCCTGTTCAGCACTGCTTATTTTGTGTTGCCCTGTGCGAGGAGGGCCCTGGTTGTGCTGTGATTGCTCAGTTCTTTGGCAGTGCCCCGCCCATGTGGCTGGAGAAGAAAGAGCTCTGAAACTTCTCTCAAGAATCGCTCCCTGTTTCTTTGCACGGGCCTCGCTGTCTATGGATGTTTCAGGAGACCCCACCGAAACACGGAAGGACTCTCAAATTATCCCAGCTTTCTCTGCACAGCGAGAGCTTTTAATATTTAGCATTGCTATCCTTTTCCTGTGTGTTTGTTAAAAAAATAGTTTTTATCTCTTTCACTTTCTTCCCAGGAAAGTTCTTTTTTCCAAAAACCTGGTGGGGGAGGGCTGGGTGTAACCTGCCTTCTATCAGAGGATATTTTCCTCCACATTTGTCCAAACCGGCACAGCCTGTCCTTTCCCTGGGTGTCTGTTGCAGATGGAAGCTGCTGGTGCCATTGTCAGCTTGAAGCCCTCTTTTGATGCAAGCAGATGTTGCCAGGTGTGTTCAGCAGCTGTTGCTCAATGCTTATGCCAAGCTATTGTGTTCCTCATGGAACCAAGGAGCCATTGTGACACTGCAGGGGCTGATGGCATCAAGGAGGCAATTGTGACAGTACAGAACCTCCTAGAAACAAGGCTCCATTGTGACACCGTGGAGAATCATGGAATCAAGGAGCCCATTGTGACACGGCCAGGCCACATGGAACCAATGGTCCATGGTTACACTGCGGATTCAAGAAGAGCACGGTGACACCACGCAACATCATGGAACCATAGGTCCATTGTGACACAGCGGGGCCTCATGGAAACAAGGGGACCATTGTGGCAAAGCAGGGCCTAATGGAAGCATGGAGAGCATTGTGACACTAAGGAAACTCCTGGAACCAAGATGACCACTGGCACATAATGGAACCTCATGGAAGCAAGCCTCCACAATGACTTTGGAGGGCCTCAGGGACCACAGGACCCATTGTGACACAGCAGGACCTGGTGGAACCAAGGAGCCTTTGTGATACTCCAGATCCACATGGAAGCCAGGGTGCACTGAGACACAGCGGGGCCTTGTTGGAACCAAAGACACCTCTGCAAAAAGCAGGCTAGCTCATAGAAGCAAGGAGTCCATTGTTACAACGTCAAAGCTATGGAACCAAGGGACCATTGTGACACTGCGGGGCCTCATGGAACCAATTGTCCATGATGACAGTGCGGATCAAAGGAGACCATGGTGACACTGCGGAACCTGATGGAACCAAGGAGCCATTGTGACACAGTGGGGCCTCATGGAATCAAGGAGACCATTGTGACCCAGGTGTTGCATGGGAAGGCAAGGAGCCATTGTGACACTTTGGGCTTCTTCCCTTGAGCTCTGCAGCTGGCTGTCCCAGCCCAGCGCACCATGTGCCACCTGCTCTCCTCAGGGCTCTGCCTGCACACAGCCCCAGGAGAAGTTTTCCTGTTTGCAAGGAAAGAATGGAAAAGCCGGAGCAGGTTTCCTAAACAACAAACCCCACTCAGGAGCCACATGCTCAGTACAGGCTGCCTGGAACGATGTCCCCTTTCCACAAGGGTCAGGGTGAGCAGGAATGAATGATCTCTGGGAGCAGAATTCTCGGAGTCTTTCCACTGAATTCTCTGTCCCTGTGTCTTGGGGTGACTTTATCGTGTGTATCCCCTATTGCTGCTCTATGCCCAGAAGTGAACTTTGTGCATTTCTGTGCCTTTCAACTGAGCCTGAGAGGGGGGAGAGGAAAAAAAACCGGACAAATTTCTCAGAGCGTTTGTTCAAGGACACACATACACACTCCTCTGCATCCTGCTTGCAGCAAGAGCAGAGGAAGCAACTTTGTTTCTTTTTAGCCAGTTTTCAGCTCCTTTTCTCTGGGGGGAGATGGAGAGTTGAACTTTGTTTTCCTGGGACTTTTTGGGGGTTTTTTTCCCTTCTTCTCTTCTTGACTCTTTCAACATCAGAGCACATTGGGAGAATTTTCTCCCGAGGTGGGGGCCCTGAATGTGGGCCCATGAGCCAGCTGCAAGGAGGAGGAGAGAGACTGCACCTACGGAAGTGTTGGGGTTCCTCCCCCCTGCCATGAGGTCATGGGAGAGGGGACCCTGGGGTAGAGGCATGGCCTGGGCACGGGGGGTCTCCCTGCTTACATGTGCCCTAATCCTGTTCAGCACTGCTTATTTTGTGTTGCCCTGTGCGAGGAGGGCCCTGGTTGTGCTGTGATTGCTCAGTTCTTTGGCAGTGCCCCGCCCATGTGGCTGGAGAAGAAAGAGCTCTGAAACTTCTCTCAAGAATCGCTCCCTGTTTCTTTGCACGGGCCTCGCTGTCTATGGATGTTTCAGGAGACCCCACCGAAACACGGAAGGACTCTCAAATTATCCCAGCTTTCTCTGCACAGCGAGAGCTTTTAATATTTAGCATTGCTATCGTTTTCCTGTGTGTTTGTTAAAAAAATAGTTTTTATCTCTTTCACTTTCTTCCCAGGAAAGTTCTTTTTTCCAAAAACCTGGTGGGGGAGGGCTGGGTGTAACCTGCCTTCTATCAGAGGATATTTTCCTCCACATTTGTCCAAACCGGCATAGCCTGTCCTTTCCTGGGTGTCTGTTGCAGATGGAAGCTGCTGGTGCCATTGTCAGCTTGAAGCCCTCTTTTGATGCAAGCAGATGTTGCCAGGTGTGTTCAGCAGCTGTTGCTCAATGCTTATGCCAAGCTATTGTGTTCCTCATGGAACCAAGGAGCCATTGTGACACTGCAGGGGCTGATGGCATCAAGGAGGCAATTGTGACAGTACAGAACCTCCTAGAAACAAGGCTCCATTGTGACACCGTGGGGAATCATGGAATCAAGGAGCCCATTGTGACACGGCTGCATGGAACCAATGGTCCATGGTTACACTGCGGATTCAAGAAGAGCACGGTGACACCACGCAACATCATGGAACCATAGGTCCATTGTGACACAGCGGGGCCTCATGGAAACAAGGGGACCATTGTGGCAAAGCAGGGCCTAATGGAAGCATGGAGAGCATTGTGACACTAAGGAAACTCCTGGAACCAAGATGACCACTGGCACATAATGGAACCTCATGGAAGCAAGCCTCCACAATGACTTTGGAGGGCCTCAGGGACCACAGGACCCATTGTGACACAGCAGGACCTGGTGGAACCAAGGAGCCTTTGTGATACTCCAGATCCACATGGAAGCCAGGGTGCACTGAGACACAGCGGGGCCTTGTTGGAACCAAAGACACCTCTGCAAAAAGCAGGCTAGCTCATAGAAGCAAGGAGTCCATTGTTACAACGTCAAAGCTATGGAACCAAGGGACCATTGTGACACTGCGGGGCCTCATGGAACCAATTGTCCATGATGACAGTGCGGATCAAAGGAGACCATGGTGACACTGCGGAACCTGATGGAACCAAGGAGCCATTGTGACACAGTGGGGCCTCATGGAATCAAGGAGACCATTGTGACCCAGGTGTTGCATGGGAAGGCAAGGAGCCATTGTGACACTTTGGGCTTCTTCCCTTGAGCTCTGCAGCTGGCTGTCCCAGCCCAGCGCACCATGTGCCACCTGCTCTCCTCAGGGCTCTGCCTGCACACAGCCCCAGGAGAAGTTTTCCTGTTTGCAAGGAAAGAATGGAAAAGCCGGAGCAGGTTTCCTAAACAACAAACCCCACTCAGGAGCCACATGCTCAGTACAGGCTGCCTGGAACGATGTCCCCTTTCTACAAGGGTCAGGGTGAGCAGGAATGAATGATCTCTGGGAGCAGAATTCTCGGAGTCTTTCCACTGAATTCTCTGTCCCTGTGTCTTGGGGTGACTTTATCATGTGTATCCCCTATTGCTGCTCTATGCCCAGAAGTGAACTTTGTGCGTTTCTGTGCCTTTCAACTGGGCCTGAGAGGGGGGAGAGGAAAAAAACCGGACAAACTTCTCAGAGCATTTTTTCAAGGAGACACATACACACTCCTCTGCATCCTGCTTGCAGCAAGAGCAGAGGAAGCAACTTGGTTTCTTTTTTGCCAGTTTTCAGCTCCTTTTCTCTGGGGGGAGATGGAGAGTTGAACTTTGTTTTCCTGGGACTTCGGGGGTTTTTTCCCCTTCTTCTCTTCTTGACTCTTTCAACATCAGAGCACATTGGGAGAATTTTCTCCCGAGGTGGGGGCCCTGAATGTGGGCCCATGAGCCAGCTGCAAGGAGGAGGAGAGAGACTACACCTACGGAAGTGTTGGGGTTCCTCCCCCCTGCCATGAGGTCATGGGAGAGGGGACCCTGGGGTAGAGGCATGGCCTGGGCACGGGGGTCTCCCTGCTCCCTGCTCACATGTGCCCTAACCCTGTTCAGCACTGCTTATTTTGTGTTGCCCTGTGCGAGGAGGGCCCTGGTTGTGCTGTGATTGCTCAGTTCTTTGGCAGTGCCCCGCCCATGTGGCTGGAGAAGAAAGAGCTCTGAAACTTCTCTCAAGAATCGCTCCCTGTTTCTTTGCACGGGCCTCGCTGTCTATGGATGTTTCAGGAGACCCCACCGAAACACGGAAGGACTCTCAAATTATCCCAGCTTTCTCTGCACAGCGAGAGCTTTTAATATTTAGCATTGCTATCCTTTTCCTGTGTGTTTGTTAAAAAAATAGTTTTTATCTCTTTCACTTTCTTCCCAGGAAAGTTCTTTTTTCCAAAAACCTGGTGGGGGAGGGCTGGGTGTAACCTGCCTTCTATCAGAGGATATTTTCCTCCACATTTGTCCAAACCGGCACAGCCTGTCCTTTCCCTGGGTGTCTGTTGCAGATGGAAGCTGCTGGTGCCATTGTCAGCTTGAAGCCCTCTTTTGATGCAAGCAGATGTTGCCAGGTGTGTTCAGCAGCTGTTGCTCAATGCTTATGCCAAGCTATTGTGTTCCTCATGGAACCAAGGAGCCATTGTGACACTGCAGGGGCTGATGGCATCAAGGAGGCAATTGTGACAGTACAGAACCTCCTAGAAACAAGGCTCCATTGTGACACCGTGGAGAATCATGGAATCAAGGAGCCCATTGTGACACGGCCAGGCCACATGGAACCAATGGTCCATGGTTACACTGCGGATTCAAGAAGAGCACGGTGACACCACGCAACATCATGGAACCATAGGTCCATTGTGACACAGCGGGGCCTCATGGAAACAAGGGGACCATTGTGGCAAAGCAGGGCCTAATGGAAGCATGGAGAGCATTGTGACACTAAGGAAACTCCTGGAACCAAGATGACCACTGGCACATAATGGAACCTCATGGAAGCAAGCCTCCACAATGACTTTGGAGGGCCTCAGGGACCACAGGACCCATTGTGACACAGCAGGACCTGGTGGAACCAAGGAGCCTTTGTGATACTCCAGATCCACATGGAAGCCAGGGTGCACTGAGACACAGCGGGGCCTTGTTGGAACCAAAGACACCTCTGCAAAAAGCAGGCTAGCTCATAGAAGCAAGGAGTCCATTGTTACAACGTCAAAGCTATGGAACCAAGGGACCATTGTGACACTGCGGGGCCTCATGGAACCAATTGTCCATGATGACAGTGCGGATCAAAGGAGACCATGGTGACACTGCGGAACCTGATGGAACCAAGGAGCCATTGTGACACAGTGGGGCCTCATGGAATCAAGGAGACCATTGTGACCCAGGTGTTGCATGGGAAGGCAAGGAGCCATTGTGACACTTTGGGCTTCTTCCCTTGAGCTCTGCAGCTGGCTGTCCCAGCCCAGCGCACCATGTGCCACCTGCTCTCCTCAGGGCTCTGCCTGCACACAGCCCCAGGAGAAGTTTTCCTGTTTGCAAGGAAAGAATGGAAAAGCCGGAGCAGGTTTCCTAAACAACAAACCCCACTCAGGAGCCACATGCTCAGTACAGGCTGCCTGGAACGATGTCCCCTTTCCACAAGGGTCAGGGTGAGCAGGAATGAATGATCTCTGGGAGCAGAATTCTCGGAGTCTTTCCACTGAATTCTCTGTCCCTGTGTCTTGGGGTGACTTTATCGTGTGTATCCCCTATTGCTGCTCTATGCCCAGAAGTGAACTTTGTGCATTTCTGTGCCTTTCAACTGAGCCTGAGAGGGGGGAGAGGAAAAAAAACCGGACAAATTTCTCAGAGCGTTTGTTCAAGGACACACATACACACTCCTCTGCATCCTGCTTGCAGCAAGAGCAGAGGAAGCAACTTTGTTTCTTTTTAGCCAGTTTTCAGCTCCTTTTCTCTGGGGGGAGATGGAGAGTTGAACTTTGTTTTCCTGGGACTTTTTGGGGGTTTTTTTCCCTTCTTCTCTTCTTGACTCTTTCAACATCAGAGCACATTGGGAGAATTTTCTCCCGAGGTGGGGGCCCTGAATGTGGGCCCATGAGCCAGCTGCAAGGAGGAGGAGAGAGACTGCACCTACGGAAGTGTTGGGGTTCCTCCCCCCTGCCATGAGGTCATGGGAGAGGGGACCCTGGGGTAGAGGCATGGCCTGGGCACGGGGGGTCTCCCTGCTTACATGTGCCCTAATCCTGTTCAGCACTGCTTATTTTGTGTTGCCCTGTGCGAGGAGGGCCCTGGTTGTGCTGTGATTGCTCAGTTCTTTGGCAGTGCCCCGCCCATGTGGCTGGAGAAGAAAGAGCTCTGAAACTTCTCTCAAGAATCGCTCCCTGTTTCTTTGCACGGGCCTCGCTGTCTATGGATGTTTCAGGAGACCCCACCGAAACACGGAAGGACTCTCAAATTATCCCAGCTTTCTCTGCACAGCGAGAGCTTTTAATATTTAGCATTGCTATCGTTTTCCTGTGTGTTTGTTAAAAAAATAGTTTTTATCTCTTTCACTTTCTTCCCAGGAAAGTTCTTTTTTCCAAAAACCTGGTGGGGGAGGGCTGGGTGTAACCTGCCTTCTATCAGAGGATATTTTCCTCCACATTTGTCCAAACCGGCATAGCCTGTCCTTTCCTGGGTCTCTGTTGCAGATGGAAGCTGCTGGTGCCATTGTCAGCTTGAAGCCCTCTTTTGATGCAAGCAGATGTTGCCAGGTGTGTTCAGCAGCTGTTGCTCAATGCTTATGCCAAGCTATTGTGTTCCTCATGGAACCAAGGAGCCATTGTGACACTGCAGGGGCTGATGGCATCAAGGAGGCAATTGTGACAGTACAGAACCTCCTAGAAACAAGGCTCCATTGTGACACCGTGGGGAATCATGGAATCAAGGAGCCCATTGTGACACGGCTGCATGGAACCAATGGTCCATGGTTACACTGCGGATTCAAGAAGAGCACGGTGACACCACGCAACATCATGGAACCATAGGTCCATTGTGACACAGCGGGGCCTCATGGAAACAAGGGGACCATTGTGGCAAAGCAGGGCCTAATGGAAGCATGGAGAGCATTGTGACACTAAGGAAACTCCTGGAACCAAGATGACCACTGGCACATAATGGAACCTCATGGAAGCAAGCCTCCACAATGACTTTGGAGGGCCTCAGGGACCACAGGACCCATTGTGACACAGCAGGACCTGGTGGAACCAAGGAGCCTTTGTGATACTCCAGATCCACATGGAAGCCAGGGTGCACTGAGACACAGCGGGGCCTTGTTGGAACCAAAGACACCTCTGCAAAAAGCAGGCTAGCTCATAGAAGCAAGGAGTCCATTGTTACAACGTCAAAGCTATGGAACCAAGGGACCATTGTGACACTGCGGGGCCTCATGGAACCAATTGTCCATGATGACAGTGCGGATCAAAGGAGACCATGGTGACACTGCGGAACCTGATGGAACCAAGGAGCCATTGTGACACAGTGGGGCCTCATGGAATCAAGGAGACCATTGTGACCCAGGTGTTGCATGGGAAGGCAAGGAGCCATTGTGACACTTTGGGCTTCTTCCCTTGAGCTCTGCAGCTGGCTGTCCCAGCCCAGCGCACCATGTGCCACCTGCTCTCCTCAGGGCTCTGCCTGCACACAGCCCCAGGAGAAGTTTTCCTGTTTGCAAGGAAAGAATGGAAAAGCCGGAGCAGGTTTCCTAAACAACAAACCCCACTCAGGAGCCACATGCTCAGTACAGGCTGCCTGGAACGATGTCCCCTTTCTACAAGGGTCAGGGTGAGCAGGAATGAATGATCTCTGGGAGCAGAATTCTCGGAGTCTTTCCACTGAATTCTCTGTCCCTGTGTCTTGGGGTGACTTTATCATGTGTATCCCCTATTGCTGCTCTATGCCCAGAAGTGAACTTTGTGCGTTTCTGTGCCTTTCAACTGGGCCTGAGAGGGGGGAGAGGAAAAAAACCGGACAAACTTCTCAGAGCATTTTTTCAAGGAGACACATACACACTCCTCTGCATCCTGCTTGCAGCAAGAGCAGAGGAAGCAACTTGGTTTCTTTTTTGCCAGTTTTCAGCTCCTTTTCTCTGGGGGGAGATGGAGAGTTGAACTTTGTTTTCCTGGGACTTCGGGGGTTTTTTTTCCCTTCTTCTCTTCTTGACTCTTTCAACATCAGAGCACATTGGGAGAATTTTCTCCCGAGGTGGGGGCCCTGAATGTGGGCCCATGAGCCAGCTGCAAGGAGGAGGAGAGAGACTACACCTACGGAAGTGTTGGGGTTCCTCCCTCCTGCCATGCGGTCATGGGAGAGGGGACCCTGGGGTAGAGGCATGGCCTGGGCACGGGGTCTCCCTGCTCCCTGCTCACATGTGCCCTAATCCTGTTCAGCACTGCTTATTTTGTGTTGCCCTGTGCGAGGAGGGCCCTGGTTGTGCTGTGATTGCTCAGTTCTTTGGCAGTGCCCCGCCCATGTGGCTGGAGAAGAAAGAGCTCTGAAACTTCTCTCAAGAATCGCTCCCTGTTTCTTTGCACGGGCCTCGCTGTCTATGGATGTTTCAGGAGACCCCACCGAAACACAGAAGGACTCTCAAATTATCCCAGCTTTCTCTGCACAGCGAGAGCCTTTAATATTTAGCATTGTTATCCTTTTCCTGGGTGTTTGTTAAAAAAATGGTTTTTATCTCTTTCACTTTCTTCCCAGGAAAATTCTTTTTTCCCGAAGCTGGTGGGGGAGGGCTGGGTGTAACCTGCCTTCTATCAGAGGATATTTTCCTCCACATTTGTCCAAACCGGCACAGCCTGTCCTTTCCTGGGTCTCTGTTGCAGATGGAAGCTGCTGGTGCCATTCTCAGCTTGAAGCCCTCTTTTGATGCGAGCAGATGTTGCCAGGTGTGTTCAGCAGCTGTTGCTCAATGCTTATGCCAAGCTGTTGTGTTCCTCATGGAACCAAGGAGCCATTGTGACACTGCAGGGGCTGATGGCATCAAGGAGGCAATTGTGACAGTACAGAACCTCCTAGAAACAAGGCTCCATTGTGACACCGTGGGGAATCATGGAATCAAGGAGCCCATTGTGACACGGCCAGGCCACATGGAACCAATGGTCCATTGTTACACTGCGGATTCAAGAAGAGCACGGTGACACCACGCAACATCACGGAACCATAGGTCCATTGTGACACAGCGGGGCCTCATGGAAACAAGGGGACCATTGTGGCAAAGCAGGGCCTAATGGAAGCATGGAGGGCATTGTGACACTAAGGAAACTCCTGGAACCAAGATGACCACTGGCACATAATGGAACCTCATGGAAGCAAGCCTCCACGATGGTTTTGGAGGGCCTCAGGGACCACAGGACCCATTGTGACACAGCAGGACCTGGTGGAACCAAGGAGCCTTTGTGATACTCCAGATCCACATGGAAGCCAGGGTGCACTGAGACACAGCGGGGCCTTGTTGGAACCAAAGACACCTCTGCAAAAAGCAGGCTAGCTCATAGAAGCAAGGAGTCCTTTGTTACAACATCAAACCTATGGAAGCAAGGGACCATTGTGACACTGCGGGGCCTCATGGAACCAATTGTCCATGATGACAGTGCGGATCAAAGGAGACCATGGTGACACTGCGGAACCTGATGGAACCAAGGAGCCATTGTGACACAGTGGGGCCTCATGGAATCAAGGAGACCATTGTGACCCAGGTGTTGCATGTGAAGGCAAGGAGCCATTGTGCCACTTTGGGCTTCTTCCCTTGAGCTCTGCAGCTGGCTGTCCCAGCCCAGCGCACCATGTGCCACCTGCTCTCCTCAGGGCTCTGCCTGCACACAGCCCCAGGAGAAGTTTTCCTGTTTGCAAGGAAAGAATGGAAAAGCCGGAGCAGGTTTCCTAAACAACAAACCCCACTCAGGAGCCACATGCTCAGTACAGGCTGCCTGGAACGATGTCCCCTTTCTACAAGGGTCAGTGTGAGCAGGAATGAATGATCTCTGGGAGCAGAATTCTCGGAGTCTTTCCACTGAATTCTCTGTCCCTGTGTCTTGGGGTGACTTTATCATGTGTATCCCCTATTGCTGCTCTATGCCCAGAAGTGAACTTTGTGCATTTCTGTGCCTTTCAACTGAGCCTGAGAGGGGGGAGAGGAAAAAAAACCGGACAGACTTCTCAGAGCGTTTGTTCAAGGACACACATACACACTCCTCTGCATCCTGCTTGCAGCAAGAGCAGAGGAAGCAACTTTGTTTCTTTTTAGCCAGTTTTCAGCTCCTTTTCTCTGGGGGGAGATGGAGAGTTGAACTTTGTTTTCCTGGGACTTCGGGGGTTTTTTCCCCTTCTTCTCTTCTTGACTCTTTCAACATCAGAGCACATTGGGAGAATTTTCTCCCGAGGTGGGGGCCCTGAATGTGGGCCCATGAGCCAGCTGCAAGGAGGAGGAGAGAGACTACACCTACGGAAGTGTTGGGGTTCCTCCCCCCTGCCATGAGGTCATGGGAGAGGGGACCCTGGGGTAGAGGCATGGCCTGGGCACGGGGGTCTCCCTGCTCCCTGCTCACATGTGCCCTAACCCTGTTCAGCACTGCTTATTTTGTGTTGCCCTGTGCGAGGAGGGCCCTGGTTGTGCTGTGATTGCTCAGTTCTTTGGCAGTGCCCCGCCCATGTGGCTGGAGAAGAAAGAGCTCTGAAACTTCTCTCAAGAATCGCTCCCTGTTTCTTTGCACGGGCCTCGCTGTCTATGGATGTTTCAGGAGACCCCACCGAAACACGGAAGGACTCTCAAATTATCCCAGCTTTCTCTGCACAGCGAGAGCTTTTAATATTTAGCATTGCTATCCTTTTCCTGTGTGTTTGTTAAAAAAATAGTTTTTATCTCTTTCACTTTCTTCCCAGGAAAGTTCTTTTTTCCAAAAACCTGGTGGGGGAGGGCTGGGTGTAACCTGCCTTCTATCAGAGGATATTTTCCTCCACATTTGTCCAAACCGGCACAGCCTGTCCTTTCCCTGGGTGTCTGTTGCAGATGGAAGCTGCTGGTGCCATTGTCAGCTTGAAGCCCTCTTTTGATGCAAGCAGATGTTGCCAGGTGTGTTCAGCAGCTGTTGCTCAATGCTTATGCCAAGCTATTGTGTTCCTCATGGAACCAAGGAGCCATTGTGACACTGCAGGGGCTGATGGCATCAAGGAGGCAATTGTGACAGTACAGAACCTCCTAGAAACAAGGCTCCATTGTGACACCATGGGGAATCATGGAATCAAGGAGCCCATTGTGACACGGCCAGGCCACATGGAACCAATGGTCCATGGTTACACTGCGGATTCAAGAAGAGCACGGTGACACCACGCAACATCATGGAACCATAGGTCCATTGTGACACAGCGGGGCCTCATGGAAACAAGGGGACCATTGTGGCAAAGCAGGGCCTAATGGAAGCATGGAGAGCATTGTGACACTAAGGAAACTCCTGGAACCAAGATGACCACTGGCACATAATGGAACCTCATGGAAGCAAGCCTCCACAATGACTTTGGAGGGCCTCAGGGACCACAGGACCCATTGTGACACAGCAGGACCTGGTGGAACCAAGGAGCCTTTGTGATACTCCAGATCCACATGGAAGCCAGGGTGCACTGAGACACAGCGGGGCCTTGTTGGAACCAAAGACACCTCTGCAAAAAGCAGGCTAGCTCATAGAAGCAAGGAGTCCATTGTTACAACGTCAAACCTATGGAACCAAGGGACCATTGTGACACTGCGGGGCCTCATGGAACCAATTGTCCATGATGACAGTGCGGATCAAAGGAGACCATGGTGACACTGCGGAACCTGATGGAACCAAGGAGCCATTGTGACACAGTGGGGCCTCATGGAATCAAGGAGACCATTGTGACCCAGGTGTTGCATGGGAAGGCAAGGAGCCATTGTGACACTTTGGGCTTCTTCCCTTGAGCTCTGCAGCTGGCTGTCCCAGCCCAGCGCACCATGTGCCACCTGCTCTCCTCAGGGCTCTGCCTGCACACAGCCCCAGGAGAAGTTTTCCTGTTTGGAAGGAAAGAATGGAAAAGCCGGAGCAGGTTTCCTAAACAACAAACCCCACTCAGGAGCCACATGCTCAGTACAGGCTGCCTGGAACGATGTCCCCTTTCTACAAGGGTCAGGGTGAGCAGGAATGAATGATCTCTGGGAGCAGAATTCTCGGAGTCTTTCCACTGAATTCTCTGTCCCTGTGTCTTGGGGTGACTTTATCGTGTGTATCCCCTATTGCTGCTCTATGCCCAGAAGTGAACTTTGTGCATTTCTGTGCCTTTCAACTGAGCCTGAGAGGGGGGAGAGGAAAAAAAACCGGACAAATTTCTCAGAGCGTTTGTTCAAGGACACACATACACACTCCTCTGCATCCTGCTTGCAGCAAGAGCAGAGGAAGCAACTTTGTTTCTTTTTAGCCAGTTTTCAGCTCCTTTTCTCTGGGGGGAGATGGAGAGTTGAACTTTGTTTTCCTGGGACTTTTTGGGGGTTTTTTTCCCTTCTTCTCTTCTTGACTCTTTCAACATCAGAGCACATTGGGAGAATTTTCTCCCGAGGTGGGGGCCCTGAATGTGGGCCCATGAGCCAGCTGCAAGGAGGAGGAGAGAGACTGCACCTACGGAAGTGTTGGGGTTCCTCCCCCCTGCCATGAGGTCATGGGAGAGGGGACCCTGGGGTAGAGGCATGGCCTGGGCACGGGGGGTCTCCCTGCTTACATGTGCCCTAATCCTGTTCAGCACTGCTTATTTTGTGTTGCCCTGTGCGAGGAGGGCCCTGGTTGTGCTGTGATTGCTCAGTTCTTTGGCAGTGCCCCGCCCATGTGGCTGGAGAAGAAAGAGCTCTGAAACTTCTCTCAAGAATCGCTCCCTGTTTCTTTGCACGGGCCTCGCTGTCTATGGATGTTTCAGGAGACCCCACCGAAACACGGAAGGACTCTCAAATTATCCCAGCTTTCTCTGCACAGCGAGAGCTTTTAATATTTAGCATTGCTATCGTTTTCCTGTGTGTTTGTTAAAAAAATAGTTTTTATCTCTTTCACTTTCTTCCCAGGAAAGTTCTTTTTTCCAAAAACCTGGTGGGGGAGGGCTGGGTGTAACCTGCCTTCTATCAGAGGATATTTTCCTCCACATTTGTCCAAACCGGCATAGCCTGTCCTTTCCTGGGTCTCTGTTGCAGATGGAAGCTGCTGGTGCCATTGTCAGCTTGAAGCCCTCTTTTGATGCAAGCAGATGTTGCCAGGTGTGTTCAGCAGCTGTTGCTCAATGCTTATGCCAAGCTATTGTGTTCCTCATGGAACCAAGGAGCCATTGTGACACTGCAGGGGCTGATGGCATCAAGGAGGCAATTGTGACAGTACAGAACCTCCTAGAAACAAGGCTCCATTGTGACACCGTGGGGAATCATGGAATCAAGGAGCCCATTGTGACACGGCTGCATGGAACCAATGGTCCATGGTTACACTGCGGATTCAAGAAGAGCACGGTGACACCACGCAACATCATGGAACCATAGGTCCATTGTGACACAGCGGGGCCTCATGGAAACAAGGGGACCATTGTGGCAAAGCAGGGCCTAATGGAAGCATGGAGAGCATTGTGACACTAAGGAAACTCCTGGAACCAAGATGACCACTGGCACATAATGGAACCTCATGGAAGCAAGCCTCCACAATGACTTTGGAGGGCCTCAGGGACCACAGGACCCATTGTGACACAGCAGGACCTGGTGGAACCAAGGAGCCTTTGTGATACTCCAGATCCACATGGAAGCCAGGGTGCACTGAGACACAGCGGGGCCTTGTTGGAACCAAAGACACCTCTGCAAAAAGCAGGCTAGCTCATAGAAGCAAGGAGTCCATTGTTACAACGTCAAACCTATGGAACCAAGGGACCATTGTGACACTGCGGGGCCTCATGGAACCAATTGTCCATGATGACAGTGCGGATCAAAGGAGACCATGGTGACACTGCGGAACCTGATGGAACCAAGGAGCCATTGTGACACAGTGGGGCCTCATGGAATCAAGGAGACCATTGTGACCCAGGTGTTGCATGGGAAGGCAAGGAGCCATTGTGACACTTTGGGCTTCTTCCCTTGAGCTCTGCAGCTGGCTGTCCCAGCCCAGCGCACCATGTGCCACCTGCTCTCCTCAGGGCTCTGCCTGCACACAGCCCCAGGAGAAGTTTTCCTGTTTGCAAGGAAAGAATGGAAAAGCCGGAGCAGGTTTCCTAAACAACAAACCCCACTCAGGAGCCACATGCTCAGTACAGGCTGCCTGGAACGATGTCCCCTTTCTACAAGGGTCAGTGTGAGCAGGAATGAATGATCTCTGGGAGCAGAATTCTCGGAGTCTTTCCACTGAATTCTCTGTCCCTGTGTCTTGGGGTGACTTTATTGTGTGTATCCCCTATTGCTGCTCTATGCCCAGAAGTGAACTTTGTGCGTTTCTGTGCCTTTCAACTGAGCCTGAGAGGGGGGAGAGGAAAAAAACCGGACAAACTTCTCAGAGCGTTTTTTCAAGGACACACATACACACTCCTCTGCATCCTGCTTGCAGCAAGAGCAGAGGAAGCAACTTGGTTTCTTTTTTGCCAGTTTTCAGCTCCTTTTCTCTGGGGGGAGATGGAGAGTTGAACTTTGTTTTCCTGGGACTTCGGGGGTTTTTTTTCCCTTCTTCTCTTCTTGACTCTTTCAACATCAGAGCACATTGGGAGAATTTTCTCCCGAGGTGGGGGCCCTGAATGTGGGCCCATGAGCCAGCTGCAAGGAGGAGGAGAGAGACTACACCTACGGAAGTGTTGGGGTTCCTCCCCCCTGCCATGCGGTCATGGGAGAGGGGACCCTGGGGTAGAGGCATGGCCTGGGCACGGGGTCTCCCTGCTCCCTGCTCACATGTGCCCTAACCCTGTTCAGCACTGCTTATTTTGTGTTGCCCTGTGCGAGGAGGGCCCTGGTTGTGCTGTGATTGCTCAGTTCTTTGGCAGTGCCCCGCCCATGTGGCTGGAGAAGAAAGAGCTCTGAAACTTCTCTCAAGAATCGCTCCCTGTTTCTTTGCACGGGCCTCGCTGTCTATGGATGTTTCAGGAGACCCCACCGAAACACAGAAGGACTCTCAAATTATCCCAGCTTTCTCTGCACAGCGAGAGCTTTTAATATTTAGCATTGTTATCCTTTTCCTGTGTGTTTGTTAAAAAAATAGTTTTTATCTCTTTCACTTTCTTCCCAGGAAAGTTCTTTTTTCCAAAAACCTGGTGGGGGAGGGCTGGGTGTAACCTGCCTTCTATCAGAGGATATTTTCCTCCACATTTGTCCAAACCGGCACAGCCTGTCCTTTCCTGGGTCTCTGTTGCAGATGGAAGCTGCTGGTGCCATTGTCAGCTTGAAGCCCTCTTTTGATGCAAGCAGATGTTGCCAGGTGTGTTCAGCAGTTGTTGCTCAATGCTTATGCCAAGCTATTGTGTTCCTCATGGAACCAAGGAGCCATTGTGACACTGCAGGGGCTGATGGCATCAAGGAGGCAATTGTGACAGTACAGAACCTCCTAGAAACAAGGCTCCATTGTGACACCGTGGGGAATCATGGAATCAAGGAGCCCATTGTGACACGGCTGCATGGAACCAATGGTCCATGGTTACACGGCGGATTCAAGAAGAGCACGGTGACACCACGCAACATCATGGAACCATAGGTCCATTGTGACACAGCGGGGCCTCATGGAAACAAGGGGACCATTGTGGCAAAGCAGGGCCTAATGGAAGCATGGAGAGCATTGTGACACTAAGGAAACTCCTGGAACCAAGATGACCACTGGCACATAATGGAACCTCATGGAAGCAAGCCTCCACAATGACTTTGGAGGGCCTCAGGGACCACAGGACCCATTGTGACACAGCAGGACCTGGTGGAACCAAGGAGCCTTTGTGATACTCCAGATCCACATGGAAGCCAGGGTGCACTGAGACACAGCGGGGCCTTGTTGGAACCAAAGACACCTCTGCAAAAAGCAGGCTAGCTCATAGAAGCAAGGAGTCCATTGTTACAACGTCAAAGCTATGGAACCAAGGGACCATTGTGACACTGCGGGGCCTCATGGAACCAATTGTCCATGATGACAGTGCGGATCAAAGGAGACCATGGTGACACTGCGGAACCTGATGGAACCAAGGAGCCATTGTGACACAGTGGGGCCTCATGGAATCAAGGAGACCATTGTGACCCAGGTGTTGCATGGGAAGGCAAGGAGCCATTGTGACACTTTGGGCTTCTTCCCTTGAGCTCTGCAGCTGGCTGTCCCAGCCCAGCGCACCATGTGCCACCTGCTCTCCTCAGGGCTCTGCCTGCACACAGCCCCAGGAGAAGTTTTCCTGTTTGCAAGGAAAGAATGGAAAAGCCGGAGCAGGTTTCCTAAACAACAAACCCCACTCAGGAGCCACATGCTCAGTACAGGCTGCCTGGAACGATGTCCCCTTTCTACAAGGGTCAGGGTGAGCAGGAATGAATGATCTCTGGGAGCAGAATTCTCGGAGTCTTTCCACTGAATTCTCTGTCCCTGTGTCTTGGGGTGACTTTATTGTGTGTATCCCCTATTGCTGCTCTATGCCCAGAAGTGAACTTTGTGCGTTTCTGTGCCTTTCAACTGGGCCTGAGAGGGGGGAGAGGAAAAAAACCGGACAAACTTCTCAGAGCATTTTTTCAAGGAGACACATACACACTCCTCTGCATCCTGCTTGCAGCAAGAGCAGAGGAAGCAACTTGGTTTCTTTTTTGCCAGTTTTCAGCTCCTTTTCTCTGGGGGGAGATGGAGAGTTGAACTTTGTTTTCCTGGGACTTCGGGGGTTTTTTTTCCCTTCTTCTCTTCTTGACTCTTTCAACATCAGAGCACATTGGGAGAATTTTCTCCCGAGGTGGGGGCCCTGAATGTGGGCCCATGAGCCAGCTGCAAGGAGGAGGAGAGAGACTACACCTACGGAAGTGTTGGGGTTCCTCCCTCCTGCCATGCGGTCATGGGAGAGGGGACCCTGGGGTAGAGGCATGGCCTGGGCACGGGGTCTCCCTGCTCCCTGCTCACATGTGCCCTAATCCTGTTCAGCACTGCTTATTTTGTGTTGCCCTGTGCGAGGAGGGCCCTGGTTGTGCTGTGATTGCTCAGTTCTTTGGCAGTGCCCCGCCCATGTGGCTGGAGAAGAAAGAGCTCTGAAACTTCTCTCAAGAATCGCTCCCTGTTTCTTTGCACGGGCCTCGCTGTCTATGGATGTTTCAGGAGACCCCACCGAAACACAGAAGGACTCTCAAATTATCCCAGCTTTCTCTGCACAGCGAGAGCCTTTAATATTTAGCATTGTTATCCTTTTCCTGGGTGTTTGTTAAAAAAATGGTTTTTATCTCTTTCACTTTCTTCCCAGGAAAATTCTTTTTTCCCGAAGCTGGTGGGGGAGGGCTGGGTGTAACCTGCCTTCTATCAGAGGATATTTTCCTCCACATTTGTCCAAACCGGCACAGCCTGTCCTTTCCTGGGTCTCTGTTGCAGATGGAAGCTGCTGGTGCCATTCTCAGCTTGAAGCCCTCTTTTGATGCAAGCAGATGTTGCCAGGTGTGTTCAGCAGCTGTTGCTCAATGCTTATGCCAAGCTGTTGTGTTCCTCATGGAACCAAGGAGCCATTGTGACACTGCAGGGGCTGATGGCATCAAGGAGGCAATTGTGACAGTACAGAACCTCCTAGAAACAAGGCTCCATTGTGACACCGTGGGGAATCATGGAATCAAGGAGCCCATTGTGACACGGCCAGGCCACATGGAACCAATGGTCCATTGTTACACTGCGGATTCAAGAAGAGCACGGTGACACCACGCAACATCACGGAACCATAGGTCCATTGTGACACAGCGGGGCCTCATGGAAACAAGGGGACCATTGTGGCAAAGCAGGGCCTAATGGAAGCATGGAGGGCATTGTGACACTAAGGAAACTCCTGGAACCAAGATGACCACTGGCACATAATGGAACCTCATGGAAGCAAGCCTCCACGATGGTTTTGGAGGGCCTCAGGGACCACAGGACCCATTGTGACACAGCAGGACCTGGTGGAACCAATGAGCCTTTGTGATACTCCAGATCCACATGGAAGCCAGGGTGCACTGAGACACAGCGGGGCCTTGTTGGAACCAAAGACACCTCTGCAAAAAGCAGGCTAGCTCATAGAAGCAAGGAGTCCTTTGTTACAACATCAAACCTATGGAAGCAAGGGACCATTGTGACACTGCGGGGCCTCATGGAACCAATTGTCCATGATGACAGTGCGGATCAAAGGAGACCATGGTGACACTGCGGAACCTGATGGAACCAAGGAGCCATTGTGACACAGTGGGGCCTCATGGAATCAAGGAGACCATTGTGACCCAGGTGTTGCATGTGAAGGCAAGGAGCCATTGTGCCACTTTGGGCTTCTTCCCTTGAGCTCTGCAGCTGGCTGTCCCAGCCCAGCGCACCATGTGCCACCTGCTCTCCTCAGGGCTCTGCCTGCACACAGCCCCAGGAGAAGTTTTCCTGTTTGCAAGGAAAGAATGGAAAAGCCGGAGCAGGTTTCCTAAACAACAAACCCCACTCAGGAGCCACATGCTCAGTACAGGCTGCCTGGAACGATGTCCCCTTTCTACAAGGGTCAGTGTGAGCAGGAATGAATGATCTCTGGGAGCAGAATTCTCGGAGTCTTTCCACTGAATTCTCTGTCCCTGTGTCTTGGGGTGACTTTATCATGTGTATCCCCTATTGCTGCTCTATGCCCAGAAGTGAACTTTGTGCATTTCTGTGCCTTTCAACTGAGCCTGAGAGGGGGGAGAGGAAAAAAAACCGGACAGACTTCTCAGAGCGTTTGTTCAAGGACACACATACACACTCCTCTGCATCCTGCTTGCAGCAAGAGCAGAGGAAGCAACTTTGTTTCTTTTTAGCCAGTTTTCAGCTCCTTTTCTCTGGGGGGAGATGGAGAGTTGAACTTTGTTTTCCTGGGACTTCGGGGGTTTTTTCCCCTTCTTCTCTTCTTGACTCTTTCAACATCAGAGCACATTGGGAGAATTTTCTCCCGAGGTGGGGGCCCTGAATGTGGGCCCATGAGCCAGCTGCAAGGAGGAGGAGAGAGACTACACCTACGGAAGTGTTGGGGTTCCTCCCCCCTGCCATGAGGTCATGGGAGAGGGGACCCTGGGGTAGAGGCATGGCCTGGGCACGGGGGTCTCCCTGCTCCCTGCTCACATGTGCCCTAACCCTGTTCAGCACTGCTTATTTTGTGTTGCCCTGTGCGAGGAGGGCCCTGGTTGTGCTGTGATTGCTCAGTTCTTTGGCAGTGCCCCGCCCATGTGGCTGGAGAAGAAAGAGCTCTGAAACTTCTCTCAAGAATCGCTCCCTGTTTCTTTGCACGGGCCTCGCTGTCTATGGATGTTTCAGGAGACCCCACCGAAACACGGAAGGACTCTCAAATTATCCCAGCTTTCTCTGCACAGCGAGAGCTTTTAATATTTAGCATTGCTATCCTTTTCCTGTGTGTTTGTTAAAAAAATAGTTTTTATCTCTTTCACTTTCTTCCCAGGAAAGTTCTTTTTTCCAAAAACCTGGTGGGGGAGGGCTGGGTGTAACCTGCCTTCTATCAGAGGATATTTTCCTCCACATTTGTCCAAACCGGCACAGCCTGTCCTTTCCCTGGGTGTCTGTTGCAGATGGAAGCTGCTGGTGCCATTGTCAGCTTGAAGCCCTCTTTTGATGCAAGCAGATGTTGCCAGGTGTGTTCAGCAGCTGTTGCTCAATGCTTATGCCAAGCTATTGTGTTCCTCATGGAACCAAGGAGCCATTGTGACACTGCAGGGGCTGATGGCATCAAGGAGGCAATTGTGACAGTACAGAACCTCCTAGAAACAAGGCTCCATTGTGACACCGTGGAGAATCATGGAATCAAGGAGCCCATTGTGACACGGCCAGGCCACATGGAACCAATGGTCCATGGTTACACTGCGGATTCAAGAAGAGCACGGTGACACCACGCAACATCATGGAACCATAGGTCCATTGTGACACAGCGGGGCCTCATGGAAACAAGGGGACCATTGTGGCAAAGCAGGGCCTAATGGAAGCATGGAGAGCATTGTGACACTAAGGAAACTCCTGGAACCAAGATGACCACTGGCACATAATGGAACCTCATGGAAGCAAGCCTCCACAATGACTTTGGAGGGCCTCAGGGACCACAGGACCCATTGTGACACAGCAGGACCTGGTGGAACCAAGGAGCCTTTGTGATACTCCAGATCCACATGGAAGCCAGGGTGCACTGAGACACAGCGGGGCCTTGTTGGAACCAAAGACACCTCTGCAAAAAGCAGGCTAGCTCATAGAAGCAAGGAGTCCATTGTTACAACGTCAAAGCTATGGAACCAAGGGACCATTGTGACACTGCGGGGCCTCATGGAACCAATTGTCCATGATGACAGTGCGGATCAAAGGAGACCATGGTGACACTGCGGAACCTGATGGAACCAAGGAGCCATTGTGACACAGTGGGGCCTCATGGAATCAAGGAGACCATTGTGACCCAGGTGTTGCATGGGAAGGCAAGGAGCCATTGTGACACTTTGGGCTTCTTCCCTTGAGCTCTGCAGCTGGCTGTCCCAGCCCAGCGCACCATGTGCCACCTGCTCTCCTCAGGGCTCTGCCTGCACACAGCCCCAGGAGAAGTTTTCCTGTTTGCAAGGAAAGAATGGAAAAGCCGGAGCAGGTTTCCTAAACAACAAACCCCACTCAGGAGCCACATGCTCAGTACAGGCTGCCTGGAACGATGTCCCCTTTCTACAAGGGTCAGGGTGAGCAGGAATGAATGATCTCTGGGAGCAGAATTCTCGGAGTCTTTCCACTGAATTCTCTGTCCCTGTGTCTTGGGGTGACTTTATCGTGTGTATCCCCTATTGCTGCTCTATGCCCAGAAGTGAACTTTGTGCATTTCTGTGCCTTTCAACTGAGCCTGAGAGGGGGGAGAGGAAAAAAAACCGGACAAATTTCTCAGAGCGTTTGTTCAAGGACACACATACACACTCCTCTGCATCCTGCTTGCAGCAAGAGCAGAGGAAGCAACTTTGTTTCTTTTTAGCCAGTTTTCAGCTCCTTTTCTCTGGGGGGAGATGGAGAGTTGAACTTTGTTTTCCTGGGACTTTTTGGGGGTTTTTTTCCCTTCTTCTCTTCTTGACTCTTTCAACATCAGAGCACATTGGGAGAATTTTCTCCCGAGGTGGGGGCCCTGAATGTGGGCCCATGAGCCAGCTGCAAGGAGGAGGAGAGAGACTACACCTACGGAAGTGTTGGGGTTCCTCCCCCCTGCCATGAGGTCATGGGAGAGGGGACCCTGGGGTAGAGGCATGGCCTGGGCACGGGGGGTCTCCCTGCTTACATGTGCCCTAATCCTGTTCAGCACTGCTTATTTTGTGTTGCCCTGTGCGAGGAGGGCCCTGGTTGTGCTGTGATTGCTCAGTTCTTTGGCAGTGCCCCGCCCATGTGGCTGGAGA
Source organism: Aphelocoma coerulescens (assembly GCF_041296385.1). Classification (NCBI taxonomy): domain Eukaryota; kingdom Metazoa; phylum Chordata; class Aves; order Passeriformes; family Corvidae; genus Aphelocoma; species Aphelocoma coerulescens. The sequence goes on from NW_027184070.1 coordinate 942,530, forward strand.
AGAAAGAGCTCTGAAACTTCTCTCAAGAATCGCTCCCTGTTTCTTTGCACGGGCCTCGCTGTCTATGGATGTTTCAGGAGACCCCACCGAAACACGGAAGGACTCTCAAATTATCCCAGCTTTCTCTGCACAGCGAGAGCTTTTAATATTTAGCATTGCTATCGTTTTCCTGTGTGTTTGTTAAAAAAATAGTTTTTATCTCTTTCACTTTCTTCCCAGGAAAGTTCTTTTTTCCAAAAACCTGGTGGGGGAGGGCTGGGTGTAACCTGCCTTCTATCAGAGGATATTTTCCTCCACATTTGTCCAAACCGGCATAGCCTGTCCTTTCCTGGGTCTCTGTTGCAGATGGAAGCTGCTGGTGCCATTGTCAGCTTGAAGCCCTCTTTTGATGCAAGCAGATGTTGCCAGGTGTGTTCAGCAGCTGTTGCTCAATGCTTATGCCAAGCTATTGTGTTCCTCATGGAACCAAGGAGCCATTGTGACACTGCAGGGGCTGATGGCATCAAGGAGGCAATTGTGACAGTACAGAACCTCCTAGAAACAAGGCTCCATTGTGACACCGTGGGGAATCATGGAATCAAGGAGCCCATTGTGACACGGCTGCATGGAACCAATGGTCCATGGTTACACTGCGGATTCAAGAAGAGCACGGTGACACCACGCAACATCATGGAACCATAGGTCCATTGTGACACAGCGGGGCCTCATGGAAACAAGGGGACCATTGTGGCAAAGCAGGGCCTAATGGAAGCATGGAGAGCATTGTGACACTAAGGAAACTCCTGGAACCAAGATGACCACTGGCACATAATGGAACCTCATGGAAGCAAGCCTCCACGATGGTTTTGGAGGGCCTCAGGGACCACAGGACCCATTGTGACACAGCAGGACCTGGTGGAACCAATGAGCCTTTGTGATACTCCACATCCACATGGAAGCCAGGGTGCACTGAGACACAGCGGGGCCTTGTTGGAACCAAAGACACCTCTGCAAAAAGCAGGCTAGCTCATAGAAGCAAGGAGTCCATTGTTACAACGTCAAAGCTATGGAACCAAGGGACCATTGTGACACTGCGGGGCCTCATGGAACCAATTGTCCATGATGACAGTGCGGATCAAAGGAGACCATGGTGACACTGCGGAACCTGATGGAACCAAGGAGCCATTGTGACACAGTGGGGCCTCATGGAATCAAGGAGACCATTGTGACCCAGGTGTTGCATGTGAAGGCAAGGAGCCATTGTGACACTTTGGGCTTCTTCCCTTGAGCTCTGCAGCTGGCTGTCCCAGCCCAGCGCACCATGTGCCACCTGCTCTCCTCAGGGCTCTGCCTGCACACAGCCCCAGGAGAAGTTTTCCTGTTTGCAAGGAAAGAATGGAAAAGCCGGAGCAGGTTTCCTAAACAACAAACCCCACTCAGGAGCCACATGCTCAGTACAGGCTGCCTGGAACGATGTCCCCTTTCTACAAGGGTCAGTGTGAGCAGGAATGAATGATCTCTGGGAGCAGAATTCTCGGAGTCTTTCCACTGAATTCTCTGTCCCTGTGTCTTGGGGTGACTTTATTGTGTGTATCCCCTATTGCTGCTCTATGCCCAGAAGTGAACTTTGTGCGTTTCTGTGCCTTTCAACTGAGCCTGAGAGGGGGGAGAGGAAAAAAACCGGACAAACTTCTCAGAGCGTTTGTTCAAGGACACACATACACACTCCTCTGCATCCTGCTTGCAGCAAGAGCAGAGGAAGCAACTTGGTTTCTTTTTTGCCAGTTTTCAGCTCCTTTTCTCTGGGGGGAGATGGAGAGTTGAACTTTGTTTTCCTGGGACTTCGGGGGTTTTTTTTCCCTTCTTCTCTTCTTGACTCTTTCAACATCAGAGCACATTGGGAGAATTTTCTCCCGAGGTGGGGGCCCTGAATGTGGGCCCATGAGCCAGCTGCAAGGAGGAGGAGAGAGACTACACCTACGGAAGTGTTGGGGTTCCTCCCCCCTGCCATGCGGTCATGGGAGAGGGGACCCTGGGGTAGAGGCATGGCCTGGGCACGGGGTCTCCCTGCTCCCTGCTCACATGTGCCCTAACCCTGTTCAGCACTGCTTATTTTGTGTTGCCCTGTGCGAGGAGGGCCCTGGTTGTGCTGTGATTGCTCAGTTCTTTGGCAGTGCCCCGCCCATGTGGCTGGAGAAGAAAGAGCTCTGAAACTTCTCTCAAGAATCGCTCCCTGTTTCTTTGCACGGGCCTCGCTGTCTATGGATGTTTCAGGAGACCCCACCGAAACACAGAAGGACTCTCAAATTATCCCAGCTTTCTCTGCACAGCGAGAGCTTTTAATATTTAGCATTGTTATCCTTTTCCTGTGTGTTTGTTAAAAAAATAGTTTTTATCTCTTTCACTTTCTTCCCAGGAAAGTTCTTTTTTCCAAAAACCTGGTGGGGGAGGGCTGGGTGTAACCTGCCTTCTATCAGAGGATATTTTCCTCCACATTTGTCCAAACCGGCACAGCCTGTCCTTTCCTGGGTCTCTGTTGCAGATGGAAGCTGCTGGTGCCATTGTCAGCTTGAAGCCCTCTTTTGATGCAAGCAGATGTTGCCAGGTGTGTTCAGCAGTTGTTGCTCAATGCTTATGCCAAGCTATTGTGTTCCTCATGGAACCAAGGAGCCATTGTGACACTGCAGGGGCTGATGGCATCAAGGAGGCAATTGTGACAGTACAGAACCTCCTAGAAACAAGGCTCCATTGTGACACCGTGGGGAATCATGGAATCAAGGAGCCCATTGTGACACGGCTGCATGGAACCAATGGTCCATGGTTACACGGCGGATTCAAGAAGAGCACGGTGACACCACGCAACATCATGGAACCATAGGTCCATTGTGACACAGCGGGGCCTCATGGAAACAAGGGGACCATTGTGGCAAAGCAGGGCCTAATGGAAGCATGGAGAGCATTGTGACACTAAGGAAACTCCTGGAACCAAGATGACCACTGGCACATAATGGAACCTCATGGAAGCAAGCCTCCACAATGACTTTGGAGGGCCTCAGGGACCACAGGACCCATTGTGACACAGCAGGACCTGGTGGAACCAAGGAGCCTTTGTGATACTCCAGATCCACATGGAAGCCAGGGTGCACTGAGACACAGCGGGGCCTTGTTGGAACCAAAGACACCTCTGCAAAAAGCAGGCTAGCTCATAGAAGCAAGGAGTCCATTGTTACAACGTCAAAGCTATGGAACCAAGGGACCATTGTGACACTGCGGGGCCTCATGGAACCAATTGTCCATGATGACAGTGCGGATCAAAGGAGACCATGGTGACACTGCGGAACCTGATGGAACCAAGGAGCCATTGTGACACAGTGGGGCCTCATGGAATCAAGGAGACCATTGTGACCCAGGTGTTGCATGGGAAGGCAAGGAGCCATTGTGACACTTTGGGCTTCTTCCCTTGAGCTCTGCAGCTGGCTGTCCCAGCCCAGCGCACCATGTGCCACCTGCTCTCCTCAGGGCTCTGCCTGCACACAGCCCCAGGAGAAGTTTTCCTGTTTGCAAGGAAAGAATGGAAAAGCCGGAGCAGGTTTCCTAAACAACAAACCCCACTCAGGAGCCACATGCTCAGTACAGGCTGCCTGGAACGATGTCCCCTTTCTACAAGGGTCAGGGTGAGCAGGAATGAATGATCTCTGGGAGCAGAATTCTCGGAGTCTTTCCACTGAATTCTCTGTCCCTGTGTCTTGGGGTGACTTTATTGTGTGTATCCCCTATTGCTGCTCTATGCCCAGAAGTGAACTTTGTGCGTTTCTGTGCCTTTCAACTGGGCCTGAGAGGGGGGAGAGGAAAAAAACCGGACAAACTTCTCAGAGCATTTTTTCAAGGAGACACATACACACTCCTCTGCATCCTGCTTGCAGCAAGAGCAGAGGAAGCAACTTGGTTTCTTTTTTGCCAGTTTTCAGCTCCTTTTCTCTGGGGGGAGATGGAGAGTTGAACTTTGTTTTCCTGGGACTTCGGGGGTTTTTTTTCCCTTCTTCTCTTCTTGACTCTTTCAACATCAGAGCACATTGGGAGAATTTTCTCCCGAGGTGGGGGCCCTGAATGTGGGCCCATGAGCCAGCTGCAAGGAGGAGGAGAGAGACTACACCTACGGAAGTGTTGGGGTTCCTCCCTCCTGCCATGCGGTCATGGGAGAGGGGACCCTGGGGTAGAGGCATGGCCTGGGCACGGGGTCTCCCTGCTCCCTGCTCACATGTGCCCTAATCCTGTTCAGCACTGCTTATTTTGTGTTGCCCTGTGCGAGGAGGGCCCTGGTTGTGCTGTGATTGCTCAGTTCTTTGGCAGTGCCCCGCCCATGTGGCTGGAGAAGAAAGAGCTCTGAAACTTCTCTCAAGAATCGCTCCCTGTTTCTTTGCACGGGCCTCGCTGTCTATGGATGTTTCAGGAGACCCCACCGAAACACAGAAGGACTCTCAAATTATCCCAGCTTTCTCTGCACAGCGAGAGCCTTTAATATTTAGCATTGTTATCCTTTTCCTGGGTGTTTGTTAAAAAAATGGTTTTTATCTCTTTCACTTTCTTCCCAGGAAAATTCTTTTTTCCCGAAGCTGGTGGGGGAGGGCTGGGTGTAACCTGCCTTCTATCAGAGGATATTTTCCTCCACATTTGTCCAAACCGGCACAGCCTGTCCTTTCCTGGGTCTCTGTTGCAGATGGAAGCTGCTGGTGCCATTCTCAGCTTGAAGCCCTCTTTTGATGCAAGCAGATGTTGCCAGGTGTGTTCAGCAGCTGTTGCTCAATGCTTATGCCAAGCTGTTGTGTTCCTCATGGAACCAAGGAGCCATTGTGACACTGCAGGGGCTGATGGCATCAAGGAGGCAATTGTGACAGTACAGAACCTCCTAGAAACAAGGCTCCATTGTGACACCGTGGGGAATCATGGAATCAAGGAGCCCATTGTGACACGGCCAGGCCACATGGAACCAATGGTCCATTGTTACACTGCGGATTCAAGAAGAGCACGGTGACACCACGCAACATCATGGAACCATAGGTCCATTGTGACACAGCGGGGCCTCATGGAAACAAGGGGACCATTGTGGCAAAGCAGGGCCTAATGGAAGCATGGAGAGCATTGTGACACTAAGGAAACTCCTGGAACCAAGATGACCACTGGCACATAATGGAACCTCATGGAAGCAAGCCTCCACGATGGTTTTGGAGGGCCTCAGGGACCACAGGACCCATTGTGACACAGCAGGACCTGGTGGAACCAATGAGCCTTTGTGATACTCCACATCCACATGGAAGCCAGGGTGCACTGAGACACAGCGGGGCCTTGTTGGAACCAAAGACACCTCTGCAAAAAGCAGGCTAGCTCATAGAAGCAAGGAGTCCATTGTTACAACGTCAAAGCTATGGAACCAAGGGACCATTGTGACACTGCGGGGCCTCATGGAACCAATTGTCCATGATGACAGTGCGGATCAAAGGAGACCATGGTGACACTGCGGAACCTGATGGAACCAAGGAGCCATTGTGACACAGTGGGGCCTCATGGAATCAAGGAGACCATTGTGACCCAGGTGTTGCATGTGAAGGCAAGGAGCCATTGTGACACTTTGGGCTTCTTCCCTTGAGCTCTGCAGCTGGCTGTCCCAGCCCAGCGCACCATGTGCCACCTGCTCTCCTCAGGGCTCTGCCTGCACACAGCCCCAGGAGAAGTTTTCCTGTTTGCAAGGAAAGAATGGAAAAGCCGGAGCAGGTTTCCTAAACAACAAACCCCACTCAGGAGCCACATGCTCAGTACAGGCTGCCTGGAACGATGTCCCCTTTCTACAAGGGTCAGTGTGAGCAGGAATGAATGATCTCTGGGAGCAGAATTCTCGGAGTCTTTCCACTGAATTCTCTGTCCCTGTGTCTTGGGGTGACTTTATTGTGTGTATCCCCTATTGCTGCTCTATGCCCAGAAGTGAACTTTGTGCGTTTCTGTGCCTTTCAACTGAGCCTGAGAGGGGGGAGAGGAAAAAAACCGGACAAACTTCTCAGAGCGTTTGTTCAAGGACACACATACACACTCCTCTGCATCCTGCTTGCAGCAAGAGCAGAGGAAGCAACTTGGTTTCTTTTTTGCCAGTTTTCAGCTCCTTTTCTCTGGGGGGAGATGGAGAGTTGAACTTTGTTTTCCTGGGACTTCGGGGGTTTTTTTTCCCTTCTTCTCTTCTTGACTCTTTCAACATCAGAGCACATTGGGAGAATTTTCTCCCGAGGTGGGGGCCCTGAATGTGGGCCCATGAGCCAGCTGCAAGGAGGAGGAGAGAGACTACACCTACGGAAGTGTTGGGGTTCCTCCCCCCTGCCATGCGGTCATGGGAGAGGGGACCCTGGGGTAGAGGCATGGCCTGGGCACGGGGTCTCCCTGCTCCCTGCTCACATGTGCCCTAACCCTGTTCAGCACTGCTTATTTTGTGTTGCCCTGTGCGAGGAGGGCCCTGGTTGTGCTGTGATTGCTCAGTTCTTTGGCAGTGCCCCGCCCATGTGGCTGGAGAAGAAAGAGCTCTGAAACTTCTCTCAAGAATCGCTCCCTGTTTCTTTGCACGGGCCTCGCTGTCTATGGATGTTTCAGGAGACCCCACCGAAACACAGAAGGACTCTCAAATTATCCCAGCTTTCTCTGCACAGCGAGAGCTTTTAATATTTAGCATTGTTATCCTTTTCCTGTGTGTTTGTTAAAAAAATAGTTTTTATCTCTTTCACTTTCTTCCCAGGAAAGTTCTTTTTTCCAAAAACCTGGTGGGGGAGGGCTGGGTGTAACCTGCCTTCTATCAGAGGATATTTTCCTCCACATTTGTCCAAACCGGCACAGCCTGTCCTTTCCTGGGTCTCTGTTGCAGATGGAAGCTGCTGGTGCCATTGTCAGCTTGAAGCCCTCTTTTGATGCAAGCAGATGTTGCCAGGTGTGTTCAGCAGTTGTTGCTCAATGCTTATGCCAAGCTATTGTGTTCCTCATGGAACCAAGGAGCCATTGTGACACTGCAGGGGCTGATGGCATCAAGGAGGCAATTGTGACAGTACAGAACCTCCTAGAAACAAGGCTCCATTGTGACACCGTGGGGAATCATGGAATCAAGGAGCCCATTGTGACACGGCTGCATGGAACCAATGGTCCATGGTTACACGGCGGATTCAAGAAGAGCACGGTGACACCACGCAACATCATGGAACCATAGGTCCATTGTGACACAGCGGGGCCTCATGGAAACAAGGGGACCATTGTGGCAAAGCAGGGCCTAATGGAAGCATGGAGAGCATTGTGACACTAAGGAAACTCCTGGAACCAAGATGACCACTGGCACATAATGGAACCTCATGGAAGCAAGCCTCCACAATGACTTTGGAGGGCCTCAGGGACCACAGGACCCATTGTGACACAGCAGGACCTGGTGGAACCAAGGAGCCTTTGTGATACTCCAGATCCACATGGAAGCCAGGGTGCACTGAGACACAGCGGGGCCTTGTTGGAACCAAAGACACCTCTGCAAAAAGCAGGCTAGCTCATAGAAGCAAGGAGTCCATTGTTACAACGTCAAAGCTATGGAACCAAGGGACCATTGTGACACTGCGGGGCCTCATGGAACCAATTGTCCATGATGACAGTGCGGATCAAAGGAGACCATGGTGACACTGCGGAACCTGATGGAACCAAGGAGCCATTGTGACACAGTGGGGCCTCATGGAATCAAGGAGACCATTGTGACCCAGGTGTTGCATGGGAAGGCAAGGAGCCATTGTGACACTTTGGGCTTCTTCCCTTGAGCTCTGCAGCTGGCTGTCCCAGCCCAGCGCACCATGTGCCACCTGCTCTCCTCAGGGCTCTGCCTGCACACAGCCCCAGGAGAAGTTTTCCTGTTTGCAAGGAAAGAATGGAAAAGCCGGAGCAGGTTTCCTAAACAACAAACCCCACTCAGGAGCCACATGCTCAGTACAGGCTGCCTGGAACGATGTCCCCTTTCTACAAGGGTCAGGGTGAGCAGGAATGAATGATCTCTGGGAGCAGAATTCTCGGAGTCTTTCCACTGAATTCTCTGTCCCTGTGTCTTGGGGTGACTTTATTGTGTGTATCCCCTATTGCTGCTCTATGCCCAGAAGTGAACTTTGTGCGTTTCTGTGCCTTTCAACTGGGCCTGAGAGGGGGGAGAGGAAAAAAACCGGACAAACTTCTCAGAGCATTTTTTCAAGGAGACACATACACACTCCTCTGCATCCTGCTTGCAGCAAGAGCAGAGGAAGCAACTTGGTTTCTTTTTTGCCAGTTTTCAGCTCCTTTTCTCTGGGGGGAGATGGAGAGTTGAACTTTGTTTTCCTGGGACTTCGGGGGTTTTTTTTCCCTTCTTCTCTTCTTGACTCTTTCAACATCAGAGCACATTGGGAGAATTTTCTCCCGAGGTGGGGGCCCTGAATGTGGGCCCATGAGCCAGCTGCAAGGAGGAGGAGAGAGACTACACCTACGGAAGTGTTGGGGTTCCTCCCTCCTGCCATGCGGTCATGGGAGAGGGGACCCTGGGGTAGAGGCATGGCCTGGGCACGGGGTCTCCCTGCTCCCTGCTCACATGTGCCCTAATCCTGTTCAGCACTGCTTATTTTGTGTTGCCCTGTGCGAGGAGGGCCCTGGTTGTGCTGTGATTGCTCAGTTCTTTGGCAGTGCCCCGCCCATGTGGCTGGAGAAGAAAGAGCTCTGAAACTTCTCTCAAGAATCGCTCCCTGTTTCTTTGCACGGGCCTCGCTGTCTATGGATGTTTCAGGAGACCCCACCGAAACACAGAAGGACTCTCAAATTATCCCAGCTTTCTCTGCACAGCGAGAGCCTTTAATATTTAGCATTGTTATCCTTTTCCTGGGTGTTTGTTAAAAAAATGGTTTTTATCTCTTTCACTTTCTTCCCAGGAAAATTCTTTTTTCCCGAAGCTGGTGGGGGAGGGCTGGGTGTAACCTGCCTTCTATCAGAGGATATTTTCCTCCACATTTGTCCAAACCGGCACAGCCTGTCCTTTCCCTGGGTGTCTGTTGCAGATGGAAGCTGCTGGTGCCATTGTCAGCTTGAAGCCCTCTTTTGATGCAAGCAGATGTTGCCAGGTGTGTTCAGCAGCTGTTGCTCAATGCTTATGCCAAGCTATTGTGTTCCTCATGGAACCAAGGAGCCATTGTGACACTGCAGGGGCTGATGGCATCAAGGAGGCAATTGTGACAGTACAGAACCTCCTAGAAACAAGGCTCCATTGTGACACCGTGGAGAATCATGGAATCAAGGAGCCCATTGTGACACGGCCAGGCCACATGGAACCAATGGTCCATGGTTACACTGCGGATTCAAGAAGAGCACGGTGACACCACGCAACATCATGGAACCATAGGTCCATTGTGACACAGCGGGGCCTCATGGAAACAAGGGGACCATTGTGGCAAAGCAGGGCCTAATGGAAGCATGGAGAGCATTGTGACACTAAGGAAACTCCTGGAACCAAGATGACCACTGGCACATAATGGAACCTCATGGAAGCAAGCCTCCACAATGACTTTGGAGGGCCTCAGGGACCACAGGACCCATTGTGACACAGCAGGACCTGGTGGAACCAAGGAGCCTTTGTGATACTCCAGATCCACATGGAAGCCAGGGTGCACTGAGACACAGCGGGGCCTTGTTGGAACCAAAGACACCTCTGCAAAAAGCAGGCTAGCTCATAGAAGCAAGGAGTCCATTGTTACAACGTCAAAGCTATGGAACCAAGGGACCATTGTGACACTGCGGGGCCTCATGGAACCAATTGTCCATGATGACAGTGCGGATCAAAGGAGACCATGGTGACACTGCGGAACCTGATGGAACCAAGGAGCCATTGTGACACAGTGGGGCCTCATGGAATCAAGGAGACCATTGTGACCCAGGTGTTGCATGGGAAGGCAAGGAGCCATTGTGACACTTTGGGCTTCTTCCCTTGAGCTCTGCAGCTGGCTGTCCCAGCCCAGCGCACCATGTGCCACCTGCTCTCCTCAGGGCTCTGCCTGCACACAGCCCCAGGAGAAGTTTTCCTGTTTGCAAGGAAAGAATGGAAAAGCCGGAGCAGGTTTCCTAAACAACAAACCCCACTCAGGAGCCACATGCTCAGTACAGGCTGCCTGGAACGATGTCCCCTTTCTACAAGGGTCAGGGTGAGCAGGAATGAATGATCTCTGGGAGCAGAATTCTCGGAGTCTTTCCACTGAATTCTCTGTCCCTGTGTCTTGGGGTGACTTTATCGTGTGTATCCCCTATTGCTGCTCTATGCCCAGAAGTGAACTTTGTGCATTTCTGTGCCTTTCAACTGAGCCTGAGAGGGGGGAGAGGAAAAAAAACCGGACAAATTTCTCAGAGCGTTTGTTCAAGGACACACATACACACTCCTCTGCATCCTGCTTGCAGCAAGAGCAGAGGAAGCAACTTTGTTTCTTTTTAGCCAGTTTTCAGCTCCTTTTCTCTGGGGGGAGATGGAGAGTTGAACTTTGTTTTCCTGGGACTTTTTGGGGGTTTTTTTCCCTTCTTCTCTTCTTGACTCTTTCAACATCAGAGCACATTGGGAGAATTTTCTCCCGAGGTGGGGGCCCTGAATGTGGGCCCATGAGCCAGCTGCAAGGAGGAGGAGAGAGACTACACCTACGGAAGTGTTGGGGTTCCTCCCCCCTGCCATGAGGTCATGGGAGAGGGGACCCTGGGGTAGAGGCATGGCCTGGGCACGGGGGGTCTCCCTGCTTACATGTGCCCTAATCCTGTTCAGCACTGCTTATTTTGTGTTGCCCTGTGCGAGGAGGGCCCTGGTTGTGCTGTGATTGCTCAGTTCTTTGGCAGTGCCCCGCCCATGTGGCTGGAGAAGAAAGAGCTCTGAAACTTCTCTCAAGAATCGCTCCCTGTTTCTTTGCACGGGCCTCGCTGTCTATGGATGTTTCAGGAGACCCCACCGAAACACGGAAGGACTCTCAAATTATCCCAGCTTTCTCTGCACAGCGAGAGCTTTTAATATTTAGCATTGCTATCGTTTTCCTGTGTGTTTGTTAAAAAAATAGTTTTTATCTCTTTCACTTTCTTCCCAGGAAAGTTCTTTTTTCCAAAAACCTGGTGGGGGAGGGCTGGGTGTAACCTGCCTTCTATCAGAGGATATTTTCCTCCACATTTGTCCAAACCGGCATAGCCTGTCCTTTCCTGGGTCTCTGTTGCAGATGGAAGCTGCTGGTGCCATTGTCAGCTTGAAGCCCTCTTTTGATGCAAGCAGATGTTGCCAGGTGTGTTCAGCAGCTGTTGCTCAATGCTTATGCCAAGCTATTGTGTTCCTCATGGAACCAAGGAGCCATTGTGACACTGCAGGGGCTGATGGCATCAAGGAGGCAATTGTGACAGTACAGAACCTCCTAGAAACAAGGCTCCATTGTGACACCATGGGGAATCATGGAATCAAGGAGCCCATTGTGACACGGCTGCATGGAACCAATGGTCCATGGTTACACTGCGGATTCAAGAAGAGCACGGTGACACCACGCAACATCATGGAACCATAGGTCCATTGTGACACAGCGGGGCCTCATGGAAACAAGGGGACCATTGTGGCAAAGCAGGGCCTAATGGAAGCATGGAGAGCATTGTGACACTAAGGAAACTCCTGGAACCAAGATGACCACTGGCACATAATGGAACCTCATGGAAGCAAGCCTCCACAATGACTTTGGAGGGCCTCAGGGACCACAGGACCCATTGTGACACAGCAGGACCTGGTGGAACCAAGGAGCCTTTGTGATACTCCAGATCTACATGGAAGCCAGGGTGCACTGAGACACAGCGGGGCCTTGTTGGAACCAAAGACACCTCTGCAAAAAGCAGGCTAGCTCATAGAAGCAAGGAGTCCATTGTTACAACGTCAAAGCTATGGAACCAAGGGACCATTGTGACACTGCGGGGCCTCATGGAACCAATTGTCCATGATGACAGTGCGGATCAAAGGAGACCATGGTGACACTGCGGAACCTGATGGAACCAAGGAGCCATTGTGACACAGTGGGGCCTCATGGAATCAAGGAGACCATTGTGACCCAGGTGTTGCATGGGAAGGCAAGGAGCCATTGTGACACTTTGGGCTTCTTCCCTTGAGCTCTGCAGCTGGCTGTCCCAGCCCAGCGCACCATGTGCCACCTGCTCTCCTCAGGGCTCTGCCTGCACACAGCCCCAGGAGAAGTTTTCCTGTTTGCAAGGAAAGAATGGAAAAGCCGGAGCAGGTTTCCTAAACAACAAACCCCACTCAGGAGCCACATGCTCAGTACAGGCTGCCTGGAACGATGTCCCCTTTCTACAAGGGTCAGTGTGAGCAGGAATGAATGATCTCTGGGAGCAGAATTCTCGGAGTCTTTCCACTGAATTCTCTGTCCCTGTGTCTTGGGGTGACTTTATTGTGTGTATCCCCTATTGCTGCTCTATGCCCAGAAGTGAACTTTGTGCGTTTCTGTGCCTTTCAACTGAGCCTGAGAGGGGGGAGAGGAAAAAAACCGGACAAACTTCTCAGAGCGTTTTTTCAAGGACACACATACACACTCCTCTGCATCCTGCTTGCAGCAAGAGCAGAGGAAGCAACTTGGTTTCTTTTTTGCCAGTTTTCAGCTCCTTTTCTCTGGGGGGAGATGGAGAGTTGAACTTTGTTTTCCTGGGACTTCGGGGGGTTTTTTTCCCTTCTTCTCTTCTTGACTCTTTCAACATCAGAGCACATTGGGAGAATTTTCTCCCGAGGTGGGGGCCCTGAATGTGGGCCCATGAGCCAGCTGCAAGGAGGAGGAGAGAGACTACACCTACGGAAGTGTTGGGGTTCCTCCCCCCTGCCATGCGGTCATGGGAGAGGGGACCCTGGGGTAGAGGCATGGCCTGGGCACGGGGTCTCCCTGCTCCCTGCTCACATGTGCCCTAACCCTGTTCAGCACTGCTTATTTTGTGTTGCCCTGTGCGAGGAGGGCCCTGGTTGTGCTGTGATTGCTCAGTTCTTTGGCAGTGCCCCGCCCATGTGGCTGGAGAAGAAAGAGCTCTGAAACTTCTCTCAAGAATCGCTCCCTGTTTCTTTGCACGGGCCTCGCTGTCTATGGATGTTTCAGGAGACCCCACCGAAACACAGAAGGACTCTCAAATTATCCCAGCTTTCTCTGCACAGCGAGAGCTTTTAATATTTAGCATTGTTATCCTTTTCCTGTGTGTTTGTTAAAAAAATAGTTTTTATCTCTTTCACTTTCTTCCCAGGAAAGTTCTTTTTTCCAAAAACCTGGTGGGGGAGGGCTGGGTGTAACCTGCCTTCTATCAGAGGATATTTTCCTCCACATTTGTCCAAACCGGCACAGCCTGTCCTTTCCTGGGTCTCTGTTGCAGATGGAAGCTGCTGGTGCCATTCTCAGCTTGAAGCCCTCTTTTGATGCAAGCAGATGTTGCCAGGTGTGTTCAGCAGCTGTTGCTCAATGCTTATGCCAAGCTATTGTGTTCCTCATGGAACCAAGGAGCCATTGTGACACTGCAGGGGCTGATGGCATCAAGGAGGCAATTGTGACAGTACAGAACCTCCTAGAAACAAGGCTCCATTGTGACACCGTGGGGAATCATGGAATCAAGGAGCCCATTGTGACACGGCCAGGCCACATGGAACCAATGGTCCATTGTTACACTGCGGATTCAAGAAGAGCACGGTGACACCACGCAACATCACGGAACCATAGGTCCATTGTGACACAGCGGGGCCTCATGGAAACAAGGGGACCATTGTGGCAAAGCAGGGCCTAATGGAAGCATGGAGGGCATTGTGACACTAAGGAAACTCCTGGAACCAAGATGACCACTGGCACATAATGGAACCTCATGGAAGCAAGCCTCCACGATGGTTTTGGAGGGCCTCAGGGACCACAGGACCCATTGTGACACAGCAGGACCTGGTGGAACCAAGGAGCCTTTGTGATACTCCAGATCCACATGGAAGCCAGGGTGCACTGAGACACAGCGGGGCCTTGTTGGAACCAAAGACACCTCTGCAAAAAGCAGGCTAGCTCATAGAAGCAAGGAGTCCTTTGTTACAACATCAAACCTATGGAACCAAGGGACCATTGTGACACTGCGGGGCCTCATGGAACCAATTGTCCATGATGACAGTGCGGATCAAAGGAGACCATGGTGACACTGCGGAACCTGATGGAACCAAGGAGCCATTGTGACACAGTGGGGCCTCATGGAATCAAGGAGACCATTGTGACCCAGGTGTTGCATGGGAAGGCAAGGAGCCATTGTGCCACTTTGGGCTTCTTCCCTTGAGCTCTGCAGCTGGCTGTCCCAGCCCAGCGCACCATGTGCCACCTGCTCTCCTCAGGGCTCTGCCTGCACACAGCCCCAGGAGAAGTTTTCCTGTTTGCAAGGAAAGAATGGAAAAGCCGGAGCAGGTTTCCTAAACAACAAACCCCACTCAGGAGCCACATGCTCAGTACAGGCTGCCTGGAACGATGTCCCCTTTCTACAAGGGTCAGTGTGAGCAGGAATGAATGATCTCTGGGAGCAGAATTCTCGGAGTCTTTCCACTGAATTCTCTGTCCCTGTGTCTTGGGGTGACTTTATCATGTGTATCCCCTATTGCTGCTCTATGCCCAGAAGTGAACTTTGTGCATTTCTGTGCCTTTCAACTGAGCCTGAGAGGGGGGAGAGGAAAAAAAACCGGACAGACTTCTCAGAGCGTTTGTTCAAGGACACACATACACACTCCTCTGCATCCTGCTTGCAGCAAGAGCAGAGGAAGCAACTTTGTTTCTTTTTAGCCAGTTTTCAGCTCCTTTTCTCTGGGGGGAGATGGAGAGTTGAACTTTGTTTTCCTGGGACTTCGGGGGTTTTTTCCCCTTCTTCTCTTCTTGACTCTTTCAACATCAGAGCACATTGGGAGAATTTTCTCCCGAGGTGGGGGCCCTGAATGTGGGCCCATGAGCCAGCTGCAAGGAGGAGGAGAGAGACTACACCTACGGAAGTGTTGGGGTTCCTCCCCCCTGCCATGAGGTCATGGGAGAGGGGACCCTGGGGTAGAGGCATGGCCTGGGCACGGGGGTCTCCCTGCTCCCTGCTCACATGTGCCCTAACCCTGTTCAGCACTGCTTATTTTGTGTTGCCCTGTGCGAGGAGGGCCCTGGTTGTGCTGTGATTGCTCAGTTCTTTGGCAGTGCCCCGCCCATGTGGCTGGAGAAGAAAGAGCTCTGAAACTTCTCTCAAGAATCGCTCCCTGTTTCTTTGCACGGGCCTCGCTGTCTATGGATGTTTCAGGAGACCCCACCGAAACACGGAAGGACTCTCAAATTATCCCAGCTTTCTCTGCACAGCGAGAGCTTTTAATATTTAGCATTGCTATCCTTTTCCTGTGTGTTTGTTAAAAAAATAGTTTTTATCTCTTTCACTTTCTTCCCAGGAAAGTTCTTTTTTCCAAAAACCTGGTGGGGGAGGGCTGGGTGTAACCTGCCTTCTATCAGAGGATATTTTCCTCCACATTTGTCCAAACCGGCACAGCCTGTCCTTTCCCTGGGTGTCTGTTGCAGATGGAAGCTGCTGGTGCCATTGTCAGCTTGAAGCCCTCTTTTGATGCAAGCAGATGTTGCCAGGTGTGTTCAGCAGCTGTTGCTCAATGCTTATGCCAAGCTATTGTGTTCCTCATGGAACCAAGGAGCCATTGTGACACTGCAGGGGCTGATGGCATCAAGGAGGCAATTGTGACAGTACAGAACCTCCTAGAAACAAGGCTCCATTGTGACACCGTGGAGAATCATGGAATCAAGGAGCCCATTGTGACACGGCCAGGCCACATGGAACCAATGGTCCATGGTTACACTGCGGATTCAAGAAGAGCACGGTGACACCACGCAACATCATGGAACCATAGGTCCATTGTGACACAGCGGGGCCTCATGGAAACAAGGGGACCATTGTGGCAAAGCAGGGCCTAATGGAAGCATGGAGGGCATTGTGACACTAAGGAAACTCCTGGAACCAAGATGACCACTGGCACATAATGGAACCTCATGGAAGCAAGCCTCCATGATGACTTTGGAGGGCCTCAGGGACCACAGGACCGATTGTGACACAGCAGGACCTGGTGGAACCAAGGAGCCTTTGTGATGCTCCAGATCCACATGGAAGCCAGGGTGCACTGAGACACAGCGGGGCCTTGTTGGAACCAAAGACACCTCTGCAAAAAGCAGGCCAGCTCATAGAAGCAAGGAGTCCATTGTTACAACATCAAACCTATGGAAGCAAGGGACCATTGTGACACTGCGGGGCCTCATGGAACCAATTGTCCATGATGACAGTGCGGATCAAAGGAGACCATGGTGACACTCCGGAACCTGATGGAACCAAGGAGCCATTGTGACACAGTGGGGCCTCATGGAATCAAGGAGACCATTGTGACCCAGGTGTTGCATGTGAAGGCAAGGAGCCATTGTGACACTTTGGGCTTCTTCCCTTGAGCTCTGCAGCTGGCTGTCCCAGCCCAGCGCACCATGTGCCACCTGCTCTCCTCAGGGCTCTGCCTGCACACAGCCCCAGGAGAAGTTTTCCTGTTTGGAAGGAAAGGATGGAAAAGCCTGAGCAGGTTTCCTAAACAACAAACCCCACTCAGGAGCCACATGCTCAGTACAGGCTGCCTGGAACGATGTCCCCTTTCTACAAGGGTCAGTGTGAGCAGGAATGGGAGCAGAATTCTCGGAGTCTTTCCACTGAATTCTCTGTCCCTGTGTCTTGGGGTGACTTTATCATGTGTATCCCCTATTGCTGCTCTATGCCCAGAAGTGAACTTTGTGCATTTCTGTGCCTTTCAACTGAGCCTGAGAGGGGGGAGAGGGAAAAAAAACCGGACAAACTTCTCAGAGCATTTGTTCAAGGACACACATACACACTCCTCTGCATCCTGCTTGCAGCAAGAGCGGAGGAAGCAACCTTGTTTCTTTTTAGCCAGTTTTCAGCTCCTTTTCTCTGGGGGGAGATGGAGAGTTGAACTTTGTTTTCCTGGGACTTTTTGGGGGTTTTTTCCCCTTCTTCTCTTCTTGACTCTTTCAACATCAGAGCACATTGGGAGAATTTTCTACCCAGGTGGGGGCCCTGAATGTGGGCCCATGAGCCAGCTGCAAGGAGGAGGAGAGAGACTACACCTACGGAAGTGTTGGGGTTCCTCCCCCCTGCCATGAGGTCATGGGAGAGGGGACCCTGGGGTAGAGGCATGGCCTGGGCACGGGGTCTCCCTGCTCCCTGCTCACATGTGCCCTAATCCTGTTCAGCACTGCTTATTTTGTGTTGCCCTGTGCGAGGAGGGCCCTGGTTGTGCCGTGATTGCTCAGTTCTTTGGCAGTGCCCCGCCCATGTGGCTGGAGAAGAAAGAGCTCTGAAACTTCTCTCAAGAATCGCTCCCTGTTTCTTTGCACGGGCCTCGCTGTCTATGGATGTTTCAGGAGACCCCACCGAAACACGGAAGGACTCTCAAATTATCCCAGGTTTCTCTCCACAGCGAGAGGTTTTAATATTTAGCATTGTTATCCTTTTCCTGTGTGTTTGTTAAAAAAAGAGGTTTTATCTCTTTCACTTTCTTCCCAGGAAAATTCTTTTTTCCCAAACCTGGTGGGGGAGGGCTGGGTGTAACCTGCCTTCTATCAGAGGATATTTTCCTCCACATTTGTCCAAACCGGCACAGCCTGTCCTTTCCTGGGTGTCTGTTGCAGATGGAAGCTGCTGGTGCCATTGTCAGCTTGAAGCCCTCTTTTGATGCAAGCAGATGTTGCCAGGTGTGTTCAGCAGCTGTTGCTCAATGCTTATGCCAAGCTATTGTGTTCCTCATGGAACCAAGGAGCCATTGTGACACTGCAGGGGCTGATGGCATCAAGGAGGCAATTGTGACAGTACAGAACCTCCTAGAAACAAGGCTCCGTTGTGCCACCGTGGGGAATCATGGAATCAAGGAGCCCATTGTGACACGGCCAGGCCGCATGGAACCAATGGTCCATGGTTACACGGCGGATTCAAGAAGAGCACGGTGACACCACGCAACATCATGGAACCATAGGTCCATTGTGACACAGCGGGGCCTCATGGAAACAAGGGGACCATTGTGGCAAAGCAGGGCCTAATGGAAGCATGGAGAGCATTGGGACATTGTGAGGAATCATGGAAGCATGGAGAGCATTGTGACACTAAGGAAACTCCTGGAACCAAGATGACCACTGGCACATAATGGAACCTCATGGAAGCAAGCCTCCATGATGACTTTGGAGGGCCTCAGGGACCACAGGACCCATTGTGACACAGCAGGACCTGGTGGAACCAAGGAGCCTTTGTGATACTCCAGATCCACATGGAAGCCAGGGTGCACTGAGACACAGCGGGGCCTTGTTGGAACCAAAGACACCTCTGCAAAAAGCAGGCTAGCTCATAGAAGCAAGGAGTCCATTGTTACAACATAAAACTGTCGAAACTGATCGTGATGAGGATATGGGTTCGGTCGGGCCCGGCCGGAGATGGACGGCGACGAGAGATCTCTATAAGCAGGTCTTTGGAGCATGCAGTTTATTGCAGAGGGCGTGGGTACAGAGGCACTGCTTAGAGCTGCCAGCTGCAGCTCCAAGCAGGCCCAAGGTGTAAGAGAGGGAGAGAGAGTGAGCGAGAGAGCTAAGAGCTAAGAGAGTTACTAAGAGAGGTAAACTGAGAGAGAGAGAGAACTAAGAGGTAAGAGAGACGAATTAAGAGGAGAGCTGAATTAAGAAGAGCCGCGAGGTCCTTGTTACAATACAATAAATCATCTTCTGTAGTGAATATTCTAATTCTCACTAGCCAATCTAATACAAGGTACAAATCCTATAGCATTTACATACAGCCTATAAGAGTTCTTACATTACCATAGAGTGTTACATTTTAACTTCTAAAAACTACTCCTTGGACCCCTTCTGCTGAGCTAGTAGGGTCTGCTCTGACCCTTGGACCTGTCTGCAAGCAGAGGGTATTGTTCAATCAAGAGGGGATTACCTTCAGCCGGCTATACCATTGTTTTCTAGTTGTTCAGTAACTAAGACTCTATATCTCAAAGATGGCCTTCATTTCGATGTCGCTCACAGTTTTCATATTCCCAAAATCTTTTGTTAGGCAATCATATTTATAAGGCTTTCCTGTTTCATCTTCCCCAACATCTCCCCCGTTCTGATGAACAACTAAGATATTAGATACAGTCCTACTCGTTATTTTTTGCACACACTGAAGTATACAAGGTACTGCTACTAATACTATAATTATTACTACTAGAATAATCAAGCCTATTTTACAGAGTTCCCTTAGCCAAGGTGCAAAGCTCCAATCATCAAACAAACTGTCTAGCCAAGACGGGTCATCTGTTGTGATTTGGTTAGCTAGGTCAGATTTATCAATTTTAGAATTATCAATATAAGTTTGGTGTCTATGGCTGGGAGTTGGAGATACATGATGATCGTCTTATGGCCAATATTTATCAAGAGTAATATTATCAAAACCTTCTGGAAGAGGTATTCCAACTAAACAGGTTGAAAAAGGTTTGTCAGGGCTTGTGTCATATAGACAGATGGTATCGGAGCCTGCAGATTTGGCTAAAGCAACCCAGACATTTGTCTTTGGTTGATTCACAGGTAAAGCTTCACTACAAAAACTAAAACAAAAGAATAAAAGCAACATGCACGCGCGCAAATGAGAAAACTCCATTCTTTTCTTGAGCTGTTTTTGGCAGATCACTTTCTTCTGGTGATTCTGCACAGTTCAGGTCTGGGTGCTTGCTTCCTGGCTTCCACTTGCAGGGTCACTGGCTGGTGTGGAGGCGTCGGCAGGCTTTGATGCGAGGTATGGCTTCACGTTTTTTGCTGGAACCCACTTGATTCCTTCACCTGTGGAAACACACGCAAACCCCTTCCCCCACATTATAAGATTGTATGGTCCTTCTATTTTTCCTGAGTCTAGATTTTTAATCAAAACTGGGGGGCGCTCTTTCAGTTTTGCTTTTTTGTTGTTCAAAAAATGTCTATAAATGGGAGGATCAGGCTCTTCTGCAGAGCTATTCAAAAAAT
This sequence comes from Aphelocoma coerulescens, assembly GCF_041296385.1. NCBI lineage: Eukaryota > Metazoa > Chordata > Aves > Passeriformes > Corvidae > Aphelocoma > Aphelocoma coerulescens. Next base: position 962,650 of record NW_027184070.1, read on the forward strand.
TGTACACATACAAAGCCTTGTTCAACCTCCTTTGAGGTGTATCCTGGGCTTCTCCCCCTTTCTGTTGATCTAAAATGCGTTTTAGGGTTTGATGTGTTCTTTTTAGGGTACTTTTTAGCAGTTGTTTAAGATACGGTGAGCAAATACCACTATCTCTTACAGCCCTTCTTAGTTCTTTAATTTCGTGAGTGGGGATGGGAACCCACGTTTTAGGACTGTCAGGCTGTTGGCTAGCTATCACAGGCTTAGCTAATAGACTTTCATCTTTACAGCTTTGGCGTCTTATTTCATGCCAATCTGTTAATTGAGAATAATCTGAGCACTTTGGAGGATTTTTTGATTCAGAAAGTAGCGCTAACAAACTCTCAGAACTCGTTTTCTCCTTATGGGTTGCAAGATCCCAGCCGCTCGCTGGCGGGACTCTGGGGCTCATTGCAAACAAATCTGGCTGCTTTTCAGGGTTTCCTGGTGTTAGATTTAAAGCATCAGCTCCGGCAGAGCGGCTCTCCGTCTTCCCTGCCACCGGAGCTGGACCATTGCCCTCCGTTCCCCCCCTGTTTGCGGCCTGTGAGGCGAGGCTGAGCTGCGCGGAGGGATGTTGCTGGGCGGCGGTAGCCGAGGGATACAGCTGCACGGTGCCGAAGGGCCCCGGCGGGGGCGGCGATGGCACTGCCGATCTCCGCGGTGGCGGGCGAGGAGGCGGGGGGGCCGCGGGGAACTGGCTCCGCGGCAGCGGGCGAGGGGGTGCGGGTGGCTCTATTGAAGGCGAGGTGAAAGCCGTGGGGGGCGGTGGCGGAGCTAGTTCCGTGAGCAGTGCTGTGGTTGGAGAAGTGTGAGCATACTTGGGTTGCGTCATCAGGTCAACGTGGCGGACTCTGATGGCCGCTGTCTGTGTGTCGGGGAGAGCGGGAGGTGGCAGGGCTGTCCCGTCGGCAGGAGACGATCCCGGGGCTGCGGGAGGCGGGAGGGCCGGCGTGGAGGCGGCGGGAGTATGTTGCGGTGGGGCCATGGCGAACGGTGGGCCAGTCGGCGGCTGGACCGCGGCGTGCTGCCGCTGGGAGTTTGCAGGCTGGGCTGGTGTGGCTGCCGGCGCGGCGGTGCCGGGAGACGGGGCTGGAGCAGCGGCAGGCACGGGAGAGGCAGCAGCCATCTGTGTAGGCGCTGCAGCGCCGGCACCAGGTGGCTGGCGGGGCTGGGGCGCTCCGTGTCCCACGGACGCGGACGGGACGTTGGCCACCACCGGCGCCGTGTCGGTGGCGGCGAGGGGGACCTGGGGGGCTGGAAGAAGGGTCGCCGCCTGGCTTTGCGGGGGGCCGGCTATGATGGCGGCTACAGCCATAACAGGCGCGGCTGGGGGATCGGTAGGACCCGTAGGTGGCAGGGGAGCAGCCGCTGGCCCCGCGGGGCTATCGGCGGGGGGCGGGGCCGCGAAGGCGCTGGCGGACGGGGTGGGAGGAGCGAGGGACGGGGCCGCGAAGACGCTGGAGCCGAGGGCGGGGACCGCGGGAGCCGGGGCAGCAGGGAGGAACGGGATGGGGGGGGCGGGGATGGGGGGAGCGGTGGAGGGGGTCGTAGGGTCCGGTGGGACAGGGGTGACGGCTGCCGGGACAGCGGGGGCGGGGGGCGGGGCGGCACGAGTCAGTCGGACCGCGGCTACCGGAGCCGCGAGAGGCGGGACAGCAGGGACTAACGGGACCGTGGGGGTGGAGATGACGGGGGCGGTGGGGGGGGCGGTGGGGTCCGGTGGAGCAGGGGTGACCGGTGCAGGGACCGCGGGGGGGTGGGGCGGGGCGGCACGAGACAGCCGGACCGCGGGTACCGGAGCCGTGAGGTCCGGCGGCGGGGCGGGGGCCGTGCCCTGTTGCAGGCTCGCGGCGGTGAGGGGCGGGCTCGCAGCAGGAGCGGGACCCGGCGAGGTGAGTGCTGCGGACGGCGCCTTCGCAGCAAACAGCTCCACAAGCGCTCTGCAAGCTGGGAGCAGCTCCGCGGCAGCCATATCCCGGCGGGAGATATTATTAAAGAGTTTAACCCCAACTGTGTCCCAGAAGTCTCTTGTAAAGACGGCTGAACGGTCAGCATTTGGGAAATTAATCAGAGTCCATTCTAAGAGGTTTTTTAGCTCCTGTTTAGGTAATTGACTTGGACCGGAGCTTAGTAAATACTTAAGTTGCTTATAGAGATGTCTGTCATGGGCAGAGTGAGTTTGTCCCATTATTGACCAGTATGATACTCACCTAGATGTCGCAGGGGGCAGGGTCCTTAGTGAGGGATCCGTCGTGGGGGGCTGGCCAGGCTCTCCACACGGCGCTCAGGACGCTGCTGTCGGGTCCCTCCTCAGAGCTCCGGTTTCAGGCGTCGCTTGGCAACGGCTTTCCGTGCTCGGGACCTCGCAGGTGTCTCCACTCAGAGCTCCAGCGCGGGCGGTGCTGAGCAATACCCGTCTGTGCTCGGGCGCGCGGCTGGGTCCCTCCTAAGAGCTCCGGTCTGCACTGCTTAGCAGCGTGTCCGTGCTCGAGGGGTACCACGGCAAACTTCCTCAAAGAGCTCCAGGTAACCGCTGCGCAGCAGTGGCCGTCTGTGCTCGAGGACTGCCAGGCAATTTCCTCCCTCCGAGAGCTCCAGGTAATTGCTACGAAGTAACGGCTCCCCGTGCTCGAGGGCTGCCTCGGCAGAGTTATAGAGCTCCGGCTTTTACGCTGCGCAGCAACGGTATGCCGTGCTCACGACACGTTCCAGGTGGCTATAACTGGTCATTTAGCTACCGTCCATGGAGAAGTCTCCCACTGGTGGAAGAAGCTGAATCGGGCCTTCACTCACGTTTGGGCGCCAGTTTGTCGAAACTGATCGTGATGAGGGTGTGGGTTCGGTCGGGCCCGGCCGGAGATGGACGGCGACGAGAGATCTCTATAAGCAGGTCTTTGGAGCATGCAGTTTATTGCAGAGGGCGTGGGTACAGAGGCACTGCTTAGAGCTGCCAGCTGCAGCTCCAAGCAGGCCCAAGGTGTAAGAGAGGGAGAGAGAGTGAGCGAGAGAGCTAAGAGCTAAGAGAGTTACTAAGAGAGGTAAACTGAGAGAGAGAGAGAACTAAGAGGTAAGAGAGACGAATTAAGAGGAGAGCTGAATTAAGAAGAGCCGCGAGGTCCTTGTTACAATACAATAAATCATCTTCTGTAGTGAATATTCTAATTCTCACTAGCCAATCTAATACAAGGTACAAATCCTATAGCATTTACATACAGCCTATAAGAGTTCTTACATTACCATAGAGTGTTACATTTTAACTTCTAAAAACTACTCCTTGGACCCCTTCTGCTGAGCTAGTAGGGTCTGCTCTGACCCTTGGACCTGTCTGCAAGCAGAGGGTATTGTTCAATCAAGAGGGGATTACCTTCAGCCGGCTATACCATTGTTTTCTAGTTGTTCAGTAACTAAGACTCTATATCTCAAAGATGGCCTTCATTTCGATGTCGCTCACAGTTTTCATATTCCCAAAATCTTTTGTTAGGCAATCATATTTATAAGGCTTTCCTGTTTCATCTTCCCCAACATAAAACCTATGGAACCAAGGGACCATTGTGACACTGCAGGGCCTCATGGAACCAATTGTCTATGATGACAATGCGGATCAAAGGAGACCATGGTGACACTGCGGAACCTGATGGAACCAAGGAGCCATTGTGACACAGTGGGGCCTCATGGAATCAAGGAGACCATTGTGACCCAGGTGTTGCATGTGAAGGCAAGGAGCCATTGTGACACTTTGGGCTTCTTCCCTTGAGCTCTGCAGCTGACTGTCCCAGCCCAGCGCACCATGTGCCACCTGCTCTCCTCAGGGCTCTGCCTGCACACAGCCCCAGGAGAAGTTTTCCTGTTTGGAAGGAAAGAATGGAAAAGCCGGAGCAGGTTTCCTAAACAACAAACCCCACTCAGGAGCCACATGCTCAGTACAGGCTGCCTGGAACGATGTCCCCTTTCTACAAGGGTCAGTGTGAGCAGGAATGATCTCTGGGAGCAGAATTCTCGGAGTCTTTCCACTGAATTCTCTGTCCCTGTGTCTTGGGGTGACTTTATCATGTGTATCCCCTATCGCTGCTCTATGCCCAGAAGTGAACTTTGTGCATTTCTGTGCCTTTCAACTGAGCCTGAGAGGGGGGAGAGGAAAAAAAAAACCGGACAAACTTCTCAGAGCGTTTGTTCAAGGACACACATACACACTCCTCTGCATCCTGCTTGCAGCAAGAGCGGTGGAAACAACCTTGTTTCTTTTTAGCCAGTTTTCAGCTCCTTTTCTCTGGAGGGAGATGGAGAGTTGAACTTTGTTTTCCTGGGACTTCGGGGGTTTTTTTCCCTTCTTCTCTTCTTGACTGTTTCAACATCAGACCACATTGGGAGAATTTTCTACCCAGGTGGGAGCCCTGAATGTGGGCCCATGAGGCAGCTGCAAGGAGGAGGAGAGAGACTACACCTACGGAAGTGTTGGGGTTCCTCCCCCCTGCCATGAGGTCATGGGAAGAGGGGACCCTGGGGTAGAGGCATGGCCTGGGCAAGGGGGGTCTCCCTGCTCCCTGCTCACATGTGCCCTAATCCTGTTCAGCACTGCTTATTTTGTGTTGCCTTGTGCGAGGAGGGCCCTGCTTGTGCCGTGATTGCTCAGTTCTTTGGCAGTGCCCCGCCCATGTGGCTGGAGAAGAAAGAGCTCTGAAACTTCTCTCAAGAATCGCTCCCTCTTTCTTTGCACGGGCCTCGCTGTCTATGGATGTTTCAGGAGACCCCACCGAAACACGGAAGGACTCTCAAATTATCCCAGCTTTCTCTGCACAGCGAGAGGTTTTAATATTTAGCATTGTTATCCTTTTCCTGTGTGTTTGTTAAAAAAAGAGGTTTTATCTCTTTCACTTTCTTCCCAGGAAAATTCTTTTTTCCCAAACCTGGTGGGGGAGGGCTGGGTGTAACCTGCCTTCTATCAGAGGATATTTTCCTCCACATTTGTCCAAACCGGCACAGCCTGTCCTTTCCTGGGTCTCTGTTGCAGATGGAAGCTGCTGGTGCCATTGTCAGCTTGAAGCCCTCTTTTGATGCAAGCAGATGTTGCCAGGTGTGTTCAGCAGCTGTTGCTCAATGCTTATGCCAAGCTATTGTGTTCCTCATGGAACCAAGGAGCCATTGTGACACTGCAGGGGCTGATGGCATCAAGGAGGCAATTGTGACAGTACAGAACCTCCTAGAAACAAGGCTCCATTGTGACACCGTGGGGAATCATGGAATCAAGGAGCCCATTGTGACACGGCCAGGCCACATGGAACCAATGGTCCATTGTTACACTGCGGATTCAAGAAGAGCACGGTGACACCACGCAATATCACGGAACCATAGGTCCATTGTGACACAGCGGGGCCTCATGGAAACAAGGGGACCATTGTGGCAAAGCAGGGCCTAATGGAAGCATGGAGGGCATTGTGACACTAAGGAAACTCCTGGAACCAAGATGACCACTGGCACATAATGGAACCTCATGGAAGCAAGCCTCCACGATGGTTTTGGAGGGCCTCAGGGACCACAGGACCCATTGTGACACAGCAGGACCTGGTGGAACCAAGGAGCCTTTGTGATACTCCAGATCCACATGGAAGCCAGGGTGCACTGAGACACAGCGGGGCCTTGTTGGAACCAAAGACACCTCTGCAAAAAGCAGGCTAGCTCATAGAAGCAAGGAGTCCTTTGTTACAACATCAAACCTATGGAACCAAGGGACCATTGTGACACTGCGGGGCCTCATGGAACCAATTGTCCATGATGACAGTGCGGATCAAAGGAGACCATGGTGACACTGCGGAACCTGATGGAACCAAGGAGCCATTGTGACACAGTGGGGCCTCATGGAATCAAGGAGACCATTGTGACCCAGGTGTTGCATGTGAAGGCAAGGAGCCATTGTGCCACTTTGGGCTTCTTCCCTTGAGCTCTGCAGCTGGCTGTCCCAGCCCAGCGCACCATGTGCCACCTGCTCTCCTCAGGGCTCTGCCTGCACACAGCCCCAGGAGAAGTTTTCCTGTTTGCAAGGAAAGAATGGAAAAGCCGGAGCAGGTTTCCTAAACAACAAACCCCACTCAGGAGCCACATGCTCAGTACAGGCTGCCTGGAACGATGTCCCCTTTCTACAAGGGTCAGTGTGAGCAGGAATGAATGATCTCTGGGAGCAGAATTCTCGGAGTCTTTCCACTGAATTCTCTGTCCCTGTGTCTTGGGGTGACTTTATCATGTGTATCCCCTATTGCTGCTCTATGCCCAGAAGTGAACTTTGTGCATTTCTGTGCCTTTCAACTGAGCCTGAGAGGGGGGAGAGGAAAAAAAACCGGACAGACTTCTCAGAGCGTTTGTTCAAGGACACACATACACACTCCTCTGCATCCTGCTTGCAGCAAGAGCAGAGGAAGCAACTTTGTTTCTTTTTAGCCAGTTTTCAGCTCCTTTTCTCTGGGGGGAGATGGAGAGTTGAACTTTGTTTTCCTGGGACTTCGGGGGTTTTTTCCCCTTCTTCTCTTCTTGACTCTTTCAACATCAGAGCACATTGGGAGAATTTTCTCCCGAGGTGGGGGCCCTGAATGTGGGCCCATGAGCCAGCTGCAAGGAGGAGGAGAGAGACTACACCTACGGAAGTGTTGGGGTTCCTCCCCCCTGCCATGAGGTCATGGGAGAGGGGACCCTGGGGTAGAGGCATGGCCTGGGCACGGGGGTCTCCCTGCTCCCTGCTCACATGTGCCCTAACCCTGTTCAGCACTGCTTATTTTGTGTTGCCCTGTGCGAGGAGGGCCCTGGTTGTGCTGTGATTGCTCAGTTCTTTGGCAGTGCCCCGCCCATGTGGCTGGAGAAGAAAGAGCTCTGAAACTTCTCTCAAGAATCGCTCCCTGTTTCTTTGCACGGGCCTCGCTGTCTATGGATGTTTCAGGAGACCCCACCGAAACACGGAAGGACTCTCAAATTATCCCAGCTTTCTCTGCACAGCGAGAGCTTTTAATATTTAGCATTGCTATCCTTTTCCTGTGTGTTTGTTAAAAAAATAGTTTTTATCTCTTTCACTTTCTTCCCAGGAAAGTTCTTTTTTCCAAAAACCTGGTGGGGGAGGGCTGGGTGTAACCTGCCTTCTATCAGAGGATATTTTCCTCCACATTTGTCCAAACCGGCACAGCCTGTCCTTTCCCTGGGTGTCTGTTGCAGATGGAAGCTGCTGGTGCCATTGTCAGCTTGAAGCCCTCTTTTGATGCAAGCAGATGTTGCCAGGTGTGTTCAGCAGCTGTTGCTCAATGCTTATGCCAAGCTATTGTGTTCCTCATGGAACCAAGGAGCCATTGTGACACTGCAGGGGCTGATGGCATCAAGGAGGCAATTGTGACAGTACAGAACCTCCTAGAAACAAGGCTCCATTGTGACACCGTGGAGAATCATGGAATCAAGGAGCCCATTGTGACACGGCCAGGCCACATGGAACCAATGGTCCATGGTTACACTGCGGATTCAAGAAGAGCACGGTGACACCACGCAACATCATGGAACCATAGGTCCATTGTGACACAGCGGGGCCTCATGGAAACAAGGGGACCATTGTGGCAAAGCAGGGCCTAATGGAAGCATGGAGGGCATTGTGACACTAAGGAAACTCCTGGAACCAAGATGACCACTGGCACATAATGGAACCTCATGGAAGCAAGCCTCCATGATGACTTTGGAGGGCCTCAGGGACCACAGGACCCATTGTGACACAGCAGGACCTGGTGGAACCAAGGAGCCTTTGTGATGCTCCAGATCCACATGGAAGCCAGGGTGCACTGAGACACAGCGGGGCCTTGTTGGAACCAAAGACACCTCTGCAAAAAGCAGGCCAGCTCATAGAAGCAAGGAGTCCATTGTTACAACATCAAACCTATGGAACCAAGGGACCATTGTGACACTGCGGGGCCTCATGGAACCAATTGTCCATGATGACAATGCGGATCAAAGGAGACCATGGTGACACTGCGGAACCTGATGGAACCAAGGAGCCATTGTGACACAGTGGGGCCTCATGGAATCAAGGAGACCATTGTGACCCAGGTGTTGCATGTGAAGGCAAGGAGCCATTGTGCCACTTTGGGCTTCTTCCCTTGAGCTCTGCAGCTGGCTGTCCCAGCCCAGCGCACCATGTGCCACCTGCTCTCCTCAGGGCTCTGCCTGCACACAGCCCCAGGAGAAGTTTTCCTGTTTGGAAGGAAAGGATGGAAAAGCCTGAGCAGGTTTCCTAAACAACAAACCCCACTCAGGAGCCACATGCTCAGTACAGGCTGCCTGGAACGATGTCCCCTTTCTACAAGGGTCAGTGTGAGCAGGAATGGGAGCAGAATTCTCGGAGTCTTTCCACTGAATTCTCTGTCCCTGTGTCTTGGGGTGACTTTATCATGTGTATCCCCTATTGCTGCTCTATGCCCAGAAGTGAACTTTGTGCATTTCTGTGCCTTTCAACTGAGCCTGAGAGGGGGGAGAGGGAAAAAAAACCGGACAAACTTCTCAGAGCATTTGTTCAAGGACACACATACACACTCGTCTGCATCCTGCTTGCAGCAAGAGCGGAGGAAGCAACCTTGTTTCTTTTTAGCCAGTTTTCAGCTCCTTTTCTCTGGGGGGAGATGGAGAGTTGAACTTTGTTTTCCTGGGACTTTTTGGGGGTTTTTTCCCCTTCTTCTCTTCTTGACTCTTTCAACATCAGAGCACATTGGGAGAATTTTCTACCCAGGTGGGGGCCCTGAATGTGGGCCCATGAGCCAGCTGCAAGGAGGAGGAGAGAGACTACACCTACGGAAGTGTTGGGGTTCCTCCCCCCTGCCATGAGGTCATGGGAGAGGGGACCCTGGGGTAGAGGCATGGCCTGGGCACGGGGTCTCCCTGCTCCCTGCTCACATGTGCCCTAATCCTGTTCAGCACTGCTTATTTTGTGTTGCCCTGTGCCAGGAGGGCCCTGCTTGTGCCGTGATTGCTCAGTTCTTTGGCAGTGCCCCGCCCATGTGGCTGGAGAAGAAAGAGCTCTGAAACTTCTCTCAAGAATCGCTCCCTGTTTCTTTGCACGGGCCTCGCTGTCTATGGATGTTTCAGGAGACCCCACCGAAACACGGAAGGACTCTCAAATTATCCCAGGTTTCTCTGCACAGCGAGAGGTTTTAATATTTAGCATTGTTATCCTTTTCCTGTGTGTTTGTTAAAAAAAGAGGTTTTATCTCTTTCACTTTCTTCCCAGGAAAATTCTTTTTTCCCAAACCTGGTGGGGGAGGGCTGGGTGTAACCTGCCTTCTATCAGAGGATATTTTCCTCCACATTTGTCCAAACCGGCACAGCCTGTCCTTTCCTGGGTGTCTGTTGCAGATGGAAGCTGCTGGTGCCATTGTCAGCTTGAAGCACTCTTTTGATGCAAGCAGATGTTGCCAGGTGTGTTCAGCAGCTGTTGCTCAATGCTTATGCCAAGCTATTGTGTTCCTCATGGAACCAAGGAGCCATTGTGACACTGCAGGGGCTGATGGCATCAAGGAGGCAATTGTGACAGTACAGAACCTCCTAGAAACAAGGCTCCGTTGTGCCACCGTGGGGAATCATGGAATCAAGGAGCCCATTGTGACAGGGCCAGGCCGCATGGAACCAATGGTCCATGGTTACACGGCGGATTCAAGAAGAGCACGGTGACACCACGCAACATCATGGAACCATAGGTCCATTGTGACACAGCGGGGCCTCATGGAAACAAGGGGACCATTGTGGCAAAGCAGGGCCTAATGGAAGCATGGAGAGCATTGGGACATTGTGAGGAATCATGGAAGCATGGAGAGCATTGTGACACTAAGGAAACTCCTGGAACCAAGATGACCACTGGCACATAATGGAACCTCATGGAAGCAAGCCTCCATGATGACTTTGGAGGGCCTCAGGGACCACAGGACCCATTGTGACACAGCAGGACCTGGTGGAACCAAGGAGCCTTTGTGATACTCCAGATCCACATGGAAGCCAGGGTGCACTGAGACACAGCGGGGCCTTGTTGGAACCAAAGACACCTCTGCAAAAAGCAGGCTAGCTCATAGAAGCAAGGAGTCCATTGTTACAACATAAAACTGTCGAAACTGATCGTGATGAGGATATGGGTTCGGTCGGGCCCGGCCGGAGATGGACGGCGACGAGAGATCTCTATAAGCAGGTCTTTGGAGCATGCAGTTTATTGCAGAGGGCGTGGGTACAGAGGCACTGCTTAGAGCTGCCAGCTGCAGCTCCAAGCAGGCCCAAGGTGTAAGAGAGGGAGAGAGAGTGAGCGAGAGAGCTAAGAGCTAAGAGAGTTACTAAGAGAGGTAAACTGAGAGAGAGAGAGAACTAAGAGGTAAGAGAGACGAATTAAGAGGAGAGCTGAATTAAGAAGAGCCGCGAGGTCCTTGTTACAATACAATAAATCATCTTCTGTAGTGAATATTCTAATTCTCACTAGCCAATCTAATACAAGGTACAAATCCTATAGCATTTACATACAGCCTATAAGAGTTCTTACATTACCATAGAGTGTTACATTTTAACTTCTAAAAACTACTCCTTGGACCCCTTCTGCTGAGCTAGTAGGGTCTGCTCTGACCCTTGGACCTGTCTGCAAGCAGAGGGTATTGTTCAATCAAGAGGGGATTACCTTCAGCCGGCTATACCATTGTTTTCTAGTTGTTCAGTAACTAAGACTCTATATCTCAAAGATGGCCTTCATTTCGATGTCGCTCACAGTTTTCATATTCCCAAAATCTTTTGTTAGGCAATCATATTTATAAGGCTTTCCTGTTTCATCTTCCCCAACATCTCCCCCGTTCTGATGAACAACTAAGATATTAGATACAGTCCTACTCGTTATTTTTTGCACACACTGAAGTATACAAGGTACTGCTACTAATACTATAATTATTACTACTAGAATAATCAAGCCTATTTTACAGAGTTCCCTTAGCCAAGGTGCAAAGCTCCAATCATCAAACAAACTGTCTAGCCAAGACGGGTCATCTGTTGTGATTTGGTTAGCTAGGTCAGATTTATCAATTTTAGAATTATCAATATAAGTTTGGTGTCTATGGCTGGGAGTTGGAGATACATGATGATCGTCTTATGGCCAATATTTATCAAGAGTAATATTATCAAAACCTTCTGGAAGAGGTATTCCAACTAAACAGGTTGAAAAAGGTTTGTCAGGGCTTGTGTCATATAGACAGATGGTATCGGAGCCTGCAGATTTGGCTAAAGCAACCCAGACATTTGTCTTTGGTTGATTCACAGGTAAAGCTTCACTACAAAAACTAAAACAAAAGAATAAAAGCAACATGCACGCGCGCAAATGAGAAAACTCCATTCTTTTCTTGAGCTGTTTTTGGCAGATCACTTTCTTCTGGTGATTCTGCACAGTTCAGGTCTGGGTGCTTGCTTCCTGGCTTCCACTTGCAGGGTCACTGGCTGGTGTGGAGGCGTCGGCAGGCTTTGATGCGAGGTATGGCTTCACGTTTTTTGCTGGAACCCACTTGATTCCTTCACCTGTGGAAACACACGCAAACCCCTTCCCCCACATTATAAGATTGTATGGTCCTTCTATTTTTCCTGAGTCTAGATTTTTAATCAAAACTGGGGGGCGCTCTTTCAGTTTTGCTTTTTTGTTGTTCAAAAAATGTCTATAAATGGGAGGATCAGGCTCTTCTGCAGAGCTATTCAAAAAATTGTACACATACAAAGCCTTGTTCAACCTCCTTTGAGGTGTATCCTGGGCTTCTCCCCCTTTCTGTTGATCTAAAATGCGTTTTAGGGTTTGATGTGTTCTTTTTAGGGTACTTTTTAGCAGTTGTTTAAGATACGGTGAGCAAATACCACTATCTCTTACAGCCCTTCTTAGTTCTTTAATTTCGTGAGTGGGGATGGGAACCCACGTTTTAGGACTGTCAGGCTGTTGGCTAGCTATCACAGGCTTAGCTAATAGACTTTCATCTTTACAGCTTTGGCGTCTTATTTCATGCCAATCTGTTAATTGAGAATAATCTGAGCACTTTGGAGGATTTTTTGATTCAGAAAGTAGCGCTAACAAACTCTCAGAACTCGTTTTCTCCTTATGGGTTGCAAGATCCCAGCCGCTCGCTGGCGGGACTCTGGGGCTCATTGCAAACAAATCTGGCTGCTTTTCAGGGTTTCCTGGTGTTAGATTTAAAGCATCAGCTCCGGCAGAGCGGCTCTCCGTCTTCCCTGCCACCGGAGCTGGACCATTGCCCTCCGTTCCCCCCCTGTTTGCGGCTTGTGAGGCGAGGCTGAGCTGCGCGGAGGGATGTTGCTGGGCGGCGGTAGCCGAGGGATACAGCTGCACGGTGCCGAAGGGCCCCGGCGGGGGCGGCGATGGCACTGCCGATCTCCGCGGTGGCGGGCGAGGAGGCGGGGGGGCCGCGGGGAACTGGCTCCGCGGCAGCGGGCGAGGGGGTGCGGGTGGCTCTATTGAAGGCGAGGTGAAAGCCGTGGGGGGCGGTGGCGGAGCTAGTTCCGTGAGCAGTGCTGTGGTTGGAGAAGTGTGAGCATACTTGGGTTGCGTCATCAGGTCAACGTGGCGGACTCTGATGGCCGCTGTCTGTGTGTCGGGGAGAGCGGGAGGTGGCAGGGCTGTCCCGTCGGCAGGAGACGATCCCGGGGCTGCGGGAGGCGGGAGGGCCGGCGTGGAGGCGGCGGGAGTATGTTGCGGTGGGGCCATGGCGAACGGTGGGCCAGTCGGCGGCTGGACCGCGGCGTGCTGCCGCTGGGAGTTTGCAGGCTGGGCTGGTGTGGCTGCCGGCGCGGCGGTGCCGGGAGACGGGGCTGGAGCAGCGGCAGGCACGGGAGAGGCAGCAGCCATCTGTGTAGGCGCTGCAGCGCCGGCACCAGGTGGCTGGCGGGGCTGGGGCGCTCCGTGTCCCACGGACGCGGACGGGACGTTGGCCACCACCGGCGCCGTGTCGGTGGCGGCGAGGGGGACCTGGGGGGCTGGAAGAAGGGTCGCCGCCTGGCTTTGCGGGGGGCCGGCTATGATGGCGGCTACAGCCATAACAGGCGCGGCTGGGGGATCGGTAGGACCCGTAGGTGGCAGGGGAGCAGCCGCTGGCCCCGCGGGGCTATCGGCGGGGGGCGGGGCCGCGAAGGCGCTGGCGGACGGGGTGGGAGGAGCGAGGGACGGGGCCGCGAAGACGCTGGAGCCGAGGGCGGGGACCGCGGGAGCCGGGGCAGCAGGGAGGAACGGGATGGGGGGGGCGGGGATGGGGGGAGCGGTGGAGGGGGTCGTAGGGTCCGGTGGGACAGGGGTGACGGCTGCCGGGACAGCGGGGGCGGGGGGCGGGGCGGCACGAGTCAGTCGGACCGCGGCTACCGGAGCCGCGAGAGGCGGGACAGCAGGGACTAACGGGACCGTGGGGGTGGAGATGACGGGGGCGGTGGGGGGGGGCGGTGGGGTCCGGTGGGGCAGGGGTGACCGGTGCAGGGACCGCGGGGGGGTGGGGCGGGGCGGCACGAGACAGCCGGACCGCGGGTACCGGAGCCGTGAGGTCCGGCGGCGGGGCGGGGGCCGTGCCCTGTTGCAGGCTCGCGGCGGTGAGGGGCGGGCTCGCAGCAGGAGCGGGACCCGGCGAGGTGAGTGCTGCGGACGGCGCCTTCGCAGCAAACAGCTCCACAAGCGCTCTGCAAGCTGGGAGCAGCTCCGCGGCAGCCATATCCCGGCGGGAGATATTATTAAAGAGTTTAACCCCAACTGTGTCCCAGAAGTCTCTTGTAAAGACGGCTGAACGGTCAGCATTTGGGAAATTAATCAGAGTCCATTCTAAGAGGTTTTTTAGCTCCTGTTTAGGTAATTGACTTGGACCGGAGCTTAGTAAATACTTAAGTTGCTTATAGAGATGTCTGTCATGGGCAGAGTGAGTTTGTCCCATTATTGACCAGTATGATACTCACCTAGATGTCGCAGGGGGCAGGGTCCTTAGTGAGGGATCCGTCGTGGGGGGCTGGCCAGGCTCTCCACACGGCGCTCAGGACGCTGCTGTCGGGTCCCTCCTCAGAGCTCCGGTTTCCGGCGTCGCTTGGCAACGGCTTTCCGTGCTCGGGACCTCGCAGGTGTCTCCACTCAGAGCTCCAGCGCGGGCGGTGCTGAGCAATACCCGTCTGTGCTCGGGCGCGCGGCTGGGTCCCTCCTAAGAGCTCCGGTCTGCACTGCTTAGCAGCGTGTCCGTGCTCGAGGGGTACCACGGCAAACTTCCTCAAAGAGCTCCAGGTAACCGCTGCGCAGCAGTGGCCGTCTGTGCTCGAGGACTGCCAGGCAATTTCCTCCCTCCGAGAGCTCCAGGTAATTGCTACGAAGTAACGGCTCCCCGTGCTCGAGGGCTGCCTCGGCAGAGTTATAGAGCTCCGGCTTTTACGCTGCGCAGCAACGGTATGCCGTGCTCACGACACGTTCCAGGTGGCTATAACTGGTCATTTAGCTACCGTCCATGGAGAAGTCTCCCACTGGTGGAAGAAGCTGAATCGGGCCTTCACTCACGTTTGGGCGCCAGTTTGTCGAAACTGATCGTGATGAGGGTGTGGGTTCGGTCGGGCCCGGCCGGAGATGGACGGCGACGAGAGATCTCTATAAGCAGGTCTTTGGAGCATGCAGTTTATTGCAGAGGGCGTGGGTACAGAGGCACTGCTTAGAGCTGCCAGCTGCAGCTCCAAGCAGGCCCAAGGTGTAAGAGAGGGAGAGAGAGTGAGCGAGAGAGCTAAGAGCTAAGAGAGTTACTAAGAGAGGTAAACTGAGAGAGAGAGAGAACTAAGAGGTAAGAGAGACGAATTAAGAGGAGAGCTGAATTAAGAAGAGCCGCGAGGTCCTTGTTACAATACAATAAATCATCTTCTGTAGTGAATATTCTAATTCTCACTAGCCAATCTAATACAAGGTACAAATCCTATAGCATTTACATACAGCCTATAAGAGTTCTTACATTACCATAGAGTGTTACATTTTAACTTCTAAAAACTACTCCTTGGACCCCTTCTGCTGAGCTAGTAGGGTCTGCTCTGACCCTTGGACCTGTCTGCAAGCAGAGGGTATTGTTCAATCAAGAGGGGATTACCTTCAGCCGGCTATACCATTGTTTTCTAGTTGTTCAGTAACTAAGACTCTATATCTCAAAGATGGCCTTCATTTCGATGTCGCTCACAGTTTTCATATTCCCAAAATCTTTTGTTAGGCAATCATATTTATAAGGCTATCCTGTTTCATCTTCCCCAACATAAAACCTATGGAACCAAGGGACCATTGTGACACTGCAGGGCCTCATGGAACCAATTGTCTATGATGACAATGCGGATCAAAGGAGACCATGGTGACACTGCGGAACCTGATGGAACCAAGGAGCCATTGTGACACAGTGGGGCCTCATGGAATCAAGGAGACCATTGTGACCCAGGTGTTGCATGTGAAGGCAAGGAGCCATTGTGACACTTTGGGCTTCTTCCCTTGAGCTCTGCAGCTGACTGTCCCAGCCCAGCGCACCATGTGCCACCTGCTCTCCTCAGGGCTCTGCCTGCACACAGCCCCAGGAGAAGTTTTCCTGTTTGGAAGGAAAGAATGGAAAAGCCGGAGCAGGTTTCCTAAACAACAAACCCCACTCAGGAGCCACATGCTCAGTACAGGCTGCCTGGAACGATGTCCCCTTTCTACAAGGGTCAGTGTGAGCAGGAATGATCTCTGGGAGCAGAATTCTCGGAGTCTTTCCACTGAATTCTCTGTCCCTGTGTCTTGGGGTGACTTTATCATGTGTATCCCCTATCGCTGCTCTATGCCCAGAAGTGAACTTTGTGCATTTCTGTGCCTTTCAACTGAGCCTGAGAGGGGGGAGAGGAAAAAAAAAACCGGACAAACTTCTCAGAGCGTTTGTTCAAGGACACACATACACACTCCTCTGCATCCTGCTTGCAGCAAGAGCGGTGGAAACAACCTTGTTTCTTTTTAGCCAGTTTTCAGCTCCTTTTCTCTGGAGGGAGATGGAGAGTTGAACTTTGTTTTCCTGGGACTTCGGGGGTTTTTTTCCCTTCTTCTCTTCTTGACTGTTTCAACATCAGACCACATTGGGAGAATTTTCTACCCAGGTGGGAGCCCTGAATGTGGGCCCATGAGGCAGCTGCAAGGAGGAGGAGAGAGACTACACCTACGGAAGTGTTGGGGTTCCTCCCCCCTGCCATGAGGTCATGGGAAGAGGGGACCCTGGGGTAGAGGCATGGCCTGGGCAAGGGGGGTCTCCCTGCTCCCTGCTCACATGTGCCCTAATCCTGTTCAGCACTGCTTATTTTGTGTTGCCTTGTGCGAGGAGGGCCCTGCTTGTGCCGTGATTGCTCAGTTCTTTGGCAGTGCCCCGCCCATGTGGCTGGAGAAGAAAGAGCTCTGAAACTTCTCTCAAGAATCGCTCCCTCTTTCTTTGCACGGGCCTCGCTGTCTATGGATGTTTCAGGAGACCCCACCGAAACACGGAAGGACTCTCAAATTATCCCAGCTTTCTCTGCACAGCGAGAGGTTTTAATATTTAGCATTGTTATCCTTTTCCTGTGTGTTTGTTAAAAAAAGAGGTTTTATCTCTTTCACTTTCTTCCCAGGAAAATTCTTTTTTCCCAAACCTGGTGGGGGAGGGCTGGGTGTAACCTGCCTTCTATCAGAGGATATTTTCCTCCACATTTGTCCAAACCGGCACAGCCTGTCCTTTCCTGGGTCTCTGTTGCAGATGGAAGCTGCTGGTGCCATTGTCAGCTTGAAGCCCTCTTTTGATGCAAGCAGATGTTGCCAGGTGTGTTCAGCAGCTGTTGCTCAATGCTTATGCCAAGCTATTGTGTTCCTCATGGAACCAAGGAGCCATTGTGACACTGCAGGGGCTGATGGCATCAAGGAGGCAATTGTGACAGTACAGAACCTCCTAGAAACAAGGCTCCATTGTGACACCGTGGGGAATCATGGAATCAAGGAGCCCATTGTGACACGGCCAGGCCGCATGGAACCAATGGTCCATGGTTACACTGCGGATTCAAGAAGAGCACGGTGACACCACGCAACATCATGGAACCATAGGTCCATTGTGACACAGCGGGGCCTCATGGAAACAAGGGGACCATTGTGGCAAGCAGGGCCTAATGGAAGCATGGAGAGCATTGGGACATTGTGGGGAATCATGGAAGCATGGAGAGCATTGTGACACTAAGGAAACTCCTGGAACCAAGATGACCACTGGCACATAATGGAACCTCATGGAAGCAAGCCTCCATGATGACTTTGGAGGGCCTCAGGGACCACAGGACCCATTGTGACACAGCAGGACCTGGTGGAACCAAGGAGCCTTTGTGATGCTCCAGATCCACATGGAAGCCAGGGTGCACTGAGACACAGCGGGGCCTTGTTGGAACCAAAGACACCTCTGCAAAAAGCAGGCCAGCTCATAGAAGCAAGGAGTCCATTGTTACAACATCAAACCTATGGAACCAAGGGACCATTGTGACACTGCGGGGCCTCATGGAACCAATTGTCCATGATGACAATGCGGATCAAAGGAGACCATGGTGACACTCCGGAACCTGATGGAACCAAGGAGCCATTGTGACACAGTGGGGCCTCATGGAATCAAGGAGACCATTGTGACCCAGGTGTTGCATGTGAAGGCAAGGAGCCATTGTGACACTTTGGGCTTCTTCCCTTGAGCTCTGCAGCTGGCTGTCCCAGCCCAGCGCACCATGTGCCACCTGCTCTCCTCAGGGCTCTGCCTGCACACAGCCCCAGGAGAAGTTTTCCTGTTTGGAAGGAAAGGATGGAAAAGCCTGAGCAGGTTTCCTAAACAACAAACCCCACTCAGGAGCCACATGCTCAGTACAGGCTGCCTGGAACGATGTCCCCTTTCTACAAGGGTCAGTGTGAGCAGGAATGGGAGCAGAATTCTCGGAGTCTTTCCACTGAATTCTCTGTCCCTGTGTCTTGGGGTGACTTTATCATGTGTATCCCCTATTGCTGCTCTATGCCCAGAAGTGAACTTTGTGCATTTCTGTGCCTTTCAACTGAGCCTGAGAGGGGGGAGAGGGAAAAAAAACCGGACAAACTTCTCAGAGCATTTGTTCAAGGACACACATACACACTCGTCTGCATCCTGCTTGCAGCAAGAGCGGAGGAAGCAACCTTGTTTCTTTTTAGCCAGTTTTCAGCTCCTTTTCTCTGGGGGGAGATGGAGAGTTGAACTTTGTTTTCCTGGGACTTTTTGGGGGTTTTTTCCCCTTCTTCTCTTCTTGACTCTTTCAACATCAGAGCACATTGGGAGAATTTTCTACCCAGGTGGGGGCCCTGAATGTGGGCCCATGAGCCAGCTGCAAGGAGGAGGAGAGAGACTACACCTACGGAAGTGTTGGGGTTCCTCCCCCCTGCCATGAGGTCATGGGAGAGGGGACCCTGGGGTAGAGGCATGGCCTGGGCACGGGGTCTCCCTGCTCCCTGCTCACATGTGCCCTAATCCTGTTCAGCACTGCTTATTTTGTGTTGCCCTGTGCCAGGAGGGCCCTGCTTGTGCCGTGATTGCTCAGTTCTTTGGCAGTGCCCCGCCCATGTGGCTGGAGAAGAAAGAGCTCTGAAACTTCTCTCAAGAATCGCTCCCTGTTTCTTTGCACGGGCCTCGCTGTCTATGGATGTTTCAGGAGACCCCACCGAAACACGGAAGGACTCTCAAATTATCCCAGGTTTCTCTCCACAGCGAGAGGTTTTAATATTTAGCATTGTTATCCTTTTCCTGTGTGTTTGTTAAAAAAAGAGGTTTTATCTCTTTCACTTTCTTCCCAGGAAAATTCTTTTTTCCCAAACCTGGTGGGGGAGGGCTGGGTGTAACCTGCCTTCTATCAGAGGATATTTTCCTCCACATTTGTCCAAACCGGCACAGCCTGTCCTTTCCTGGGTGTCTGTTGCAGATGGAAGCTGCTGGTGCCATTGTCAGCTTGAAGCACTCTTTTGATGCAAGCAGATGTTGCCAGGTGTGTTCAGCAGCTGTTGCTCAATGCTTATGCCAAGCTATTGTGTTCCTCATGGAACCAAGGAGCCATTGTGACACTGCAGGGGCTGATGGCATCAAGGAGGCAATTGTGACAGTACAGAACCTCCTAGAAACAAGGCTCCGTTGTGCCACCGTGGGGAATCATGGAATCAAGGAGCCCATTGTGACAGGGCCAGGCCGCATGGAACCAATGGTCCATGGTTACACGGCGGATTCAAGAAGAGCACGGTGACACCACGCAACATCATGGAACCATAGGTCCATTGTGACACAGCGGGGCCTCATGGAAACAAGGGGACCATTGTGGCAAAGCAGGGCCTAATGGAAGCATGGAGAGCATTGGGACATTGTGAGGAATCATGGAAGCATGGAGAGCATTGTGACACTAAGGAAACTCCTGGAACCAAGATGACCACTGGCACATAATGGAACCTCATGGAAGCAAGCCTCCATGATGACTTTGGAGGGCCTCAGGGACCACAGGACCCATTGTGACACAGCAGGACCTGGTGGAACCAAGGAGCCTTTGTGATACTCCAGATCCACATGGAAGCCAGGGTGCACTGAGACACAGCGGGGCCTTGTTGGAACCAAAGACACCTCTGCAAAAAGCAGGCTAGCTCATAGAAGCAAGGAGTCCATTGTTACAACATAAAACTGTCGAAACTGATCGTGATGAGGATATGGGTTCGGTCGGGCCCGGCCGGAGATGGACGGCGACGAGAGATCTCTATAAGCAGGTCTTTGGAGCATGCAGTTTATTGCAGAGGGCGTGGGTACAGAGGCACTGCTTAGAGCTGCCAGCTGCAGCTCCAAGCAGGCCCAAGGTGTAAGAGAGGGAGAGAGAGTGAGCGAGAGAGCTAAGAGCTAAGAGAGTTACTAAGAGAGGTAAACTGAGAGAGAGAGAGAACTAAGAGGTAAGAGAGACGAATTAAGAGGAGAGCTGAATTAAGAAGAGCCGCGAGGTCCTTGTTACAATACAATAAATCATCTTCTGTAGTGAATATTCTAATTCTCACTAGCCAATCTAATACAAGGTACAAATCCTATAGCATTTACATACAGCCTATAAGAGTTCTTACATTACCATAGAGTGTTACATTTTATCTTCTAAAAACTACTCCTTGGACCCCTTCTGCTGAGCTAGTAGGGTCTGCTCTGACCCTTGGACCTGTCTGCAAGCAGAGGGTATTGTTCAATCAAGAGGGGATTACCTTCAGCCGGCTATACCATTGTTTTCTAGTTGTTCAGTAACTAAGACTCTATATCTCAAAGATGGCCTTCATTTCGATGTCGCTCACAGTTTTCATATTCCCAAAATCTTTTGTTAGGCAATCATATTTATAAGGCTTTCCTGTTTCATCTTCCCCAACATCTCCCCCGTTCTGATGAACAACTAAGATATTAGATACAGTCCTACTCGTTATTTTTTGCACACACTGAAGTATACAAGGTACTGCTACTAATACTATAATTATTACTACTAGAATAATCAAGCCTATTTTACAGAGTTCCCTTAGCCAAGGTGCAAAGCTCCAATCATCAAACAAACTGTCTAGCCAAGACGGGTCATCTGTTGTGATTTGGTTAGCTAGGTCAGATTTATCAATTTTAGAATTATCAATATAAGTTTGGTGTCTATGGCTGGGAGTTGGAGATACATGATGATCGTCTTATGGCCAATATTTATCAAGAGTAATATTATCAAAACCTTCTGGAAGAGGTATTCCAACTAAACAGGTTGAAAAAGGTTTGTCAGGGCTTGTGTCATATAGACAGATGGTATCGGAGCCTGCAGATTTGGCTAAAGCAACCCAGACATTTGTCTTTGGTTGATTCACAGGTAAAGCTTCACTACAAAAACTAAAACAAAAGAATAAAAGCAACATGCACGCGCGCAAATGAGAAAACTCCATTCTTTTCTTGAGCTGTTTTTGGCAGATCACTTTCTTCTGGTGATTCTGCACAGTTCAGGTCTGGGTGCTTGCTTCCTGGCTTCCACTTGCAGGGTCACTGGCTGGTGTGGAGGCGTCGGCAGGCTTTGATGCGAGGTATGGCTTCACGTTTTTTGCTGGAACCCACTTGATTCCTTCACCTGTGGAAACACACGCAAACCCCTTCCCCCACATTATAAGATTGTATGGTCCTTCTATTTTTCCTGAGTCTAGATTTTTAATCAAAACTGGGGGGCGCTCTTTCAGTTTTGCTTTTTTGTTGTTCAAAAAATGTCTATAAATGGGAGGATCAGGCTCTTCTGCAGAGCTATTCAAAAAATTGTACACATACAAAGCCTTGTTCAACCTCCTTTGAGGTGTATCCTGGGCTTCTCCCCCTTTCTGTTGATCTAAAATGCGTTTTAGGGTTTGATGTGTTCTTTTTAGGGTACTTTTTAGCAGTTGTTTAAGATACGGTGAGCAAATACCACTATCTCTTACAGCCCTTCTTAGTTCTTTAATTTCGTGAGTGGGGATGGGAACCCACGTTTTAGGACTGTCAGGCTGTTGGCTAGCTATCACAGGCTTAGCTAATAGACTTTCATCTTTACAGCTTTGGCGTCTTATTTCATGCCAATCTGTTAATTGAGAATAATCTGAGCACTTTGGAGGATTTTTTGATTCAGAAAGTAGCGCTAACAAACTCTCAGAACTCGTTTTCTCCTTATGGGTTGCAAGATCCCAGCCGCTCGCTGGCGGGACTCTGGGGCTCATTGCAAACAAATCTGGCTGCTTTTCAGGGTTTCCTGGTGTTAGATTTAAAGCATCAGCTCCGGCAGAGCGGCTCTCCGTCTTCCCTGCCACCGGAGCTGGACCATTGCCCTCCGTTCCCCCCCTGTTTGCGGCCTGTGAGGCGAGGCTGAGCTGCGCGGAGGGATGTTGCTGGGCGGCGGTAGCCGAGGGATACAGCTGCACGGTGCCGAAGGGCCCCGGCGGGGGCGGCGATGGCACTGCCGATCTCCGCGGTGGCGGGCGAGGAGGCGGGGGGGCCGCGGGGAACTGGCTCCGCGGCAGCGGGCGAGGGGGTGCGGGTGGCTCTATTGAAGGCGAGGTGAAAGCCGTGGGGGGCGGTGGCGGAGCTAGTTCCGTGAGCAGTGCTGTGGTTGGAGAAGTGTGAGCATACTTGGGTTGCGTCATCAGGTCAACGTGGCGGACTCTGATGGCCGCTGTCTGTGTGTCGGGGAGAGCGGGAGGTGGCAGGGCTGTCCCGTCGGCAGGAGACGATCCCGGGGCTGCGGGAGGCGGGAGGGCCGGCGTGGAGGCGGCGGGAGTATGTTGCGGTGGGGCCATGGCGAACGGTGGGCCAGTCGGCGGCTGGACCGCGGCGTGCTGCCGCTGGGAGTTTGCAGGCTGGGCTGGTGTGGCTGCCGGCGCGGCGGTGCCGGGAGACGGGGCTGGAGCAGCGGCAGGCACGGGAGAGGCAGCAGCCATCTGTGTAGGCGCTGCAGCGCCGGCACCAGGTGGCTGGCGGGGCTGGGGCGCTCCGTGTCCCACGGACGCGGACGGGACGTTGGCCACCACCGGCGCCGTGTCGGTGGCGGCGAGGGGGACCTGGGGGGCTGGAAGAAGGGTCGCCGCCTGGCTTTGCGGGGGGCCGGCTATGATGGCGGCTACAGCCATAACAGGCGCGGCTGGGGGATCGGTAGGACCCGTAGGTGGCAGGGGAGCAGCCGCTGGCCCCGCGGGGCTATCGGCGGGGGGCGGGGCCGCGAAGGCGCTGGCGGACGGGGTGGGAGGAGCGAGGGACGGGGCCGCGAAGACGCTGGAGCCGAGGGCGGGGACCGCGGGAGCCGGGGCAGCAGGGAGGAACGGGATGGGGGGGGCGGGGATGGGGGGAGCGGTGGAGGGGGTCGTAGGGTCCGGTGGGACAGGGGTGACGGCTGCCGGGACAGCGGGGGCGGGGGGCGGGGCGGCACGAGTCAGTCGGACCGCGGCTACCGGAGCCGCGAGAGGCGGGACAGCAGGGACTAACGGGACCGTGGGGGTGGAGATGACGGGGGCGGTGGGGGGGGCGGTGGGGTCCGGTGGGGCAGGGGTGACCGGTGCAGGGACCGCGGGGGGGTGGGGCGGGGCGGCACGAGACAGCCGGACCGCGGGTACCGGAGCCGTGAGGTCCGGCGGCGGGGCGGGGGCCGTGCCCTGTTGCAGGCTCGCGGCGGTGAGGGGCGGGCTCGCAGCAGGAGCGGGACCCGGCGAGGTGAGTGCTGCGGACGGCGCCTTCGCAGCAAACAGCTCCACAAGCGCTCTGCAAGCTGGGAGCAGCTCCGCGGCAGCCATATCCCGGCGGGAGATATTATTAAAGAGTTTAACCCCAACTGTGTCCCAGAAGTCTCTTGTAAAGACGGCTGAACGGTCAGCATTTGGGAAATTAATCAGAGTCCATTCTAAGAGGTTTTTTAGCTCCTGTTTAGGTAATTGACTTGGACCGGAGCTTAGTAAATACTTAAGTTGCTTATAGAGATGTCTGTCATGGGCAGAGTGAGTTTGTCCCATTATTGACCAGTATGATACTCACCTAGATGTCGCAGGGGGCAGGGTCCTTAGTGAGGGATCCGTCGTGGGGGGCTGGCCAGGCTCTCCACACGGCGCTCAGGACGCTGCTGTCGGGTCCCTCCTCAGAGCTCCGGTTTCCGGCGTCGCTTGGCAACGGCTTTCCGTGCTCGGGACCTCGCAGGTGTCTCCACTCAGAGCTCCAGCGCGGGCGGTGCTGAGCAATACCCGTCTGTGCTCGGGCGCGCGGCTGGGTCCCTCCTAAGAGCTCCGGTCTGCACTGCTTAGCAGCGTGTCCGTGCTCGAGGGGTACCACGGCAAACTTCCTCAAAGAGCTCCAGGTAACCGCTGCGCAGCAGTGGCCGTCTGTGCTCGAGGACTGCCAGGCAATTTCCTCCCTCCGAGAGCTCCAGGTAATTGCTACGAAGTAACGGCTCCCCGTGCTCGAGGGCTGCCTCGGCAGAGTTATAGAGCTCCGGCTTTTACGCTGCGCAGCAACGGTATGCCGTGCTCACGACACGTTCCAGGTGGCTATAACTGGTCATTTAGCTACCGTCCATGGAGAAGTCTCCCACTGGTGGAAGAAGCTGAATCGGGCCTTCACTCACGTTTGGGCGCCAGTTTGTCGAAACTGATCGTGATGAGGGTGTGGGTTCGGTCGGGCCCGGCCGGAGATGGACGGCGACGAGAGATCTCTATAAGCAGGTCTTTGGAGCATGCAGTTTATTGCAGAGGGCGTGGGTACAGAGGCACTGCTTAGAGCTGCCAGCTGCAGCTCCAAGCAGGCCCAAGGTGTAAGAGAGGGAGAGAGAGTGAGCGAGAGAGCTAAGAGCTAAGAGAGTTACTAAGAGAGGTAAACTGAGAGAGAGAGAGAACTAAGAGGTAAGAGAGACGAATTAAGAGGAGAGCTGAATTAAGAAGAGCCGCGAGGTCCTTGTTACAATACAATAAATCATCTTCTGTAGTGAATATTCTAATTCTCACTAGCCAATCTAATACAAGGTACAAATCCTATAGCATTTACATACAGCCTATAAGAGTTCTTACATTACCATAGAGTGTTACATTTTAACTTCTAAAAACTACTCCTTGGACCCCTTCTGCTGAGCTAGTAGGGTCTGCTCTGACCCTTGGACCTGTCTGCAAGCAGAGGGTATTGTTCAATCAAGAGGGGATTACCTTCAGCCGGCTATACCATTGTTTTCTAGTTGTTCAGTAACTAAGACTCTATATCTCAAAGATGGCCTTCATTTCGATGTCGCTCACAGTTTTCATATTCCCAAAATCTTTTGTTAGGCAATCATATTTATAAGGCTTTCCTGTTTCATCTTCCCCAACATAAAACCTATGGAACCAAGGGACCATTGTGACACTGCAGGGCCTCATGGAACCAATTGTCTATGATGACAATGCGGATCAAAGGAGACCATGGTGACACTGCGGAACCTGATGGAACCAAGGAGCCATTGTGACACAGTGGGGCCTCATGGAATCAAGGAGACCATTGTGACCCAGGTGTTGCATGTGAAGGCAAGGAGCCATTGTGACACTTTGGGCTTCTTCCCTTGAGCTCTGCAGCTGACTGTCCCAGCCCAGCGCACCATGTGCCACCTGCTCTCCTCAGGGCTCTGCCTGCACACAGCCCCAGGAGAAGTTTTCCTGTTTGGAAGGAAAGAATGGAAAAGCCGGAGCAGGTTTCCTAAACAACAAACCCCACTCAGGAGCCACATGCTCAGTACAGGCTGCCTGGAACGATGTCCCCTTTCTACAAGGGTCAGTGTGAGCAGGAATGATCTCTGGGAGCAGAATTCTCGGAGTCTTTCCACTGAATTCTCTGTCCCTGTGTCTTGGGGTGACTTTATCATGTGTATCCCCTATCGCTGCTCTATGCCCAGAAGTGAACTTTGTGCATTTCTGTGCCTTTCAACTGAGCCTGAGAGGGGGGAGAGGAAAAAAAAAACCGGACAAACTTCTCAGAGCGTTTGTTCAAGGACACACATACACACTCCTCTGCATCCTGCTTGCAGCAAGAGCGGTGGAAACAACCTTGTTTCTTTTTAGCCAGTTTTCAGCTCCTTTTCTCTGGAGGGAGATGGAGAGTTGAACTTTGTTTTCCTGGGACTTCGGGGGTTTTTTTCCCTTCTTCTCTTCTTGACTGTTTCAACATCAGACCACATTGGGAGAATTTTCTACCCAGGTGGGAGCCCTGAATGTGGGCCCATGAGGCAGCTGCAAGGAGGAGGAGAGAGACTACACCTACGGAAGTGTTGGGGTTCCTCCCCCCTGCCATGAGGTCATGGGAAGAGGGGACCCTGGGGTAGAGGCATGGCCTGGGCAAGGGGGGTCTCCCTGCTCCCTGCTCACATGTGCCCTAATCCTGTTCAGCACTGCTTATTTTGTGTTGCCTTGTGCGAGGAGGGCCCTGCTTGTGCCGTGATTGCTCAGTTCTTTGGCAGTGCCCCGCCCATGTGGCTGGAGAAGAAAGAGCTCTGAAACTTCTCTCAAGAATCGCTCCCTCTTTCTTTGCACGGGCCTCGCTGTCTATGGATGTTTCAGGAGACCCCACCGAAACACGGAAGGACTCTCAAATTATCCCAGCTTTCTCTGCACAGCGAGAGGTTTTAATATTTAGCATTGTTATCCTTTTCCTGTGTGTTTGTTAAAAAAAGAGGTTTTATCTCTTTCACTTTCTTCCCAGGAAAATTCTTTTTTCCCAAACCTGGTGGGGGAGGGCTGGGTGTAACCTGCCTTCTATCAGAGGATATTTTCCTCCACATTTGTCCAAACCGGCACAGCCTGTCCTTTCCTGGGTCTCTGTTGCAGATGGAAGCTGCTGGTGCCATTGTCAGCTTGAAGCCCTCTTTTGATGCAAGCAGATGTTGCCAGGTGTGTTCAGCAGCTGTTGCTCAATGCTTATGCCAAGCTATTGTGTTCCTCATGGAACCAAGGAGCCATTGTGACACTGCAGGGGCTGATGGCATCAAGGAGGCAATTGTGACAGTACAGAACCTCCTAGAAACAAGGCTCCATTGTGACACCGTGGGGAATCATGGAATCAAGGAGCCCATTGTGACACGGCCAGGCCGCATGGAACCAATGGTCCATGGTTACACTGCGGATTCAAGAAGAGCACGGTGACACCACGCAACATCATGGAACCATAGGTCCATTGTGACACAGCGGGGCCTCATGGAAACAAGGGGACCATTGTGGCAAGCAGGGCCTAATGGAAGCATGGAGAGCATTGGGACATTGTGGGGAATCATGGAAGCATGGAGAGCATTGTGACACTAAGGAAACTCCTGGAACCAAGATGACCACTGGCACATAATGGAACCTCATGGAAGCAAGCCTCCATGATGACTTTGGAGGGCCTCAGGGACCACAGGACCCATTGTGACACAGCAGGACCTGGTGGAACCAAGGAGCCTTTGTGATGCTCCAGATCCACATGGAAGCCAGGGTGCACTGAGACACAGCGGGGCCTTGTTGGAACCAAAGACACCTCTGCAAAAAGCAGGCCAGCTCATAGAAGCAAGGAGTCCATTGTTACAACATCAAACCTATGGAACCAAGGGACCATTGTGACACTGCGGGGCCTCATGGAACCAATTGTCCATGATGACAATGCGGATCAAAGGAGACCATGGTGACACTGCGGAACCTGATGGAACCAAGGAGCCATTGTGACACAGTGGGGCCTCATGGAATCAAGGAGACCATTGTGACCCAGGTGTTGCATGTGAAGGCAAGGAGCCATTGTGACACTTTGGGCTTCTTCCCTTGAGCTCTGCAGCTGGCTGTCCCAGCCCAGCGCACCATGTGCCACCTGCTCTCCTCAGGGCTCTGCCTGCACACAGCCCCAGGAGAAGTTTTCCTGTTTGGAAGGAAAGGATGGAAAAGCCTGAGCAGGTTTCCTAAACAACAAACCCCACTCAGGAGCCACATGCTCAGTACAGGCTGCCTGGAACGATGTCCCCTTTCTACAAGGGTCAGTGTGAGCAGGAATGGGAGCAGAATTCTCGGAGTCTTTCCACTGAATTCTCTGTCCCTGTGTCTTGGGGTGACTTTATCATGTGTATCCCCTATTGCTGCTCTATGCCCAGAAGTGAACTTTGTGCATTTCTGTGCCTTTCAACTGAGCCTGAGAGGGGGGAGAGGGAAAAAAAACCGGACAAACTTCTCAGAGCATTTGTTCAAGGACACACATACACACTCCTCTGCATCCTGCTTGCAGCAAGAGCGGAGGAAGCAACCTTGTTTCTTTTTAGCCAGTTTTCAGCTCCTTTTCTCTGGGGGGAGATGGAGAGTTGAACTTTGTTTTCCTGGGACTTTTTGGGGGTTTTTTTCCCTTCTTCTCTTCTTGACTCTTTCAACATCAGAGCACATTGGGAGAATTTTCTACCCAGGTGGGGGCCCTGAATGTGGGCCCATGAGCCAGCTGCAAGGAGGAGGAGAGAGACTACACCTACGGAAGTGTTGGGGTTCCTCCCCCCTGCCATGAGGTCATGGGAGAGGGGACCCTGGGGTAGAGGCATGGCCTGGGCACGGGGTCTCCCTGCTCCCTGCTCACATGTGCCCTAATCCTGTTCAGCACTGCTTATTTTGTGTTGCCCTGTGCCAGGAGGGCCCTGCTTGTGCCGTGATTGCTCAGTTCTTTGGCAGTGCCCCGCCCATGTGGCTGGAGAAGAAAGAGCTCTGAAACTTCTCTCAAGAATCGCTCCCTGTTTCTTTGCACGGGCCTCGCTGTCTATGGATGTTTCAGGAGACCCCACCGAAACACGGAAGGACTCTCAAATTATCCCAGGTTTCTCTCCACAGCGAGAGGTTTTAATATTTAGCATTGTTATCCTTTTCCTGTGTGTTTGTTAAAAAAAGAGGTTTTATCTCTTTCACTTTCTTCCCAGGAAAATTCTTTTTTCCCAAACCTGGTGGGGGAGGGCTGGGTGTAACCTGCCTTCTATCAGAGGATATTTTCCTCCACATTTGTCCAAACCGGCACAGCCTGTCCTTTCCTGGGTGTCTGTTGCAGATGGAAGCTGCTGGTGCCATTGTCAGCTTGAAGCACTCTTTTGATGCAAGCAGATGTTGCCAGGTGTGTTCAGCAGCTGTTGCTCAATGCTTATGCCAAGCTATTGTGTTCCTCATGGAACCAAGGAGCCATTGTGACACTGCAGGGGCTGATGGCATCAAGGAGGCAATTGTGACAGTACAGAACCTCCTAGAAACAAGGCTCCGTTGTGCCACCGTGGGGAATCATGGAATCAAGGAGCCCATTGTGACAGGGCCAGGCCGCATGGAACCAATGGTCCATGGTTACACGGCGGATTCAAGAAGAGCACGGTGACACCACGCAACATCATGGAACCATAGGTCCATTGTGACACAGCGGGGCCTCATGGAAACAAGGGGACCATTGTGGCAAAGCAGGGCCTAATGGAAGCATGGAGAGCATTGGGACATTGTGAGGAATCATGGAAGCATGGAGAGCATTGTGACACTAAGGAAACTCCTGGAACCAAGATGACCACTGGCACATAATGGAACCTCATGGAAGCAAGCCTCCATGATGACTTTGGAGGGCCTCAGGGACCACAGGACCCATTGTGACACAGCAGGACCTGGTGGAACCAAGGAGCCTTTGTGATACTCCAGATCCACATGGAAGCCAGGGTGCACTGAGACACAGCGGGGCCTTGTTGGAACCAAAGACACCTCTGCAAAAAGCAGGCTAGCTCATAGAAGCAAGGAGTCCATTGTTACAACATAAAACTGTCGAAACTGATCGTGATGAGGATATGGGTTCGGTCGGGCCCGGCCGGAGATGGACGGCGACGAGAGATCTCTATAAGCAGGTCTTTGGAGCATGCAGTTTATTGCAGAGGGCGTGGGTACAGAGGCACTGCTTAGAGCTGCCAGCTGCAGCTCCAAGCAGGCCCAAGGTGTAAGAGAGGGAGAGAGAGTGAGCGAGAGAGCTAAGAGCTAAGAGAGTTACTAAGAGAGGTAAACTGAGAGAGAGAGAGAACTAAGAGGTAAGAGAGACGAATTAAGAGGAGAGCTGAATTAAGAAGAGCCGCGAGGTCCTTGTTACAATACAATAAATCATCTTCTGTAGTGAATATTCTAATTCTCACTAGCCAATCTAATACAAGGTACAAATCCTATAGCATTTACATACAGCCTATAAGAGTTCTTACATTACCATAGAGTGTTACATTTTAACTTCTAAAAACTACTCCTTGGACCCCTTCTGCTGAGCTAGTAGGGTCTGCTCTGACCCTTGGACCTGTCTGCAAGCAGAGGGTATTGTTCAATCAAGAGGGGATTACCTTCAGCCGGCTATACCATTGTTTTCTAGTTGTTCAGTAACTAAGACTCTATATCTCAAAGATGGCCTTCATTTCGATGTCGCTCACAGTTTTCATATTCCCAAAATCTTTTGTTAGGCAATCATATTTATAAGGCTTTCCTGTTTCATCTTCCCCAACATCTCCCCCGTTCTGATGAACAACTAAGATATTAGATACAGTCCTACTCGTTATTTTTTGCACACACTGAAGTATACAAGGTACTGCTACTAATACTATAATTATTACTACTAGAATAATCAAGCCTATTTTACAGAGTTCCCTTAGCCAAGGTGCAAAGCTCCAATCATCAAACAAACTGTCTAGCCAAGACGGGTCATCTGTTGTGATTTGGTTAGCTAGGTCAGATTTATCAATTTTAGAATTATCAATATAAGTTTGGTGTCTATGGCTGGGAGTTGGAGATACATGATGATCGTCTTATGGCCAATATTTATCAAGAGTAATATTATCAAAACCTTCTGGAAGAGGTATTCCAACTAAACAGGTTGAAAAAGGTTTGTCAGGGCTTGTGTCATATAGACAGATGGTATCGGAGCCTGCAGATTTGGCTAAAGCAACCCAGACATTTGTCTTTGGTTGATTCACAGGTAAAGCTTCACTACAAAAACTAAAACAAAAGAATAAAAGCAACATGCACGCGCGCAAATGAGAAAACTCCATTCTTTTCTTGAGCTGTTTTTGGCAGATCACTTTCTTCTGGTGATTCTGCACAGTTCAGGTCTGGGTGCTTGCTTCCTGGCTTCCACTTGCAGGGTCACTGGCTGGTGTGGAGGCGTCGGCAGGCTTTGATGCGAGGTATGGCTTCACGTTTTTTGCTGGAACCCACTTGATTCCTTCACCTGTGGAAACACACGCAAACCCCTTCCCCCACATTATAAGATTGTATGGTCCTTCTATTTTTCCTGAGTCTAGATTTTTAATCAAAACTGGGGGGCGCTCTTTCAGTTTTGCTTTTTTGTTGTTCAAAAAATGTCTATAAATGGGAGGATCAGGCTCTTCTGCAGAGCTATTCAAAAAATTGTACACATACAAAGCCTTGTTCAACCTCCTTTGAGGTGTATCCTGGGCTTCTCCCCCTTTCTGTTGATCTAAAATGCGTTTTAGGGTTTGATGTGTTCTTTTTAGGGTACTTTTTAGCAGTTGTTTAAGATACGGTGAGCAAATACCACTATCTCTTACAGCCCTTCTTAGTTCTTTAATTTCGTGAGTGGGGATGGGAACCCACGTTTTAGGACTGTCAGGCTGTTGGCTAGCTATCACAGGCTTAGCTAATAGACTTTCATCTTTACAGCTTTGGCGTCTTATTTCATGCCAATCTGTTAATTGAGAATAATCTGAGCACTTTGGAGGATTTTTTGATTCAGAAAGTAGCGCTAACAAACTCTCAGAACTCGTTTTCTCCTTATGGGTTGCAAGATCCCAGCCGCTCGCTGGCGGGACTCTGGGGCTCATTGCAAACAAATCTGGCTGCTTTTCAGGGTTTCCTGGTGTTAGATTTAAAGCATCAGCTCCGGCAGAGCGGCTCTCCGTCTTCCCTGCCACCGGAGCTGGACCATTGCCCTCCGTTCCCCCCCTGTTTGCGGCTTGTGAGGCGAGGCTGAGCTGCGCGGAGGGATGTTGCTGGGCGGCGGTAGCCGAGGGATACAGCTGCACGGTGCCGAAGGGCCCCGGCGGGGGCGGCGATGGCACTGCCGATCTCCGCGGTGGCGGGCGAGGAGGCGGGGGGGCCGCGGGGAACTGGCTCCGCGGCAGCGGGCGAGGGGGTGCGGGTGGCTCTATTGAAGGCGAGGTGAAAGCCGTGGGGGGCGGTGGCGGAGCTAGTTCCGTGAGCAGTGCTGTGGTTGGAGAAGTGTGAGCATACTTGGGTTGCGTCATCAGGTCAACGTGGCGGACTCTGATGGCCGCTGTCTGTGTGTCGGGGAGAGCGGGAGGTGGCAGGGCTGTCCCGTCGGCAGGAGACGATCCCGGGGCTGCGGGAGGCGGGAGGGCCGGCGTGGAGGCGGCGGGAGTATGTTGCGGTGGGGCCATGGCGAACGGTGGGCCAGTCGGCGGCTGGACCGCGGCGTGCTGCCGCTGGGAGTTTGCAGGCTGGGCTGGTGTGGCTGCCGGCGCGGCGGTGCCGGGAGACGGGGCTGGAGCAGCGGCAGGCACGGGAGAGGCAGCAGCCATCTGTGTAGGCGCTGCAGCGCCGGCACCAGGTGGCTGGCGGGGCTGGGGCGCTCCGTGTCCCACGGACGCGGACGGGACGTTGGCCACCACCGGCGCCGTGTCGGTGGCGGCGAGGGGGACCTGGGGGGCTGGAAGAAGGGTCGCCGCCTGGCTTTGCGGGGGGCCGGCTATGATGGCGGCTACAGCCATAACAGGCGCGGCTGGGGGATCGGTAGGACCCGTAGGTGGCAGGGGAGCAGCCGCTGGCCCCGCGGGGCTATCGGCGGGGGGCGGGGCCGCGAAGGCGCTGGCGGACGGGGTGGGAGGAGCGAGGGACGGGGCCGCGAAGACGCTGGAGCCGAGGGCGGGGACCGCGGGAGCCGGGGCAGCAGGGAGGAACGGGATGGGGGGGGCGGGGATGGGGGGAGCGGTGGAGGGGGTCGTAGGGTCCGGTGGGACAGGGGTGACGGCTGCCGGGACAGCGGGGGCGGGGGGCGGGGCGGCACGAGTCAGTCGGACCGCGGCTACCGGAGCCGCGAGAGGCGGGACAGCAGGGACTAACGGGACCGTGGGGGTGGAGATGACGGGGGCGGTGGGGGGGGCGGTGGGGTCCGGTGGAGCAGGGGTGACCGGTGCAGGGACCGCGGGGGGGTGGGGCGGGGCGGCACGAGACAGCCGGACCGCGGGTACCGGAGCCGTGAGGTCCGGCGGCGGGGCGGGGGCCGTGCCCTGTTGCAGGCTCGCGGCGGTGAGGGGCGGGCTCGCAGCAGGAGCGGGACCCGGCGAGGTGAGTGCTGCGGACGGCGCCTTCGCAGCAAACAGCTCCACAAGCGCTCTGCAAGCTGGGAGCAGCTCCGCGGCAGCCATATCCCGGCGGGAGATATTATTAAAGAGTTTAACCCCAACTGTGTCCCAGAAGTCTCTTGTAAAGACGGCTGAACGGTCAGCATTTGGGAAATTAATCAGAGTCCATTCTAAGAGGTTTTTTAGCTCCTGTTTAGGTAATTGACTTGGACCGGAGCTTAGTAAATACTTAAGTTGCTTATAGAGATGTCTGTCATGGGCAGAGTGAGTTTGTCCCATTATTGACCAGTATGATACTCACCTAGATGTCGCAGGGGGCAGGGTCCTTAGTGAGGGATCCGTCGTGGGGGGCTGGCCAGGCTCTCCACACGGCGCTCAGGACGCTGCTGTCGGGTCCCTCCTCAGAGCTCCGGTTTCCGGCGTCGCTTGGCAACGGCTTTCCGTGCTCGGGACCTCGCAGGTGTCTCCACTCAGAGCTCCAGCGCGGGCGGTGCTGAGCAATACCCGTCTGTGCTCGGGCGCGCGGCTGGGTCCCTCCTAAGAGCTCCGGTCTGCACTGCTTAGCAGCGTGTCCGTGCTCGAGGGGTACCACGGCAAACTTCCTCAAAGAGCTCCAGGTAACCGCTGCGCAGCAGTGGCCGTCTGTGCTCGAGGACTGCCAGGCAATTTCCTCCCTCCGAGAGCTCCAGGTAATTGCTACGAAGTAACGGCTCCCCGTGCTCGAGGGCTGCCTCGGCAGAGTTATAGAGCTCCGGCTTTTACGCTGCGCAGCAACGGTATGCCGTGCTCACGACACGTTCCAGGTGGCTATAACTGGTCATTTAGCTACCGTCCATGGAGAAGTCTCCCACTGGTGGAAGAAGCTGAATCGGGCCTTCACTCACGTTTGGGCGCCAGTTTGTCGAAACTGATCGTGATGAGGGTGTGGGTTCGGTCGGGCCCGGCCGGAGATGGACGGCGACGAGAGATCTCTATAAGCAGGTCTTTGGAGCATGCAGTTTATTGCAGAGGGCGTGGGTACAGAGGCACTGCTTAGAGCTGCCAGCTGCAGCTCCAAGCAGGCCCAAGGTGTAAGAGAGGGAGAGAGAGTGAGCGAGAGAGCTAAGAGCTAAGAGAGTTACTAAGAGAGGTAAACTGAGAGAGAGAGAGAACTAAGAGGTAAGAGAGACGAATTAAGAGGAGAGCTGAATTAAGAAGAGCCGCGAGGTCCTTGTTACAATACAATAAATCATCTTCTGTAGTGAATATTCTAATTCTCACTAGCCAATCTAATACAAGGTACAAATCCTATAGCATTTACATACAGCCTATAAGAGTTCTTACATTACCATAGAGTGTTACATTTTAACTTCTAAAAACTACTCCTTGGACCCCTTCTGCTGAGCTAGTAGGGTCTGCTCTGACCCTTGGACCTGTCTGCAAGCAGAGGGTATTGTTCAATCAAGAGGGGATTACCTTCAGCCGGCTATACCATTGTTTTCTAGTTGTTCAGTAACTAAGACTCTATATCTCAAAGATGGCCTTCATTTCGATGTCGCTCACAGTTTTCATATTCCCAAAATCTTTTGTTAGGCAATCATATTTATAAGGCTTTCCTGTTTCATCTTCCCCAACATAAAACCTATGGAACCAAGGGACCATTGTGACACTGCAGGGCCTCATGGAACCAATTGTCTATGATGACAATGCGGATCAAAGGAGACCATGGTGACACTGCGGAACCTGATGGAACCAAGGAGCCATTGTGACACAGTGGGGCCTCATGGAATCAAGGAGACCATTGTGACCCAGGTGTTGCATGTGAAGGCAAGGAGCCATTGTGACACTTTGGGCTTCTTCCCTTGAGCTCTGCAGCTGACTGTCCCAGCCCAGCGCACCATGTGCCACCTGCTCTCCTCAGGGCTCTGCCTGCACACAGCCCCAGGAGAAGTTTTCCTGTTTGGAAGGAAAGAATGGAAAAGCCGGAGCAGGTTTCCTAAACAACAAACCCCACTCAGGAGCCACATGCTCAGTACAGGCTGCCTGGAACGATGTCCCCTTTCTACAAGGGTCAGTGTGAGCAGGAATGATCTCTGGGAGCAGAATTCTCGGAGTCTTTCCACTGAATTCTCTGTCCCTGTGTCTTGGGGTGACTTTATCATGTGTATCCCCTATCGCTGCTCTATGCCCAGAAGTGAACTTTGTGCATTTCTGTGCCTTTCAACTGAGCCTGAGAGGGGGGAGAGGAAAAAAAAAACCGGACAAACTTCTCAGAGCGTTTGTTCAAGGACACACATACACACTCCTCTGCATCCTGCTTGCAGCAAGAGCGGTGGAAACAACCTTGTTTCTTTTTAGCCAGTTTTCAGCTCCTTTTCTCTGGAGGGAGATGGAGAGTTGAACTTTGTTTTCCTGGGACTTCGGGGGTTTTTTTCCCTTCTTCTCTTCTTGACTGTTTCAACATCAGACCACATTGGGAGAATTTTCTACCCAGGTGGGAGCCCTGAATGTGGGCCCATGAGGCAGCTGCAAGGAGGAGGAGAGAGACTACACCTACGGAAGTGTTGGGGTTCCTCCCCCCTGCCATGAGGTCATGGGAAGAGGGGACCCTGGGGTAGAGGCATGGCCTGGGCAAGGGGGGTCTCCCTGCTCCCTGCTCACATGTGCCCTAATCCTGTTCAGCACTGCTTATTTTGTGTTGCCTTGTGCGAGGAGGGCCCTGCTTGTGCCGTGATTGCTCAGTTCTTTGGCAGTGCCCCGCCCATGTGGCTGGAGAAGAAAGAGCTCTGAAACTTCTCTCAAGAATCGCTCCCTCTTTCTTTGCACGGGCCTCGCTGTCTATGGATGTTTCAGGAGACCCCACCGAAACACGGAAGGACTCTCAAATTATCCCAGCTTTCTCTGCACAGCGAGAGGTTTTAATATTTAGCATTGTTATCCTTTTCCTGTGTGTTTGTTAAAAAAAGAGGTTTTATCTCTTTCACTTTCTTCCCAGGAAAATTCTTTTTTCCCAAACCTGGTGGGGGAGGGCTGGGTGTAACCTGCCTTCTATCAGAGGATATTTTCCTCCACATTTGTCCAAACCGGCACAGCCTGTCCTTTCCTGGGTCTCTGTTGCAGATGGAAGCTGCTGGTGCCATTGTCAGCTTGAAGCCCTCTTTTGATGCAAGCAGATGTTGCCAGGTGTGTTCAGCAGCTGTTGCTCAATGCTTATGCCAAGCTATTGTGTTCCTCATGGAACCAAGGAGCCATTGTGACACTGCAGGGGCTGATGGCATCAAGGAGGCAATTGTGACAGTACAGAACCTCCTAGAAACAAGGCTCCATTGTGACACCGTGGGGAATCATGGAATCAAGGAGCCCATTGTGACACGGCCAGGCCGCATGGAACCAATGGTCCATGGTTACACTGCGGATTCAAGAAGAGCACGGTGACACCACGCAACATCATGGAACCATAGGTCCATTGTGACACAGCGGGGCCTCATGGAAACAAGGGGACCATTGTGGCAAGCAGGGCCTAATGGAAGCATGGAGAGCATTGGGACATTGTGGGGAATCATGGAAGCATGGAGAGCATTGTGACACTAAGGAAACTCCTGGAACCAAGATGACCACTGGCACATAATGGAACCTCATGGAAGCAAGCCTCCATGATGACTTTGGAGGGCCTCAGGGACCACAGGACCCATTGTGACACAGCAGGACCTGGTGGAACCAAGGAGCCTTTGTGATGCTCCAGATCCACATGGAAGCCAGGGTGCACTGAGACACAGCGGGGCCTTGTTGGAACCAAAGACACCTCTGCAAAAAGCAGGCTAGCTCATAGAAGCAAGGAGTCCATTGTTACAACATCAAACCTATGGAACCAAGGGACCATTGTGACACTGCGGGGCCTCATGGAACCAATTGTCCATGATGACAATGCGGATCAAAGGAGACCATGGTGACACTCCGGAACCTGATGGAACCAAGGAGCCATTGTGACACAGTGGGGCCTCATGGAATCAAGGAGACCATTGTGACCCAGGTGTTGCATGTGAAGGCAAGGAGCCATTGTGACACTTTGGGCTTCTTCCCTTGAGCTCTGCAGCTGGCTGTCCCAGCCCAGCGCACCATGTGCCACCTGCTCTCCTCAGGGCTCTGCCTGCACACAGCCCCAGG
Organism: Aphelocoma coerulescens; assembly: GCF_041296385.1. Taxonomy (NCBI): domain Eukaryota; kingdom Metazoa; phylum Chordata; class Aves; order Passeriformes; family Corvidae; genus Aphelocoma; species Aphelocoma coerulescens. The sequence goes on from NW_027184070.1 coordinate 999,670, forward strand.
AGAAGTTTTCCTGTTTGGAAGGAAAGAATGGAAAAGCCGGAGCAGGTTTCCTAAACAACAAACCCCACTCAGGAGCCACATGCTCAGTACAGGCTGCCTGGAACGATGTCCCCTTTCTACAAGGGTCAGTGTGAGCAGGAATGGGAGCAGAATTCTCGGAGTCTTTCCACTGAATTCTCTGTCCCTGTGTCTTGGGGTGACTTTATCATGTGTATCCCCTATTGCTGCTCTATGCCCAGAAGTGAACTTTGTGCATTTCTGTGCCTTTCAACTGAGCCTGAGAGGGGGGAGAGGGAAAAAAAACCGGACAAACTTCTCAGAGCATTTGTTCAAGGACACACATACACACTCCTCTGCATCCTGCTTGCAGCAAGAGCGGAGGAAGCAACCTTGTTTCTTTTTAGCCAGTTTTCAGCTCCTTTTCTCTGGGGGGAGATGGAGAGTTGAACTTTGTTTTCCTGGGACTTTTTGGGGGTTTTTTCCCCTTCTTCTCTTCTTGACTCTTTCAACATCAGAGCACATTGGGAGAATTTTCTACCCAGGTGGGGGCCCTGAATGTGGGCCCATGAGCCAGCTGCAAGGAGGAGGAGAGAGACTACACCTACGGAAGTGTTGGGGTTCCTCCCCCCTGCCATGAGGTCATGGGAGAGGGGACCCTGGGGTAGAGGCATGGCCTGGGCACGGGGTCTCCCTGCTCCCTGCTCACATGTGCCCTAATCCTGTTCAGCACTGCTTATTTTGTGTTGCCCTGTGCCAGGAGGGCCCTGCTTGTGCCGTGATTGCTCAGTTCTTTGGCAGTGCCCCGCCCATGTGGCTGGAGAAGAAAGAGCTCTGAAACTTCTCTCAAGAATCGCTCCCTGTTTCTTTGCACGGGCCTCGCTGTCTATGGATGTTTCAGGAGACCCCACCGAAACACGGAAGGACTCTCAAATTATCCCAGGTTTCTCTCCACAGCGAGAGGTTTTAATATTTAGCATTGTTATCCTTTTCCTGTGTGTTTGTTAAAAAAAGAGGTTTTATCTCTTTCACTTTCTTCCCAGGAAAATTCTTTTTTCCCAAACCTGGTGGGGGAGGGCTGGGTGTAACCTGCCTTCTATCAGAGGATATTTTCCTCCACATTTGTCCAAACCGGCACAGCCTGTCCTTTCCTGGGTGTCTGTTGCAGATGGAAGCTGCTGGTGCCATTGTCAGCTTGAAGCACTCTTTTGATGCAAGCAGATGTTGCCAGGTGTGTTCAGCAGCTGTTGCTCAATGCTTATGCCAAGCTATTGTGTTCCTCATGGAACCAAGGAGCCATTGTGACACTGCAGGGGCTGATGGCATCAAGGAGGCAATTGTGACAGTACAGAACCTCCTAGAAACAAGGCTCCGTTGTGCCACCGTGGGGAATCATGGAATCAAGGAGCCCATTGTGACAGGGCCAGGCCGCATGGAACCAATGGTCCATGGTTACACGGCGGATTCAAGAAGAGCACGGTGACACCACGCAACATCATGGAACCATAGGTCCATTGTGACACAGCGGGGCCTCATGGAAACAAGGGGACCATTGTGGCAAAGCAGGGCCTAATGGAAGCATGGAGAGCATTGGGACATTGTGAGGAATCATGGAAGCATGGAGAGCATTGTGACACTAAGGAAACTCCTGGAACCAAGATGACCACTGGCACATAATGGAACCTCATGGAAGCAAGCCTCCATGATGACTTTGGAGGGCCTCAGGGACCACAGGACCCATTGTGACACAGCAGGACCTGGTGGAACCAAGGAGCCTTTGTGATACTCCAGATCCACATGGAAGCCAGGGTGCACTGAGACACAGCGGGGCCTTGTTGGAACCAAAGACACCTCTGCAAAAAGCAGGCTAGCTCATAGAAGCAAGGAGTCCATTGTTACAACATAAAACTGTCGAAACTGATCGTGATGAGGATATGGGTTCGGTCGGGCCCGGCCGGAGATGGACGGCGACGAGAGATCTCTATAAGCAGGTCTTTGGAGCATGCAGTTTATTGCAGAGGGCGTGGGTACAGAGGCACTGCTTAGAGCTGCCAGCTGCAGCTCCAAGCAGGCCCAAGGTGTAAGAGAGGGAGAGAGAGTGAGCGAGAGAGCTAAGAGCTAAGAGAGTTACTAAGAGAGGTAAACTGAGAGAGAGAGAGAACTAAGAGGTAAGAGAGACGAATTAAGAGGAGAGCTGAATTAAGAAGAGCCGCGAGGTCCTTGTTACAATACAATAAATCATCTTCTGTAGTGAATATTCTAATTCTCACTAGCCAATCTAATACAAGGTACAAATCCTATAGCATTTACATACAGCCTATAAGAGTTCTTACATTACCATAGAGTGTTACATTTTATCTTCTAAAAACTACTCCTTGGACCCCTTCTGCTGAGCTAGTAGGGTCTGCTCTGACCCTTGGACCTGTCTGCAAGCAGAGGGTATTGTTCAATCAAGAGGGGATTACCTTCAGCCGGCTATACCATTGTTTTCTAGTTGTTCAGTAACTAAGACTCTATATCTCAAAGATGGCCTTCATTTCGATGTCGCTCACAGTTTTCATATTCCCAAAATCTTTTGTTAGGCAATCATATTTATAAGGCTTTCCTGTTTCATCTTCCCCAACATCTCCCCCGTTCTGATGAACAACTAAGATATTAGATACAGTCCTACTCGTTATTTTTTGCACACACTGAAGTATACAAGGTACTGCTACTAATACTATAATTATTACTACTAGAATAATCAAGCCTATTTTACAGAGTTCCCTTAGCCAAGGTGCAAAGCTCCAATCATCAAACAAACTGTCTAGCCAAGACGGGTCATCTGTTGTGATTTGGTTAGCTAGGTCAGATTTATCAATTTTAGAATTATCAATATAAGTTTGGTGTCTATGGCTGGGAGTTGGAGATACATGATGATCGTCTTATGGCCAATATTTATCAAGAGTAATATTATCAAAACCTTCTGGAAGAGGTATTCCAACTAAACAGGTTGAAAAAGGTTTGTCAGGGCTTGTGTCATATAGACAGATGGTATCGGAGCCTGCAGATTTGGCTAAAGCAACCCAGACATTTGTCTTTGGTTGATTCACAGGTAAAGCTTCACTACAAAAACTAAAACAAAAGAATAAAAGCAACATGCACGCGCGCAAATGAGAAAACTCCATTCTTTTCTTGAGCTGTTTTTGGCAGATCACTTTCTTCTGGTGATTCTGCACAGTTCAGGTCTGGGTGCTTGCTTCCTGGCTTCCACTTGCAGGGTCACTGGCTGGTGTGGAGGCGTCGGCAGGCTTTGATGCGAGGTATGGCTTCACGTTTTTTGCTGGAACCCACTTGATTCCTTCACCTGTGGAAACACACGCAAACCCCTTCCCCCACATTATAAGATTGTATGGTCCTTCTATTTTTCCTGAGTCTAGATTTTTAATCAAAACTGGGGGGCGCTCTTTCAGTTTTGCTTTTTTGTTGTTCAAAAAATGTCTATAAATGGGAGGATCAGGCTCTTCTGCAGAGCTATTCAAAAAATTGTACACATACAAAGCCTTGTTCAACCTCCTTTGAGGTGTATCCTGGGCTTCTCCCCCTTTCTGTTGATCTAAAATGCGTTTTAGGGTTTGATGTGTTCTTTTTAGGGTACTTTTTAGCAGTTGTTTAAGATACGGTGAGCAAATACCACTATCTCTTACAGCCCTTCTTAGTTCTTTAATTTCGTGAGTGGGGATGGGAACCCACGTTTTAGGACTGTCAGGCTGTTGGCTAGCTATCACAGGCTTAGCTAATAGACTTTCATCTTTACAGCTTTGGCGTCTTATTTCATGCCAATCTGTTAATTGAGAATAATCTGAGCACTTTGGAGGATTTTTTGATTCAGAAAGTAGCGCTAACAAACTCTCAGAACTCGTTTTCTCCTTATGGGTTGCAAGATCCCAGCCGCTCGCTGGCGGGACTCTGGGGCTCATTGCAAACAAATCTGGCTGCTTTTCAGGGTTTCCTGGTGTTAGATTTAAAGCATCAGCTCCGGCAGAGCGGCTCTCCGTCTTCCCTGCCACCGGAGCTGGACCATTGCCCTCCGTTCCCCCCCTGTTTGCGGCCTGTGAGGCGAGGCTGAGCTGCGCGGAGGGATGTTGCTGGGCGGCGGTAGCCGAGGGATACAGCTGCACGGTGCCGAAGGGCCCCGGCGGGGGCGGCGATGGCACTGCCGATCTCCGCGGTGGCGGGCGAGGAGGCGGGGGGGCCGCGGGGAACTGGCTCCGCGGCAGCGGGCGAGGGGGTGCGGGTGGCTCTATTGAAGGCGAGGTGAAAGCCGTGGGGGGCGGTGGCGGAGCTAGTTCCGTGAGCAGTGCTGTGGTTGGAGAAGTGTGAGCATACTTGGGTTGCGTCATCAGGTCAACGTGGCGGACTCTGATGGCCGCTGTCTGTGTGTCGGGGAGAGCGGGAGGTGGCAGGGCTGTCCCGTCGGCAGGAGACGATCCCGGGGCTGCGGGAGGCGGGAGGGCCGGCGTGGAGGCGGCGGGAGTATGTTGCGGTGGGGCCATGGCGAACGGTGGGCCAGTCGGCGGCTGGACCGCGGCGTGCTGCCGCTGGGAGTTTGCAGGCTGGGCTGGTGTGGCTGCCGGCGCGGCGGTGCCGGGAGACGGGGCTGGAGCAGCGGCAGGCACGGGAGAGGCAGCAGCCATCTGTGTAGGCGCTGCAGCGCCGGCACCAGGTGGCTGGCGGGGCTGGGGCGCTCCGTGTCCCACGGACGCGGACGGGACGTTGGCCACCACCGGCGCCGTGTCGGTGGCGGCGAGGGGGACCTGGGGGGCTGGAAGAAGGGTCGCCGCCTGGCTTTGCGGGGGGCCGGCTATGATGGCGGCTACAGCCATAACAGGCGCGGCTGGGGGATCGGTAGGACCCGTAGGTGGCAGGGGAGCAGCCGCTGGCCCCGCGGGGCTATCGGCGGGGGGCGGGGCCGCGAAGGCGCTGGCGGACGGGGTGGGAGGAGCGAGGGACGGGGCCGCGAAGACGCTGGAGCCGAGGGCGGGGACCGCGGGAGCCGGGGCAGCAGGGAGGAACGGGATGGGGGGGGCGGGGATGGGGGGAGCGGTGGAGGGGGTCGTAGGGTCCGGTGGGACAGGGGTGACGGCTGCCGGGACAGCGGGGGCGGGGGGCGGGGCGGCACGAGTCAGTCGGACCGCGGCTACCGGAGCCGCGAGAGGCGGGACAGCAGGGACTAACGGGACCGTGGGGGTGGAGATGACGGGGGCGGTGGGGGGGGCGGTGGGGTCCGGTGGGGCAGGGGTGACCGGTGCAGGGACCGCGGGGGGGTGGGGCGGGGCGGCACGAGACAGCCGGACCGCGGGTACCGGAGCCGTGAGGTCCGGCGGCGGGGCGGGGGCCGTGCCCTGTTGCAGGCTCGCGGCGGTGAGGGGCGGGCTCGCAGCAGGAGCGGGACCCGGCGAGGTGAGTGCTGCGGACGGCGCCTTCGCAGCAAACAGCTCCACAAGCGCTCTGCAAGCTGGGAGCAGCTCCGCGGCAGCCATATCCCGGCGGGAGATATTATTAAAGAGTTTAACCCCAACTGTGTCCCAGAAGTCTCTTGTAAAGACGGCTGAACGGTCAGCATTTGGGAAATTAATCAGAGTCCATTCTAAGAGGTTTTTTAGCTCCTGTTTAGGTAATTGACTTGGACCGGAGCTTAGTAAATACTTAAGTTGCTTATAGAGATGTCTGTCATGGGCAGAGTGAGTTTGTCCCATTATTGACCAGTATGATACTCACCTAGATGTCGCAGGGGGCAGGGTCCTTAGTGAGGGATCCGTCGTGGGGGGCTGGCCAGGCTCTCCACACGGCGCTCAGGACGCTGCTGTCGGGTCCCTCCTCAGAGCTCCGGTTTCCGGCGTCGCTTGGCAACGGCTTTCCGTGCTCGGGACCTCGCAGGTGTCTCCACTCAGAGCTCCAGCGCGGGCGGTGCTGAGCAATACCCGTCTGTGCTCGGGCGCGCGGCTGGGTCCCTCCTAAGAGCTCCGGTCTGCACTGCTTAGCAGCGTGTCCGTGCTCGAGGGGTACCACGGCAAACTTCCTCAAAGAGCTCCAGGTAACCGCTGCGCAGCAGTGGCCGTCTGTGCTCGAGGACTGCCAGGCAATTTCCTCCCTCCGAGAGCTCCAGGTAATTGCTACGAAGTAACGGCTCCCCGTGCTCGAGGGCTGCCTCGGCAGAGTTATAGAGCTCCGGCTTTTACGCTGCGCAGCAACGGTATGCCGTGCTCACGACACGTTCCAGGTGGCTATAACTGGTCATTTAGCTACCGTCCATGGAGAAGTCTCCCACTGGTGGAAGAAGCTGAATCGGGCCTTCACTCACGTTTGGGCGCCAGTTTGTCGAAACTGATCGTGATGAGGGTGTGGGTTCGGTCGGGCCCGGCCGGAGATGGACGGCGACGAGAGATCTCTATAAGCAGGTCTTTGGAGCATGCAGTTTATTGCAGAGGGCGTGGGTACAGAGGCACTGCTTAGAGCTGCCAGCTGCAGCTCCAAGCAGGCCCAAGGTGTAAGAGAGGGAGAGAGAGTGAGCGAGAGAGCTAAGAGCTAAGAGAGTTACTAAGAGAGGTAAACTGAGAGAGAGAGAGAACTAAGAGGTAAGAGAGACGAATTAAGAGGAGAGCTGAATTAAGAAGAGCCGCGAGGTCCTTGTTACAATACAATAAATCATCTTCTGTAGTGAATATTCTAATTCTCACTAGCCAATCTAATACAAGGTACAAATCCTATAGCATTTACATACAGCCTATAAGAGTTCTTACATTACCATAGAGTGTTACATTTTAACTTCTAAAAACTACTCCTTGGACCCCTTCTGCTGAGCTAGTAGGGTCTGCTCTGACCCTTGGACCTGTCTGCAAGCAGAGGGTATTGTTCAATCAAGAGGGGATTACCTTCAGCCGGCTATACCATTGTTTTCTAGTTGTTCAGTAACTAAGACTCTATATCTCAAAGATGGCCTTCATTTCGATGTCGCTCACAGTTTTCATATTCCCAAAATCTTTTGTTAGGCAATCATATTTATAAGGCTTTCCTGTTTCATCTTCCCCAACATAAAACCTATGGAACCAAGGGACCATTGTGACACTGCAGGGCCTCATGGAACCAATTGTCTATGATGACAATGCGGATCAAAGGAGACCATGGTGACACTGCGGAACCTGATGGAACCAAGGAGCCATTGTGACACAGTGGGGCCTCATGGAATCAAGGAGACCATTGTGACCCAGGTGTTGCATGTGAAGGCAAGGAGCCATTGTGACACTTTGGGCTTCTTCCCTTGAGCTCTGCAGCTGACTGTCCCAGCCCAGCGCACCATGTGCCACCTGCTCTCCTCAGGGCTCTGCCTGCACACAGCCCCAGGAGAAGTTTTCCTGTTTGGAAGGAAAGAATGGAAAAGCCGGAGCAGGTTTCCTAAACAACAAACCCCACTCAGGAGCCACATGCTCAGTACAGGCTGCCTGGAACGATGTCCCCTTTCTACAAGGGTCAGTGTGAGCAGGAATGATCTCTGGGAGCAGAATTCTCGGAGTCTTTCCACTGAATTCTCTGTCCCTGTGTCTTGGGGTGACTTTATCATGTGTATCCCCTATCGCTGCTCTATGCCCAGAAGTGAACTTTGTGCATTTCTGTGCCTTTCAACTGAGCCTGAGAGGGGGGAGAGGAAAAAAAAAACCGGACAAACTTCTCAGAGCGTTTGTTCAAGGACACACATACACACTCCTCTGCATCCTGCTTGCAGCAAGAGCGGTGGAAACAACCTTGTTTCTTTTTAGCCAGTTTTCAGCTCCTTTTCTCTGGAGGGAGATGGAGAGTTGAACTTTGTTTTCCTGGGACTTCGGGGGTTTTTTTCCCTTCTTCTCTTCTTGACTGTTTCAACATCAGACCACATTGGGAGAATTTTCTACCCAGGTGGGAGCCCTGAATGTGGGCCCATGAGGCAGCTGCAAGGAGGAGGAGAGAGACTACACCTACGGAAGTGTTGGGGTTCCTCCCCCCTGCCATGAGGTCATGGGAAGAGGGGACCCTGGGGTAGAGGCATGGCCTGGGCAAGGGGGGTCTCCCTGCTCCCTGCTCACATGTGCCCTAATCCTGTTCAGCACTGCTTATTTTGTGTTGCCTTGTGCGAGGAGGGCCCTGCTTGTGCCGTGATTGCTCAGTTCTTTGGCAGTGCCCCGCCCATGTGGCTGGAGAAGAAAGAGCTCTGAAACTTCTCTCAAGAATCGCTCCCTCTTTCTTTGCACGGGCCTCGCTGTCTATGGATGTTTCAGGAGACCCCACCGAAACACGGAAGGACTCTCAAATTATCCCAGCTTTCTCTGCACAGCGAGAGGTTTTAATATTTAGCATTGTTATCCTTTTCCTGTGTGTTTGTTAAAAAAAGAGGTTTTATCTCTTTCACTTTCTTCCCAGGAAAATTCTTTTTTCCCGAAGCTGGTGGGGGAGGGCTGGGTGTAACCTGCCTTCTATCAGAGGATATTTTCCTCCACATTTGTCCAAACCGGCACAGCCTGTCCTTTCCTGGGTCTCTGTTGCAGATGGAAGCTGCTGGTGCCATTGTCAGCTTGAAGCCCTCTTTTGATGCAAGCAGATGTTGCCAGGTGTGTTCAGCAGCTGTTGCTCAATGCTTATGCCAAGCTATTGTGTTCCTCATGGAACCAAGGAGCCATTGTGACACTGCAGGGGCTGATGGCATCAAGGAGGCAATTGTGACAGTACAGAACCTCCTAGAAACAAGGCTCCATTGTGACACCGTGGGGAATCATGGAATCAAGGAGCCCATTGTGACACGGCCAGGCCGCATGGAACCAATGGTCCATGGTTACACTGCGGATTCAAGAAGAGCACGGTGACACCACGCAACATCATGGAACCATAGGTCCATTGTGACACAGCGGGGCCTCATGGAAACAAGGGGACCATTGTGGCAAGCAGGGCCTAATGGAAGCATGGAGAGCATTGGGACATTGTGGGGAATCATGGAAGCATGGAGAGCATTGTGACACTAAGGAAACTCCTGGAACCAAGATGACCACTGGCACATAATGGAACCTCATGGAAGCAAGCCTCCATGATGACTTTGGAGGGCCTCGGGGACCACAGGACCCATTGTGTCACAGCAGGACCTGGTGGAACCAAGGAGCCTTTGTGATACTCCAGATCCACATGGAAGCCAGGGTGCACTGAGACACAGCGGGGCCTTGTTGGAACCAAAGACACCTCTGCAAAAAGCAGGCTAGCTCATAGAAGCAAGGAGTCCATTGTTACAACATAAAAGCTATGGAAGCAAGGGACCATTGTGACACTGCGGGGCCTCATGGAACCAGTTGTCCATTATGACAATGCGGATCAAAGGAGACCATGGTGACACTGCGGAACCTGATGGAACCAAGGAGCCATTGTGACACAGTGGGGCCTCATGGAATCAAGGAGACCATTGTGACCCAGGTGTTGCATGTGAAGGCAAGGAGCCATTGTGACACTTTGGGCTTCTTCCCTTGAGCTCTGCAGCTGGCTGTCCCAGCCCAGCGCACCATGTGCCACCTGCTCTCCTCAGGGCTCTGCCTGCACACAGCCCCAGGAGAAGTTTTCCTGTTTGCAAGGAAAGAATGGAAAAGCCGGAGCAGGTTTCCTAAACAACAAACCCCACTCAGGAGCCACATGCTCAGTACAGGCTGCCTGGAACGATGTCCCCTTTCTACAAGGGTCAGTGTGAGCAGGAATGAATGATCTCTGGGAGCAGAATTCTCGGAGTCTTTCCACTGAATTCTCTCTCCCTGTGTCTTGGGGTGACTTTATCATGTGTATCCCCTATTGCTGCTCTATGCCCAGAAGTGAACTTTGTGCATTTCTGTGCCTTTCAACTGAGCCTGAGAGGGGGGAGAGGAAAAAAAACCGGACAACCTTCTCAGAGCGTTTGTTCAAGGACACACATACACACTCCTCTGCATCCTGCTTGCAGCAAGAGCAGAGGAAGCAACTTTGTTTCTTTTTAGCCAGTTTTCAGCTCCTTTTCTCTGGGGGGAGATGGAGAGTTGAACTTTGTTTTCCTGGGACTTTGGGGGTTTTTTTCCCTTCTTCTCGACTCTTTCAACATCAGACCACATTGGGAGAATTTTCTCCCGAGGTGGGGGCCCTGAATGTGGGCCCATGAGCCAGCTGCAAGGAGGAGGAGAGAAACTACACCTCCGGAAGTGTTGGGGTTCCTCCCCCCTGCCATGAGGTCATGGGAGAGGGGACCCTGGGGTAGAGGCATGGCCTGGGCACGGGGTCTCCCTGCTCCCTGCTCACATGTGCCCTAATCCTGTTCAGCACTGCTTATTTTGTGTTGCCCTGTGCCAGGAGGGCCCTGGTTGTGCCGTGATTGCTCAGTTCTTTGGCAGTGCCCCGCCCATGTGGCTGGAGAAGAAAGAGCTCTGAAACTTCTCTCAAGAATCGCTCCCTATTTCTTTGCACGGGCCTCGTTGTCTATGGATGTTTCAGGAGACCCCACCGAAACACAGAAGGACTCTCAAATTATCCCAGCTTTCTCTGCACAGCGAGAGCTTTTAATATTTAGCATTGTTCTCCTTTTCCTGTGTGTTTGTTAAAAAAATAGTTTTTATCTCTTTCACTTTCTTCCCAGGAAAGTTCTTTTTTCCAAAAACCTGGTGGGGGAGGGCTGGGTGTAACCTGCCGTCTATCAGAGGATATTTTCCTCCACATTTGTCCAAACCGGCACAGCCTGTCCTTTCCTGGGTCTCTGTTGCAGATGGAAGCTGCTGGTGCCATTGTCAGCTTGAAGCCCTCTTTTGATGCAAGCAGATGTTGCCAGGTGTGTTCAGCAGCTGTTGCTCAATGCTTATGCCAAGCTATTGTGTTCCTCATGGAACCAAGGAGCCATTGTGACACTGCAGGGGCTGATGGCATCAAGGAGGCAATTGTGACAGTACAGAACCTCCTAGAAACAAGGCTCCATTGTGACACCGTGGGGAATCATGGAATCAAGGAGCCCATTGTGACAGGGCCAGGCCGCATGGAACCAATGGTCCATGGTTACACGGCGGATTCAAGAAGAGCACGGTGACACCACGCAACATCCTGGAACCATAGGTCCATTGTGACACAGCGGGGCCTCATGGAAACAAGGGGACCATTGTGGCAAAGCAGGGCCTAATGGAAGCATGGAGAGCATTGTGACATTGTGGGGAATCATGGAAGCATGGAGAGCATTGTGACACTAAGGAAACTCCTGGAACCAAGATGACCACTGGCACATAATGGAACCTCATGGAAGCAAGCCTCCATGATGACTTTGGAGGGCCTCGGGGACCACAGGACCCATTGTGACTCAGCAGGACCTGGTGGAACCAAGGAGCCTTTGTGATGTTCCAGATCCACATGGAAGCCAGGGTGCACTGAGACACAGCGGGGCCTTGTTGGAACCAAAGACACCTCTGCAAAAAGCAGGCTAGCTCATAGAAGCAAGGAGTCCATTGTTACAACATCAAACCTATGGAAGCAAGGGACCATTGTGACACTGCGGGGCCTCATGGAACCAATTGTCCATGATGACAGTGCGGATCAAAGGAGACCATGGTGACACTGCGGAACCTGATGGAACCAAGGAGCCATTGTGACACAGTGGGGCCTCATGGAATCAAGGAGACCATTGTGACCCAGGTGTTGCATGTGAAGGCAAGGAGCCATTGTGACACTTTGGGCTTCTTCCCTTGAGCTCTGCAGCTGGCTGTCCCAGCCCAGCGCACCATGTGCCACCTGCTCTCCTCAGGGCTCTGCCTGCACACAGCCCCAGGAGAAGTTTTCCTGTTTGGAAGGAAAGAATGGAAAAGCTGGAGCAGGTTTCCTAAACAACAAACCCCACTCAGGAGCCACATGCTCAGTACAGGCTGCCGGGAACGGTGTCCCCTTTCTACAAGGGTCAGTGTGAGCAGGAATGAATGATCTCTGGGAGCAGAATTCTCGGAGTCTTTCCACTGAATTCTCTGTCCCTGTGTCTTGGGGTGACTTTATCATGTGTATCCCCTATTGCTGCTCTATGCCCAGAAGTGAACTTTGTGCATTTCTGTGCCTTTCAACTGAGCCTGAGAGGGGGGAGAGGAAAAAAAACCGGACAACCTTCTCAGAGCGTTTGTTCAAGGACACACATACACACTCCTCTGCATCCTGCTTGCAGCAAGAGCAGAGGAAGCAACTTTGTTTCTTTTTAGCCAGTTTTCAGCTCCTTTTCTCTGGGGGGAGATGGAGAGTTGAACTTTGTTTTCCTGGGACTTTGGGGGTTTTTTTCCCTTCTTCTCTTCTTGACTCTTTCCACATCAGACCACATTGGGAGAATTTTCTCCCGAGGTGGGGGCCCTGAATGTGGGCCCATGAGCCAGCTGCAAGGAGGAGGAGAGAGACTACACCTACGGAAGTGTTGGGGTTCCTCCCCCTTGCCATGAGGTCATGGGAGAGTGGACCCTGGGGTAGAGGCATGGCCTGGGCAAGGGGGGTCTCCCTGCTCCCTGCTCACATGTGCCCTAATCCTGTTCAGCACTGCTTATTTTGTGTTGCCCTGTGCCAGGAGGGCCCTGGTTGTGCTGTGATTGCTCAGTTCTTTGGCAGTGCCCCGCCCATGTGGCTGGAGAAGAAAGAGCTCTGAAACTTCTCTCAAGAATCGCTCCCTATTTCTTTGCACGGGCCTCGCTGTCTATGGATGTTTCAGAAGACCCCACCGAAACACGGAAGGACTCTCAAATTATCCCAGCTTTCTCTGCACAGCGAGAGCTTTTAATATTTAGCATTGTTATCCTTTTCCTGTGTGTTTGTTAAAAAAATGGTTTTTATCTCTTTCACTTTCTTCCCAGGAAAATTCTTTTTTCCCAAACCTGGTGGGGGAGGGCTGGGTGTAACCTGCCTTCTATCAGAGGATATTTTCCTCCACATTTGTCCAAACCGGCACAGCCTGTCCTTTCCTGGGTCTCTGTTGCAGATGGAAGCTGCTGGTGCCATTGTCAGCTTGAAGCCCTCTTTTGATGCAAGCAGATGTTGCCAGGTGTGTTCAGCAGCTGTTGCTCAATGCTTATGCCAAGCTATTGTGTTCCTCATGGAACCAAGGAGCCATTGTGACACTGCAGGGGCTGATGGCATCAAGGAGGCAATTGTGACAGTACAGAACCTCCTAGAAACAAGGCTCCATTGTGACACCGTGGGGAATCATGGAATCAAGGAGCCCATTGTGACACGGCTGCATGGAACCAATGGTCCATGGTTACACTGCGGATTCAAGAAGAGCACGGTGACACCACGCAACATCATGGAACCATAGGTCCATTGTGACACAGCGGGGCCTCATGGAAACAAGGGGACCATTGTGGCAAAGCAGGGCCTAATGGAAGCATGGAGAGCATTGTGACATTGTGGGGAATCATGGAAGCATGGAGAGCATTGTGACACTAAGGAAACTCCTGGAACCAAGATGACCACTGGCACATAATGGAACCTCATGGAAGCAAGCCTCCATGATGACTTTGGAGGGCCTCGGGGACCACAGGACCCATTGTGACACAGCAGGACCTGGTGGAACCAAGGAGCCTTTGTGATACTCCAGATCCACATGGAAGCCAGGGTGCACTGAGACACAGCGGGGCCTTGTTGGAACCAAAGACACCTCTGCAAAAAGCAGGCTAGCTCATAGAAGCAAGGAGTCCATTGTTACAACATCAAACCTATGGAAGCAAGGGACCATTGTGACACTGCGGGGCCTCATGGAACCAATTGTCCATGATGACAATGCAGATCAAAAGAGACCATGGTGACACTGCGGAACCCGATGGAACCAAGGAGCCATTGTGACACAGTGGGGCCTCATGGAATCAAGGAGACCATTGTGACCCAGGTGTTGCATGTGAAGGCAAGGAGCCATTGTGACACTTTGGGCTTCTTCCCTTGAGCTCTGCAGCTGGCTGTCCCAGCCCAGCGCACCATGTGCCACCTGCTCTCCTCAGGGCTCTGCCTGCACACAGCCCCAGGAGAAGTTTTCCTGTTTGGAAGGAAAGAATGGAAAAGCCGGAGCAGGTTTCCTAAACAACAAACCCCACTCAGGAGCCACATGCTCAGTACAGGCTGCCGGGAACGATGTCCCCTTTCTACAAGGGTCAGTGTGAGCAGGAATGAATGATCTCTGGGAGCAGAATTCTCGGAGTCTTTCCACTGAATTCTCTCTCCCTGTGTCTTGGGGTGACTTTATCATGTGTATCCCCTATTGCTGCTCTATGCCCAGAAGTGAACTTTGTGCATTTCTGTGCCTTTCAACTGAGCCTGAGAGGGGGGAGAGGAAAAAAAACCGGACAACCTTCTCAGAGCGTTTGTTCAAGGACACACATACACACTCCTCTGCATCCTGCTTGCAGCAAGAGCAGAGGAAGCAACTTTGTTTCTTTTTAGCCAGTTTTCAGCTCCTTTTCTCTGGGGGGAGATGGAGAGTTGAACTTTGTTTTCCTGGGACTTTGGGGGTTTTTTTCCCTTCTTCTCGACTCTTTCAACATCAGACCACATTGGGAGAATTTTCTCCCGAGGTGGGGGCCCTGAATGTGGGCCCATGAGCCAGCTGCAAGGAGGAGGAGAGAAACTACACCTCCGGAAGTGTTGGGGTTCCTCCCCCCTGCCATGAGGTCATGGGAGAGGGGACCCTGGGGTAGAGGCATGGCCTGGGCACGGGGTCTCCCTGCTCCCTGCTCACATGTGCCCTAATCCTGTTCAGCACTGCTTATTTTGTGTTGCCCTGTGCCAGGAGGGCCCTGGTTGTGCCGTGATTGCTCAGTTCTTTGGCAGTGCCCCGCCCATGTGGCTGGAGAAGAAAGAGCTCTGAAACTTCTCTCAAGAATCGCTCCCTATTTCTTTGCACGGGCCTCGTTGTCTATGGATGTTTCAGGAGACCCCACCGAAACACAGAAGGACTCTCAAATTATCCCAGCTTTCTCTGCACAGCGAGAGCTTTTAATATTTAGCATTGTTCTCCTTTTCCTGTGTGTTTGTTAAAAAAATAGTTTTTATCTCTTTCACTTTCTTCCCAGGAAAGTTCTTTTTTCCAAAAACCTGGTGGGGGAGGGCTGGGTGTAACCTGCCGTCTATCAGAGGATATTTTCCTCCACATTTGTCCAAACCGGCACAGCCTGTCCTTTCCTGGGTCTCTGTTGCAGATGGAAGCTGCTGGTGCCATTGTCAGCTTGAAGCCCTCTTTTGATGCAAGCAGATGTTGCCAGGTGTGTTCAGCAGCTGTTGCTCAATGCTTATGCCAAGCTATTGTGTTCCTCATGGAACCAAGGAGCCATTGTGACACTGCAGGGGCTGATGGCATCAAGGAGGCAATTGTGACAGTACAGAACCTCCTAGAAACAAGGCTCCATTGTGACACCGTGGGGAATCATGGAATCAAGGAGCCCATTGTGACAGGGCCAGGCCGCATGGAACCAATGGTCCATGGTTACACGGCGGATTCAAGAAGAGCACGGTGACACCACGCAACATCCTGGAACCATAGGTCCATTGTGACACAGCGGGGCCTCATGGAAACAAGGGGACCATTGTGGCAAAGCAGGGCCTAATGGAAGCATGGAGAGCATTGTGACATTGTGGGGAATCATGGAAGCATGGAGAGCATTGTGACACTAAGGAAACTCCTGGAACCAAGATGACCACTGGCACATAATGGAACCTCATGGAAGCAAGCCTCCATGATGACTTTGGAGGGCCTCGGGGACCACAGGACCCATTGTGACTCAGCAGGACCTGGTGGAACCAAGGAGCCTTTGTGATGTTCCAGATCCACATGGAAGCCAGGGTGCACTGAGACACAGCGGGGCCTTGTTGGAACCAAAGACACCTCTGCAAAAAGCAGGCTAGCTCATAGAAGCAAGGAGTCCATTGTTACAACATCAAACCTATGGAAGCAAGGGACCATTGTGACACTGCGGGGCCTCATGGAA
This sequence comes from Aphelocoma coerulescens, assembly GCF_041296385.1. Classification (NCBI taxonomy): domain Eukaryota; kingdom Metazoa; phylum Chordata; class Aves; order Passeriformes; family Corvidae; genus Aphelocoma; species Aphelocoma coerulescens. The sequence continues at coordinate 1,015,653 of NW_027184070.1, forward strand.
CCAATTGTCCATGATGACAGTGCGGATCAAAGGAGACCATGGTGACACTGCGGAACCTGATGGAACCAAGGAGCCATTGTGACACAGTGGGGCCTCATGGAATCAAGGAGACCATTGTGACCCAGGTGTTGCATGTGAAGGCAAGGAGCCATTGTGACACTTTGGGCTTCTTCCCTTGAGCTCTGCAGCTGGCTGTCCCAGCCCAGCGCACCATGTGCCACCTGCTCTCCTCAGGGCTCTGCCTGCACACAGCCCCAGGAGAAGTTTTCCTGTTTGGAAGGAAAGAATGGAAAAGCTGGAGCAGGTTTCCTAAACAACAAACCCCACTCAGGAGCCACATGCTCAGTACAGGCTGCCGGGAACGGTGTCCCCTTTCTACAAGGGTCAGTGTGAGCAGGAATGAATGATCTCTGGGAGCAGAATTCTCGGAGTCTTTCCACTGAATTCTCTGTCCCTGTGTCTTGGGGTGACTTTATCATGTGTATCCCCTATTGCTGCTCTATGCCCAGAAGTGAACTTTGTGCATTTCTGTGCCTTTCAACTGAGCCTGAGAGGGGGGAGAGGAAAAAAAACCGGACAACCTTCTCAGAGCGTTTGTTCAAGGACACACATACACACTCCTCTGCATCCTGCTTGCAGCAAGAGCAGAGGAAGCAACTTTGTTTCTTTTTAGCCAGTTTTCAGCTCCTTTTCTCTGGGGGGAGATGGAGAGTTGAACTTTGTTTTCCTGGGACTTTGGGGGTTTTTTTCCCTTCTTCTCTTCTTGACTCTTTCCACATCAGACCACATTGGGAGAATTTTCTCCCGAGGTGGGGGCCCTGAATGTGGGCCCATGAGCCAGCTGCAAGGAGGAGGAGAGAGACTACACCTACGGAAGTGTTGGGGTTCCTCCCCCTTGCCATGAGGTCATGGGAGAGTGGACCCTGGGGTAGAGGCATGGCCTGGGCAAGGGGGGTCTCCCTGCTCCCTGCTCACATGTGCCCTAATCCTGTTCAGCACTGCTTATTTTGTGTTGCCCTGTGCCAGGAGGGCCCTGGTTGTGCTGTGATTGCTCAGTTCTTTGGCAGTGCCCCGCCCATGTGGCTGGAGAAGAAAGAGCTCTGAAACTTCTCTCAAGAATCGCTCCCTATTTCTTTGCACGGGCCTCGCTGTCTATGGATGTTTCAGAAGACCCCACCGAAACACGGAAGGACTCTCAAATTATCCCAGCTTTCTCTGCACAGCGAGAGCTTTTAATATTTAGCATTGTTATCCTTTTCCTGTGTGTTTGTTAAAAAAATGGTTTTTATCTCTTTCACTTTCTTCCCAGGAAAATTCTTTTTTCCCAAACCTGGTGGGGGAGGGCTGGGTGTAACCTGCCTTCTATCAGAGGATATTTTCCTCCACATTTGTCCAAACCGGCACAGCCTGTCCTTTCCTGGGTCTCTGTTGCAGATGGAAGCTGCTGGTGCCATTGTCAGCTTGAAGCCCTCTTTTGATGCAAGCAGATGTTGCCAGGTGTGTTCAGCAGCTGTTGCTCAATGCTTATGCCAAGCTATTGTGTTCCTCATGGAACCAAGGAGCCATTGTGACACTGCAGGGGCTGATGGCATCAAGGAGGCAATTGTGACAGTACAGAACCTCCTAGAAACAAGGCTCCATTGTGACACCGTGGGGAATCATGGAATCAAGGAGCCCATTGTGACACGGCTGCATGGAACCAATGGTCCATGGTTACACTGCGGATTCAAGAAGAGCACGGTGACACCACGCAACATCATGGAACCATAGGTCCATTGTGACACAGCGGGGCCTCATGGAAACAAGGGGACCATTGTGGCAAAGCAGGGCCTAATGGAAGCATGGAGAGCATTGTGACATTGTGGGGAATCATGGAAGCATGGAGAGCATTGTGACACTAAGGAAACTCCTGGAACCAAGATGACCACTGGCACATAATGGAACCTCATGGAAGCAAGCCTCCATGATGACTTTGGAGGGCCTCGGGGACCACAGGACCCATTGTGACACAGCAGGACCTGGTGGAACCAAGGAGCCTTTGTGATACTCCAGATCCACATGGAAGCCAGGGTGCACTGAGACACAGCGGGGCCTTGTTGGAACCAAAGACACCTCTGCAAAAAGCAGGCTAGCTCATAGAAGCAAGGAGTCCATTGTTACAACATCAAACCTATGGAAGCAAGGGACCATTGTGACACTGCGGGGCCTCATGGAACCAATTGTCCATGATGACAATGCAGATCAAAAGAGACCATGGTGACACTGCGGAACCCGATGGAACCAAGGAGCCATTGTGACACAGTGGGGCCTCATGGAATCAAGGAGACCATTGTGACCCAGGTGTTGCATGTGAAGGCAAGGAGCCATTGTGACACTTTGGGCTTCTTCCCTTGAGCTCTGCAGCTGGCTGTCCCAGCCCAGCGCACCATGTGCCACCTGCTCTCCTCAGGGCTCTGCCTGCACACAGCCCCAGGAGAAGTTTTCCTGTTTGGAAGGAAAGAATGGAAAAGCCGGAGCAGGTTTCCTAAACAACAAACCCCACTCAGGAGCCACATGCTCAGTACAGGCTGCCGGGAACGATGTCCCCTTTCTACAAGGGTCAGTGTGAGCAGGAATGAATGATCTCTGGGAGCAGAATTCTCGGAGTCTTTCCACTGAATTCTCTGTCCCTGTGTCTTGGGGTGACTTTATCATGTGTATCCCCTATTGCTGCTCTATGCCCAGAAGTGAACTTTGTGCATTTCTGTGCCTTTCAACTGAGCCTTAGAGGGGGGAGAGGAAAAAAAACCGGACAACCTTCTCAGAGCGTTTGTTCAAGGACACACATACACACTCCTCTGCATCCTGCTTGCAGCAAGAGCAGAGGAAGCAACTTTGTTTCTTTTTAGCCAGTTTTCAGCTCCTTTTCTCTGGGGGGAGATGGAGAGTTGAACTTTGTTTTCCTGGGACTTTGGGGGTTTTTTTCCCTTCTTCTCTTCTTGACTCTTTCCACATCAGACCACATTGGGAGAATTTTCTCCCGAGGTGGGGGCCCTGAATGTGGGCCCATGAGCCAGCTGCAAGGAGGAGGAGAGAGACTACACCTACGGAAGTGTTGGGGTTCCTCCCCCCTGCCATGAGGTCATGGGAGAGTGGACCCTGGGGTAGAGGCATGGCCTGGGCACGGGGTCTCCCTGCTCCCTGCTCACATGTGCCCTAATCCTGTTCAGCACTGCTTATTTTGTGTTGCCCTGTGCCAGGAGGGATCTGCTTGTGCCGTGATTGCTCAGTTCTTTGGCAGTGCCCCGCCCATGTGGCTGGAGAAGAAAGAGCTCTGAAACTTCTCTCAAGAATCGCTCCCTGTTTCTTTGCACGGGCCTCGCTGTCTATGGATGTTTCAGAAGACCCCACCGAAACACGGAAGGACTCTCAAATTATCCCAGCTTTCTCTGCACAGCGAGAGCTTTTAATATTTAGCATTGTTATCCTTTTCCTGTGTGTTTGTTAAAAAAATGGTTTTTATCTCTTTCACTTTCTTCCCAGGAAAATTCTTTTTTCCCGAAGCTGGTGGGGGAGGGCTGGATGTAACCTGCCTTCTATCAGAGGATATTTTCCTCCACATTTGTCCAAACCGGCACAGCCTGTCCTTTCCTGGGTCTCTGTTGCAGATGGAAGCTGCTGGTGCCATTGTCAGCTTGAAGCCCTCTTTTGATGCAAGCAGATGTTGCCAGGTGTGTTCAGCAGCTGTTGCTCAATGCTTATGCCAAGCTATTGTGTTCCTCATGGAACCAAGGAGCCATTGTGACACTGCAGGGGCTGATGGCATCAAGGAGGCAATTGTGACAGTACAGAACCTCCTAGAAACAAGGCTCCATTGTGACACCGTGGGGAATCATGGAATCACGGAGCCCATTGTGACACGGCCAGGCCGCATGGAACCAATGGTCCATGGTTACACTGCGGATTCAAGAAGAGCACGGTGACACCACGCAACATCATGGAACCATAGGTCCATTGTGACACAGCGGGGCCTCATGGAAACAAGGGGACCATTGTGGCAAAGCAGGGCCTAATGGAAGCATGGAGAGCATTGTGACATTGTGGGGAATCATGGAAGCATGGAGAGCATTGTGACACTAAGGAAACTCCTGGAACCAAGATGACCACTGGCACATAATGGAACCTCATGGAAGCAAGCCTCCATGATGACTTTGGAGGGCCTCAGGGACCACAGGACCCATTGTGACACAGCAGGACCTGGTGGAACCAAGGAGCCTTTGTGATACTCCAGATCCACATGGAAGCCAGGGTGCACTGAGACACAGCGGGGCCTTGTTGGAACCAAAGACACCTCTGCAAAAAGCAGGCTAGCTCATAGAAGCAAGGAGTCCATTGTTACAACATCAAACCTATGGAAGCAAGGGACCATTGTGACACTGCGGGGCCTCATGGAACCAATTGTCCATGATGACAATGCGGATCAAAAGAGACCATGGTGACACTGCGGAACCCGATGGAACCAAGGAGCCATTGTGACACAGTGGGGCCTCATGGAATCAAGGAGACCATTGTGACCCAGGTGTTGCATGTGAAGGCAAGGAGCCATTGTGACACTTTGGGCTTCTTCCCTTGAGCTCTGCAGCTGGCTGTCCCAGCCCAGCGCACCATGTGCCACCTGCTCTCCTCAGGGCTCTGCCTGCACACAGCCCCAGGAGAAGTTTTCCTGTTTGGAAGGAAAGAATGGAAAAGCCGGAGCAGGTTTCCTAAACAACAAACCCCACTCAGGATCCACATGCTCAGTACAGGCTGCCAGGAACGATGTCCCCTTTCTACAAGGGTCAGTGTGAGCAGGAATGAATGATCTCTGGGAGCAGAATTCTCGGAGTCTTTCCACTGAATTCTCTGTCCCTGTGTCTTGGGGTGACTTTATCATGTGTATCCCCTATTGCTGCTCTATGCCCAGAAGTGAACTTTGTGCATTTCTGTGCCTTTCAACTGAGCCTGAGAGGGGGGAGAGGAAAAAAAACCGGACAACCTTCTCAGAGCGTTTGTTCAAGGACACACATACACACTCCTCTGCATCCTGCTTGCAGCAAGAGCAGAGGAAGCAACTTTGTTTCTTTTTAGCCAGTTTTCAGCTCCTTTTCTCTGGGGGGAGATGGAGAGTTGAACTTTGTTTTCCTGGGACTTTGGGGGTTTTTTTCCCTTCTTCTCTTCTTGACTCTTTCCACATCAGACCACATTGGGAGAATTTTCTCCCGAGGTGGGGGCCCTGAATGTGGGCCCATGAGCCAGCTGCAAGGAGGAGGAGAGAGACTACACCTACGGAAGTGTTGGGGTTCCTCCCCCTTGCCATGAGGTCATGGGAGAGTGGACCCTGGGGTAGAGGCATGGCCTGGGCACGGGGTCTCCCTGCTCCCTGCTCACATGTGCCCTAATCCTGTTCAGCACTGCTTATTTTGTGTTGCCCTGTGCCAGGAGGGCCCTGGTTGTGCTGTGATTGCTCAGTTCTTTGGCAGTGCCCCGCCCATGTGGCTGGAGAAGAAAGAGCTCTGAAACTTCTCTCAAGAATGGCTCCCTATTTCTTTGCACGGGCCTCGCTGTCTATGGATGTTTCAGAAGACCCCACCGAAACACGGAAGGACTCTCAAATTATCCCAGCTTTCTCTGCACAGCGAGAGCTTTTAATATTTAGCATTGTTATCCTTTTCCTGTGTGTTTGTTAAAAAAATGGTTTTTATCTCTTTCACTTTCTTCCCAGGAAAATTCTTTTTTCCCGAAGCTGGTGGGGGAGGGCTGGGTGTAACCTGCCTTCTATCAGAGGATATTTTCCTCCACATTTGTCCAAACCGGCACAGCCTGTCCTTTCCTGGGTCTCTGTTGCAGATGGAAGCTGCTGGTGCCATTGTCAGCTTGAAGCCCTCTTTTGATGCAAGCAGAGGTTGCCAGGTGTGTTCAGCAGCTGTTGCTCAATGCTTATGCCAAGCTATTGTGTTCCTCATGGAACCAAGGAGCCATTGTGACACTGCAGGGGCTGATGGCATCAAGGAGGCAATTGTGACAGTACAGAACCTCCTAGAAACAAGGCTCCATTGTGCCACCGTGGGGAATCATGGAATCAAGGAGCCCATTGTGACACGGCTGCATGGAACCAATGGTCCATGGTTACACTGCGGATTCAAGAAGAGCACGGTGACACCACGCAACATCCTGGAACCATAGGTCCATTGTGACACAGCGGGGCCTCATGGAAACAAGGGGACCATTGTGGCAAAGCAGGGCCTAATGGAAGCATGGAGAGCATTGTGACATTGTGGGGAATCATGGAAGCATGGAGAGCATTGTGACACTAAGGAAACTCCTGGAACCAAGATGACCACTGGCACATAATGGAACCTCATGGAAGCAAGCCTCCATGATGACTTTGGAGGGCCTCGGGGACCACAGGACCGATTGTGACACAGCAGGACCTGGTGGAACCAAGGAGCCTTTGTGATACTCCAGATCCACATGGAAGCCAGGGTGCACTGAGACACAGCGGGGCCTTGTTGGAACCAAAGACACCTCTGCAAAAAGCAGGCTAGCTCATAGAAGCAAGGAGTCCATTGTTACAACATCAAACCTATGGAAGCAAGGGACCATTGTGACACTGCGGGGCCTCATGGAACCAATTGTCCATGATGACAATGCGGATCAAAAGAGACCATGGTGACACTGCGGAACCCGATGGAACCAAGGAGCCATTGTGACACAGTGGGGCCTCATGGAATCAAGGAGACCATTGTGACCCAGGTGTTGCATGTGAAGGCAAGGAGCCATTGTGACACTTTGGGCTTCTTCCCTTGAGCTCTGCAGCTGGCTGTCCCAGCCCAGCGCACCATGTGCCACCTGCTCTCCTCAGGGCTCTGCCTGCACACAGCCCCAGGAGAAGTTTTCCTGTTTGGAAGGAAAGAATGGAAAAGCCGGAGCAGGTTTCCTAAACAACAAACCCCACTCAGGAGCCACATGCTCAGTACAGGCTGCCGGGAACGATGTCCCCTTTCTACAAGGGTCAGTGTGAGCAGGAATGAATGATCTCTGGGAGCAGAATTCTCGGAGTCTTTCCACTGAATTCTCTGTCCCTGTGTCTTGGGGTGACTTTATCATGTGTATCCCCTATTGCTGCTCTATGCCCAGAAGTGAACTTTGTGCATTTCTGTGCCTTTCAACTGAGCCTGAGAGGGGGGAGAGGAAAAAAAACCGGACAACCTTCTCAGAGCGTTTGTTCAAGGACACACATACACACTCCTCTGCATCCTGCTTGCAGCAAGAGCAGAGGAAGCAACTTTGTTTCTTTTTAGCCAGTTTTCAGCTCCTTTTCTCTGGGGGGAGATGGAGAGTTGAACTTTGTTTTCCTGGGACTTTTTGGGGGTTTTTTTCCTTCTTCTCTTCTTGACTCTTTCCACATCAGACCACATTGGGAGAATTTTCTCCCGAGGTGGGGGCCCTGAATGTGGGCCCATGAGGCAGCTGCAAGGAGGAGGAGAGAGACTACACCTACGGAAGTGTTGGGGTTCCTCCCCCCTGCCATGAGGTCATGGGAGAGGGGACCCTGGGGTAGAGGCATGGCCTGGGCACGGGGTCTCCCTGCTCCCTGCTCACATGTGCCCTAATCCTGTTCAGCACTGCTTATTTTGTGTTGCCCTGTGCGAGGAGGGCCCTGGTTGTGCTGTGATTGCTCAGTTCTTTGGCAGTGCCCCGCCCATGTGGCTGGAGAAGAAAGAGCTCTGAAACTTCTCTCAAGAATCGCTCCCTATTTCTTTGCACGGGCCTCGCTGTCTATGGATGTTTCAGGAGACCCCACCAAAACACGGAAGGACTCTCAAATTATCCCAGCTTTCTCTGCACAGCGAGAGCTTTTAATATTTAGCATTGTTCTCCTTTTCCTGGGTGTTTGTTAAAAAAATGGTTTTTATCTCTTTCACTTTCTTCCCAGGAAAATTCTTTTTTCCCGAAGCTGGTGGGGGAGGGCTGGGTGTAACCTGCCTTCTATCAGAGGATATTTTCCTCCACATTTGTCCAAACCGGCACAGCCTGTCCTTTCCTGGGTGTCTGTTGCAGATGGAAGCTGCTGGTGCCATTGTCAGCTTGAAGCCCTCTTTTGATGCAAGCAGATGTTGCCAGGTGTGTTCAGCAGCTGTTGCTCAATGCTTATGCCAAGCTATTGTGTTCCTCATGGAACCAAGGAGCCATTGTGACACTGCAGGGGCTGATGGCATCAAGGAGGCAATTGTGACAGTACAGAACCTCCTAGAAACAAGGCTCCATTGTGACACCGTGGGGAATCATGGAATCAAGGAGCCCATTGTGACACGGCTGCATGGAACCAATGGTCCATGGTTACACTGCGGATTCAAGAAGAGCACGGTGACACCACGCAACATCATGGAACCATAGGTCCATTGTGACACAGCGGGGCCTCATGGAAACAAGGGGACCATTGTGGCAAAGCAGGGCCTAATGGAAGCATGGAGAGCATTGTGACATTGTGGGGAATCATGGAAGCATGGAGAGCATTGTGACACTAAGGAAACTCCTGGAACCAAGATGACCACTGGCACATAATGGAACCTCATGGAAGCAAGCCTCCATGATGACTTTGGAGGGCCTCGGGGACCACAGGACCCATTGTGACACAGCAGGACCTGGTGGAACCAAGGAGCCTTTGTGATACTCCAGATCCACATGGAAGCCAGGGTGCACTGAGACACAGCGGGGCCTTGTTGGAACCAAAGACACCTCTGCAAAAAGCAGGCTAGCTCATAGAAGCAAGGAGTCCATTGTTACAACATCAAACCTATGGAAGCAAGGGACCATTGTGACACTGCGGGGCCTCATGGAACCAATTGTCCATGATGACAATGCAGATCAAAAGAGACCATGGTGACACTGCGGAACCCGATGGAACCAAGGAGCCATTGTGACACAGTGGGGCCTCATGGAATCAAGGAGACCATTGTGACCCAGGTGTTGCATGTGAAGGCAAGGAGCCATTGTGACACTTTGGGCTTCTTCCCTTGAGCTCTGCAGCTGGCTGTCCCAGCCCAGCGCACCATGTGCCACCTGCTCTCCTCAGGGCTCTGCCTGCACACAGCCCCAGGAGAAGTTTTCCTGTTTGGAAGGAAAGAATGGAAAAGCCGGAGCAGGTTTCCTAAACAACAAACCCCACTCAGGAGCCACATGCTCAGTACAGGCTGCCGGGAACGATGTCCCCTTTCTACAAGGGTCAGTGTGAGCAGGAATGAATGATCTCTGGGAGCAGAATTCTCGGAGTCTTTCCACTGAATTCTCTGTCCCTGTGTCTTGGGGTGACTTTATCATGTGTATCCCCTATTGCTGCTCTATGCCCAGAAGTGAACTTTGTGCATTTCTGTGCCTTTCAACTGAGCCTTAGAGGGGGGAGAGGAAAAAAAACCGGACAACCTTCTCAGAGCGTTTGTTCAAGGACACACATACACACTCCTCTGCATCCTGCTTGCAGCAAGAGCAGAGGAAGCAACTTTGTTTCTTTTTAGCCAGTTTTCAGCTCCTTTTCTCTGGGGGGAGATGGAGAGTTGAACTTTGTTTTCCTGGGACTTTGGGGGTTTTTTTCCCTTCTTCTCTTCTTGACTCTTTCCACATCAGACCACATTGGGAGAATTTTCTCCCGAGGTGGGGGCCCTGAATGTGGGCCCATGAGCCAGCTGCAAGGAGGAGGAGAGAGACTACACCTACGGAAGTGTTGGGGTTCCTCCCCCCTGCCATGAGGTCATGGGAGAGTGGACCCTGGGGTAGAGGCATGGCCTGGGCACGGGGTCTCCCTGCTCCCTGCTCACATGTGCCCTAATCCTGTTCAGCACTGCTTATTTTGTGTTGCCCTGTGCCAGGAGGGCCCTGCTTGTGCCGTGATTGCTCAGTTCTTTGGCAGTGCCCCGCCCATGTGGCTGGAGAAGAAAGAGCTCTGAAACTTCTCTCAAGAATCGCTCCCTGTTTCTTTGCACGGGCCTCGCTGTCTATGGATGTTTCAGAAGACCCCACCGAAACACGGAAGGACTCTCAAATTATCCCAGCTTTCTCTGCACAGCGAGAGCTTTTAATATTTAGCATTGTTATCCTTTTCCTGTGTGTTTGTTAAAAAAATGGTTTTTATCTCTTTCACTTTCTTCCCAGGAAAATTCTTTTTTCCCGAAGCTGGTGGGGGAGGGCTGGATGTAACCTGCCTTCTATCAGAGGATATTTTCCTCCACATTTGTCCAAACCGGCACAGCCTGTCCTTTCCTGGGTGTCTGTTGCAGATGGAAGCTGCTGGTGCCATTGTCAGCTTGAAGCCCTCTTTTGATGCAAGCAGATGTTGCCAGGTGTGTTCAGCAGCTGTTGCTCAATGCTTATGCCAAGCTATTGTGTTCCTCATGGAACCAAGGAGCCATTGTGACACTGCAGGGGCTGATGGCATCAAGGAGGCAATTGTGACAGTACAGAACCTCCTAGAAACAAGGCTCCATTGTGACACCGTGGGGAATCATGGAATCACGGAGCCCATTGTGACACGGCCAGGCCGCATGGAACCAATGGTCCATGGTTACACTGCGGATTCAAGAAGAGCACGGTGACACCACGCAACATCATGGAACCATAGGTCCATTGTGACACAGCGGGGCCTCATGGAAACAAGGGGACCATTGTGGCAAAGCAGGGCCTAATGGAAGCATGGAGAGCATTGTGACATTGTGGGGAATCATGGAAGCATGGAGAGCATTGTGACACTAAGGAAACTCCTGGAACCAAGATGACCACTGGCACATAATGGAACCTCATGGAAGCAAGCCTCCATGATGACTTTGGAGGGCCTCAGGGACCACAGGACCCATTGTGACACAGCAGGACCTGGTGGAACCAAGGAGCCTTTGTGATACTCCAGATCCACATGGAAGCCAGGGTGCACTGAGACACAGCGGGGCCTTGTTGGAACCAAAGACACCTCTGCAAAAAGCAGGCTAGCTCATAGAAGCAAGGAGTCCATTGTTACAACATCAAACCTATGGAAGCAAGGGACCATTGTGACACTGCGGGGCCTCATGGAACCAATTGTCCATGATGACAATGCGGATCAAAAGAGACCATGGTGACACTGCGGAACCCGATGGAACCAAGGAGCCATTGTGACACAGTGGGGCCTCATGGAATCAAGGAGACCATTGTGACCCAGGTGTTGCATGTGAAGGCAAGGAGCCATTGTGACACTTTGGGCTTCTTCCCTTGAGCTCTGCAGCTGGCTGTCCCAGCCCAGCGCACCATGTGCCACCTGCTCTCCTCAGGGCTCTGCCTGCACACAGCCCCAGGAGAAGTTTTCCTGTTTGGAAGGAAAGAATGGAAAAGCCGGAGCAGGTTTCCTAAACAACAAACCCCACTCAGGATCCACATGCTCAGTACAGGCTGCCAGGAACGATGTCCCCTTTCTACAAGGGTCAGTGTGAGCAGGAATGAATGATCTCTGGGAGCAGAATTCTCGGAGTCTTTCCACTGAATTCTCTGTCCCTGTGTCTTGGGGTGACTTTATCATGTGTGTCCCCTATTGCTGCTCTATGCCCAGAAGTGAACTTTGTGCATTTCTGTGCCTTTCAACTGAGCCTGAGAGGGGGGAGAGGAAAAAAAACCGGACAACCTTCTCAGAGCGTTTGTTCAAGGACACACATACACACTCCTCTGCATCCTGCTTGCAGCAAGAGCAGAGGAAGCAACTTTGTTTCTTTTTAGCCAGTTTTCAGCTCCTTTTCTCTGGGGGGAGATGGAGAGTTGAACTTTGTTTTCCTGGGACTTTGGGGGTTTTTTTCCCTTCTTCTCTTCTTGACTCTTTCCACATCAGACCACATTGGGAGAATTTTCTCCCGAGGTGGGGGCCCTGAATGTGGGCCCATGAGCCAGCTGCAAGGAGGAGGAGAGAGACTACACCTACGGAAGTGTTGGGGTTCCTCCCCCCTGCCATGAGGTCATGGGAGAGTGGACCCTGGGGTAGAGGCATGGCCTGGGCACGGGGTCTCCCTGCTCCCTGCTCACATGTGCCCTAATCCTGTTCAGCACTGCTTATTTTGTGTTGCCTTGTGCGAGGAGGGCCCTGGTTGTGCCGTGATTGCTCAGTTCTTTGGCAGTGCCCCGCCCATGTTGCTGGAGAAGAAAGAGCTCTGAAACTTCTCTCAAGAATCGCTCCCTATTTCTTTGCACGGGCCTCGCTGTCTATGGATGTTTCAGGAGACCCCACCGAAACACAGAAGGACTCTCAAATTATCCCAGCTTTCTCTGCACAGCGAGAGCTTTTAATATTTAGCATTGTTCTCCTTTTCCTGGGTGTTTGTTAAAAAAATGGTTTTTATCTCTTTCACTTTCTTCCCAGGAAAATTCTTTTTTCCCGAAGCTGGTGGGGGAGGGCTGGGTGTAACCTGCCTTCTATCAGAGGATATTTTCCTCCACATTTGTCCAAACCGGCACAGCCTGTCCTTTCCTGGGTCTCTGTTGCAGATGGAAGCTGCTGGTGCCATTGTCAGCTTGAAGCCCTCTTTTGATGCAAGCAGATGTTGCCAGGTGTGTTCAGCAGCTGTTGCTCAATGCTTATGCCAAGCTATTGTGTTCCTCATGGAACCAAGGAGCCATTGTGACACTGCAGGGGCTGATGGCATCAAGGAGGCAATTGTGACAGTACAGAACCTCCTAGAAACAAGGCTCCATTGTGACACCGTGGGGAATCATGGAATCAAGGAGCCCATTGTGACACGGCTGCATGGAACCAATGGTCCATGGTTACACTGCGGATTCAAGAAGAGCACGGTGACACCACGCAACATCATGGAACCATAGGTCCATTGTGACACAGCGGGGCCTCATGGAAACAAGGGGACCATTGTGGCAAAGCAGGGCCTAATGGAAGCATGGAGAGCATTGTGACATTGTGGGGAATCATGGAAGCATGGAGAGCATTGTGACACTAAGGAAACTCCTGGAACCAAGATGACCACTGGCACATAATGGAACCTCATGGAAGCAAGCCTCCATGATGACTTTGGAGGGCCTCGGGGACCACAGGACCGATTGTGACACAGCAGGACCTGGTGGAACCAAGGAGCCTTTGTGATGCTCCAGATCCACATGGAAGCCAGGGTGCACTGAGACACAGCGGGGCCTTGTTGGAACCAAAGACACCTCTGCAAAAAGCAGGCTAGCTCATAGAAGCAAGGAGTCCTTTGTTACAACATCAAACCTATGGAAGCAAGGGACCATTGTGACACTGCGGGGCCTCATGGAACCAATTGTCCATGATGACAATGCGGATCAAAAGAGACCATGGTGACACTGCGGAACCCGATGGAACCAAGGAGCCATTGTGACACAGTGGGGCCTCATGGAATCAAGGAGACCATTGTGACCCAGGTGTTGCATGTGAAGGCAAGGAGCCATTGTGACACTTTGGGCTTCTTCCCTTGAGCTCTGCAGCTGGCTGTCCCAGCCCAGCGCACCATGTGCCACCTGCTCTCCTCAGGGCTCTGCCTGCACACAGCCGCAGGAGAAGTTTTCCTGTTTGCAAGGAAAGAATGGAAAAGCCGGAGCAGGTTTCCTAAACAACAAACCCCACTCAGGAGCCACATGCTCAGTACAGGCTGCCGGGAACGATGTCCCCTTTCTACAAGGGTCAGGGTGAGCAGGAATGAATGATCTCTGGGAGCAGAATTCTCGGAGTCTTTCCACTGAATTCTCTGTCCCTGTGTCTTGGGGTGACTTTATCATGTGTATCCCCTATTGCTGCTCTATGCCCAGAAGTGAACTTTGTGCATTTCTGTGCCTTTCAACTGAGCCTGAGAGGGGGGAGAGGAAAAAAAACCGGACAACCTTCTCAGAGCGTTTGTTCAAGGACACACATACACACTCCTCTGCATCCTGCTTGCAGCAAGAGCAGAGGAAGCAACTTTGTTTCTTTTTAGCCAGTTTTCAGCTCCTTTTCTCTGGGGGGAGATGGAGAGTTGAACTTTGTTTTCCTGGGACTTTGGGGGTTTTTTTCCCTTCTTCTCTTCTTGACTGTTTCCACATCAGACCACATTGGGAGAATTTTCTCCCGAGGTGGGGGCCCTGAATGTGGGCCCATGAGCCAGCTGCAAGGAGGAGGAGAGAGACTACACCTACGGAAGTGTTGGGGTTCCTCCCCCTTGCCATGAGGTCATGGGAGAGTGGACCCTGGGGTAGAGGCATGGCCTGGGCACGGGGTCTCCCTGCTCCCTGCTCACATGTGCCCTAATCCTGTTCAGCACTGCTTATTTTGTGTTGCCCTGTGCCAGGAGGGCCCTGGTTGTGCTGTGATTGCTCAGTTCTTTGGCAGTGCCCCGCCCATGTGGCTGGAGAAGAAAGAGCTCTGAAACTTCTCTCAAGAATGGCTCCCTATTTCTTTGCACGGGCCTCGCTGTCTATGGATGTTTCAGAAGACCCCACCGAAACACGGAAGGACTCTCAAATTATCCCAGCTTTCTCTGCACAGCGAGAGCTTTTAATATTTAGCATTGTTATCCTTTTCCTGTGTGTTTGTTAAAAAAATGGTTTTTATCTCTTTCACTTTCTTCCCAGGAAAATTCTTTTTTCCCGAAGCTGGTGGGGGAGGGCTGGGTGTAACCTGCCTTCTATCAGAGGATATTTTCCTCCACATTTGTCCAAACCGGCACAGCCTGTCCTTTCCTGGGTGTCTGTTGCAGATGGAAGCTGCTGGTGCCATTGTCAGCTTGAAGCCCTCTTTTGATGCAAGCAGAGGTTGCCAGGTGTGTTCAGCAGCTGTTGCTCAATGCTTATGCCAAGCTATTGTGTTCCTCATGGAACCAAGGAGCCATTGTGACACTGCAGGGGCTGATGGCATCAAGGAGGCAATTGTGACAGTACAGAACCTCCTAGAAACAAGGCTCCATTGTGCCACCGTGGGGAATCATGGAATCAAGGAGCCCATTGTGACACGGCTGCATGGAACCAATGGTCCATGGTTACACTGCGGATTCAAGAAGAGCACGGTGACACCACGCAACATCCTGGAACCATAGGTCCATTGTGACACAGCGGGGCCTCATGGAAACAAGGGGACCATTGTGGCAAAGCAGGGCCTAATGGAAGCATGGAGAGCATTGTGACATTGTGGGGAATCATGGAAGCATGGAGAGCATTGTGACACTAAGGAAACTCCTGGAACCAAGATGACCACTGGCACATAATGGAACCTCATGGAAGCAAGCCTCCATGATGACTTTGGAGGGCCTCGGGGACCACAGGACCGATTGTGACACAGCAGGACCTGGTGGAACCAAGGAGCCTTTGTGATACTCCAGATCCACATGGAAGCCAGGGTGCACTGAGACACAGCGGGGCCTTGTTGGAACCAAAGACACCTCTGCAAAAAGCAGGCTAGCTCATAGAAGCAAGGAGTCCATTGTTACAACATCAAACCTATGGAAGCAAGGGACCATTGTGACACTGCGGGGCCTCATGGAACCAATTGTCCATGATGACAATGCGGATCAAAAGAGACCATGGTGACACTGCGGAACCCGATGGAACCAAGGAGCCATTGTGACACAGTGGGGCCTCATGGAATCAAGGAGACCATTGTGACCCAGGTGTTGCATGTGAAGGCAAGGAGCCATTGTGACACTTTGGGCTTCTTCCCTTGAGCTCTGCAGCTGGCTGTCCCAGCCCAGCGCACCATGTGCCACCTGCTCTCCTCAGGGCTCTGCCTGCACACAGCCCCAGGAGAAGTTTTCCTGTTTGGAAGGAAAGAATGGAAAAGCCGGAGCAGGTTTCCTAAACAACAAACCCCACTCAGGAGCCACATGCTCAGTACAGGCTGCCGGGAACGATGTCCCCTTTCTACAAGGGTCAGTGTGAGCAGGAATGAATGATCTCTGGGAGCAGAATTCTCGGAGTCTTTCCACTGAATTCTCTGTCCCTGTGTCTTGGGGTGACTTTATCATGTGTATCCCCTATTGCTGCTCTATGCCCAGAAGTGAACTTTGTGCATTTCTGTGCCTTTCAACTGAGCCTGAGAGGGGGGAGAGGAAAAAAAACCGGACAACCTTCTCAGAGCGTTTGTTCATGGACACACATACACACTCCTCTGCATCCTGCTTGCAGCAAGAGCAGAGGAAGCAACTTTGTTTCTTTTTAGCCAGTTTTCAGCTCCTTTTCTCTGGGGGGAGATGGAGAGTTGAACTTTGTTTTCCTGGGACTTTTTGGGGGTTTTTTTCCTTCTTCTCTTCTTGACTCTTTCCACATCAGACCACATTGGGAGAATTTTCTCCCGAGGTGGGGGCCCTGAATGTGGGCCCATGAGGCAGCTGCAAGGAGGAGGAGAGAGACTACACCTACGGAAGTGTTGGGGTTCCTCCCCCCTGCCATGAGGTCATGGGAGAGGGGACCCTGGGGTAGAGGCATGGCCTGGGCACGGGGTCTCCCTGCTCCCTGCTCACATGTGCCCTAATCCTGTTCAGCACTGCTTATTTTGTGTTGCCCTGTGCGAGGAGGGCCCTGGTTGTGCTGTGATTGCTCAGTTCTTTGGCAGTGCCCCGCCCATGTGGCTGGAGAAGAAAGAGCTCTGAAACTTCTCTCAAGAATCGCTCCCTATTTCTTTGCACGGGCCTCGCTGTCTATGGATGTTTCAGGAGACCCCACCAAAACACGGAAGGACTCTCAAATTATCCCAGCTTTCTCTGCACAGCGAGAGCTTTTAATATTTAGCATTGTTCTCCTTTTCCTGGGTGTTTGTTAAAAAAATGGTTTTTATCTCTTTCACTTTCTTCCCAGGAAAATTCTTTTTTCCCGAAGCTGGTGGGGGAGGGCTGGGTGTAACCTGCCTTCTATCAGAGGATATTTTCCTCCACATTTGTCCAAACCGGCACAGCCTGTCCTTTCCTGGGTGTCTGTTGCAGATGGAAGCTGCTGGTGCCATTCTCAGCTTGAAGCCCTCTTTTGATGCAAGCAGATGTTGCCAGGTGTGTTCAGCAGCTGTTGCTCAATGCTTATGCCAAGCTATTGTGTTCCTCATGGAACCAAGGAGCCATTGTGACACTGCAGGGGCTGATGGCATCAAGGAGGCAATTGTGACAGTACAGAACCTCCTAGAAACAAGGCTCCATTGTGACACCGTGGGGAATCATGGAATCAAGGAGCCCATTGTGACACGGCTGCATGGAACCAATGGTCCATGGTTACACTGCGGATTCAAGAAGAGCACGGTGACACCACGCAACATCATGGAACCATAGGTCCATTGTGACACAGCGGGGCCTCATGGAAACAAGGGGACCATTGTGGCAAAGCAGGGCCTAATGGAAGCATGGAGAGCATTGTGACATTGTGGGGAATCATGGAAGCATGGAGAGCATTGTGACACTAAGGAAACTCCTGGAACCAAGATGACCACTGGCACATAATGGAACCTCATGGAAGCAAGCCTCCATGATGACTTTGGAGGGCCTCGGGGACCACAGGACCGATTGTGACACAGCAGGACCTGGTGGAACCAAGGAGCCTTTGTGATGCTCCAGATCCACATGGAAGCCAGGGTGCACTGAGACACAGCGGGGCCTTGTTGGAACCAAAGACACCTCTGCAAAAAGCAGGCTAGCTCATAGAAGCAAGGAGTCCTTTGTTACAACATCAAACCTATGGAAGCAAGGGACCATTGTGACACTGCGGGGCCTCATGGAACCAATTGTCCATGATGACAATGCGGATCAAAAGAGACCATGGTGACACTGCGGAACCCGATGGAACCAAGGAGCCATTGTGACACAGTGGGGCCTCATGGAATCAAGGAGACCATTGTGACCCAGGTGTTGCATGTGAAGGCAAGGAGCCATTGTGACACTTTGGGCTTCTTCCCTTGAGCTCTGCAGCTGGCTGTCCCAGCCCAGCGCACCATGTGCCACCTGCTCTCCTCAGGGCTCTGCCTGCACACAGCCGCAGGAGAAGTTTTCCTGTTTGGAAGGAAAGAATGGAAAAGCCGGAGCAGGTTTCCTAAACAACAAACCCCACTCAGGAGCCACATGCTCAGTACAGGCTGCCGGGAACGATGTCCCCTTTCTACAAGGGTCAGTGTGAGCAGGAATGAATGATCTCTGGGAGCAGAATTCTCGGAGTCTTTCCACTGAATTCTCTGTCCCTGTGTCTTGGGGTGACTTTATCATGTGTATCCCCTATTGCTGCTCTATGCCCAGAAGTGAACTTTGTGCATTTCTGTGCCTTTCAACTGAGCCTGAGAGGGGGGAGAGGAAAAAAAACCGGACAACCTTCTCAGAGCGTTTGTTCAAGGACACACATACACACTCCTCTGCATCCTGCTTGCAGCAAGAGCAGAGGAAGCAACTTGGTTTCTTTTTAGCCAGTTTTCAGCTCCTTTTCTCTGGGGGGAGATGGAGAGTTGAACTTTGTTTTCCTGGGACTTTGGGGGTTTTTTTCCCTTCTTCTCTTCTTGACTCTTTCAACATCAGACCACATTGGGAGAATTTTCTCCCGAGGTGGGGGCCCTGAATGTGGGCCCATGAGCCAGCTGCAAGGAGGAGGAGAGAGACTACACCTACGGAAGTGTTGGGGTTCCTCCCCCCTGCCATGAGGTCATGGGAGAGTGGACCCTGGGGTAGAGGCATGGCCTGGGCACGGGGTCTCCCTGCTCCCTGCTCACATGTGCCCTAATCCTGTTCAGCACTGCTTATTTTGTGTTGCCCTGTGCCAGGAGGGCCCTGGTTGTGCCGTGATTGCTCAGTTCTTTGGCAGTGCCCCGCCCATGTGGCTGGAGAAGAAAGAGCTCTGAAACTTCTCTCAAGAATGGCTCCCTATTTATTTGCACGGGCCTCGCTGTCTATGGATTTTTCAGGAGACCCCACCGAAACACGGAAGGACTCTCAAATTATCCCAGCTTTCTCTGCACAGCGAGAGCTTTTAATATTTAGCATTGTTATCCTTTTCCTGGGTGTTTGTTAAAAAAATGGTTTTTATCTCTTTCACTTTCTTCCCAGGAAAATTCTTTTTTCCCGAAGCTGGTGGGGGAGGGCTGGGTGTAACCTGCCTTCTATCAGAGGATATTTTCCTCCACATTTGTCCAAACCGGCACAGCCTGTCCTTTCCTGGGTCTCTGTTGCAGATGGAAGCTGCTGGTGCCATTGTCAGCTTGAAGCCCTCTTTTGATGCAAGCAGATGTTGCCAGGTGTGTTCAGCAGCTGTTGCTCAATGCTTATGCCAAGCTATTGTGTTCCTCATGGAACCAAGGAGCCATTGTGACACTGCAGGGGCTGATGGCATCAAGGAGGCAATTGTGACAGTACAGAACCTCCTAGAAACAAGGCTCCATTGTGCCACCGTGGGGAATCATGGAATCAAGGAGCCCATTGTGACACGGCTGCATGGAACCAATGGTCCATGGTTACACTGCGGATTCAAGAAGAGCACGGTGACACCACGCAACATCATGGAACCATAGGTCCATTGTGACACAGCGGGGCCTCATGGAAACAAGGGGACCATTGTGGCAAAGCAGGGCCTAATGGAAGCATGGAGAGCATTGTGACATTGTGGGGAATCATGGAAGCATGGAGAGCATTGTGACACTAAGGAAACTCCTGGAACCAAGATGACCACTGGCACATAATGGAACCTCATGGAAGCAAGCCTCCATGATGACTTTGGAGGGCCTCGGGGACCACAGGACCGATTGTGACACAGCAGGACCTGGTGGAACCAAGGAGCCTTTGTGATGCTCCAGATCCACATGGAAGCCAGGGTGCACTGAGACACAGCGGGGCCTTGTTGGAACCAAAGACACCTCTGCAAAAAGCAGGCTAGCTCATAGAAGCAAGGAGTCCATTGTTACAACATCAAACCTATGGAAGCAAGGGACCATTGTGACACTGCGGGGCCTCATGGAACCAATTGTCCATGATGACAATGCGGATCAAAGGAGACCATGGTGACACTGCGGAACCCGATGGAACCAAGGAGCCATTGTGACACAGTGGGGCCTCATGGAATCAAGGAGACCATTGTGACCCAGGTGTTGCATGTGAAGGCAAGGAGCCATTGTGACACTTTGGGCTTCTTCCCTTGAGCTCTGCAGCGGGCTGTCCCAGCCCAGCGCACCATGTGCCACCTGCTCTCCTCAGGGCTCTGCCTGCACACAGCCGCAGGAGAAGTTTTCCTGTTTGGAAGGAAAGAATGGAAAAGCCGGAGCAGGTTTCCTAAACAACAAACCCCACTCAGGAGCCACATGCTCAGTACAGGCTGCCGGGAACGATGTCCCCTTTCTACAAGGGTCAGTGTGAGCAGGAATGAATGATCTCTGGGAGCAGAATTCTCGGAGTCTTTCCACTGAATTCTCTGTCCCTGTGTCTTGGGGTGACTTTATCATGTGTATCCCCTATTGCTGCTCTATGCCCAGAAGTGAACTTTGTGCATTTCTGTGCCTTTCAACTGAGCCTGAGAGGGGGGAGAGGAAAAAAAACCGGACAACCTTCTCAGAGCGTTTGTTCAAGGACACACATACACACTCCTCTGCATCCTGCTTGCAGCAAGAGCAGAGGAAGCAACTTGGTTTCTTTTTAGCCAGTTTTCAGCTCCTTTTCTCTGGGGGGAGATGGAGAGTTGAACTTTGTTTTCCTGGGACTTTGGGGGTTTTTTTCCCTTCTTCTCTTCTTGACTCTTTCAACATCAGACCACATTGGGAGAATTTTCTCCCGAGGTGGGGGCCCTGAATGTGGGCCCATGAGCCAGCTGCAAGGAGGAGGAGAGAGACTACACCTACGGAAGTGTTGGGGTTCCTCCCCCCTGCCATGAGGTCATGGGAGAGTGGACCCTGGGGTAGAGGCATGGCCTGGGCACGGGGTCTCCCTGCTCCCTGCTCACATGTGCCCTAATCCTGTTCAGCACTGCTTATTTTGTGTTGCCCTGTGCCAGGAGGGCCCTGGTTGTGCCGTGATTGCTCAGTTCTTTGGCAGTGCCCCGCCCATGTTGCTGGAGAAGAAAGAGCTCTGAAACTTCTCTCAAGAATCGCTCCCTATTTCTTTGCACGGGCCTCGCTGTCTATGGATGTTTCAGGAGACCCCACCGAAACACAGAAGGACTCTCAAATTATCCCAGCTTTCTCTGCACAGCGAGAGCTTTTAATATTTAGCATTGTTCTCCTTTTCCTGGGTGTTTGTTAAAAAAATGGTTTTTATCTCTTTCACTTTCTTCCCAGGAAAATTCTTTTTTCCCGAAGCTGGTGGGGGAGGGCTGGGTGTAACCTGCCTTCTATCAGAGGATATTTTCCTCCACATTTGTCCAAACCGGCACAGCCTGTCCTTTCCTGGGTCTCTGTTGCAGATGGAAGCTGCTGGTGCCATTGTCAGCTTGAAGCCCTCTTTTGATGCAAGCAGATGTTGCCAGGTGTGTTCAGCAGCTGTTGCTCAATGCTTATGCCAAGCTATTGTGTTCCTCATGGAACCAAGGAGCCATTGTGACACTGCAGGGGCTGATGGCATCAAGGAGGCAATTGTGACAGTACAGAACCTCCTAGAAACAAGGCTCCATTGTGACACCGTGGGGAATCATGGAATCAAGGAGCCCATTGTGACACGGCTGCATGGAACCAATGGTCCATGGTTACACTGCGGATTCAAGAAGAGCACGGTGACACCACGCAACATCATGGAACCATAGGTCCATTGTGACACAGCGGGGCCTCATGGAAACAAGGGGACCATTGTGGCAAAGCAGGGCCTAATGGAAGCATGGAGAGCATTGTGACATTGTGGGGAATCATGGAAGCATGGAGAGCATTGTGACACTAAGGAAACTCCTGGAACCAAGATGACCACTGGCACATAATGGAACCTCATGGAAGCAAGCCTCCATGATGACTTTGGAGGGCCTCGGGGACCACAGGACCGATTGTGACACAGCAGGACCTGGTGGAACCAAGGAGCCTTTGTGATGCTCCAGATCCACATGGAAGCCAGGGTGCACTGAGACACAGCGGGGCCTTGTTGGAACCAAAGACACCTCTGCAAAAAGCAGGCTAGCTCATAGAAGCAAGGAGTCCTTTGTTACAACATCAAACCTATGGAAGCAAGGGACCATTGTGACACTGCGGGGCCTCATGGAACCAATTGTCCATGATGACAATGCGGATCAAAAGAGACCATGGTGACACTGCGGAACCCGATGGAACCAAGGAGCCATTGTGACACAGTGGGGCCTCATGGAATCAAGGAGACCATTGTGACCCAGGTGTTGCATGTGAAGGCAAGGAGCCATTGTGACACTTTGGGCTTCTTCCCTTGAGCTCTGCAGCTGGCTGTCCCAGCCCAGCGCACCATGTGCCACCTGCTCTCCTCAGGGCTCTGCCTGCACACAGCCGCAGGAGAAGTTTTCCTGTTTGGAAGGAAAGAATGGAAAAGCCGGAGCAGGTTTCCTAAACAACAAACCCCACTCAGGAGCCACATGCTCAGTACAGGCTGCCGGGAACGATGTCCCCTTTCTACAAGGGTCAGTGTGAGCAGGAATGAATGATCTCTGGGAGCAGAATTCTCGGAGTCTTTCCACTGAATTCTCTGTCCCTGTGTCTTGGGGTGACTTTATCATGTGTATCCCCTATTGCTGCTCTATGCCCAGAAGTGAACTTTGTGCATTTCTGTGCTATTCAACTGAGCCTGAGAGGGGGGAGAGGAAAAAAAACCGGACAACCTTCTCAGAGCGTTTGTTCAAGGACACACATACACACTCCTCTGCATCCTGCTTGCAGCAAGAGCAGAGGAAGCAACTTGGTTTCTTTTTAGCCAGTTTTCAGCTCCTTTTCTCTGGGGGGAGATGGAGAGTTGAACTTTGTTTTCCTGGGACTTTGGGGGTTTTTTTCCCTTCTTCTCTTCTTGACTCTTTCAACATCAGACCACATTGGGAGAATTTTCTCCCGAGGTGGGGGCCCTGAATGTGGGCCCATGAGCCAGCTGCAAGGAGGAGGAGAGAGACTACACCTACGGAAGTGTTGGGGTTCCTCCCCCCTGCCATGAGGTCATGGGAGAGTGGACCCTGGGGTAGAGGCATGGCCTGGGCACGGGGTCTCCCTGCTCCCTGCTCACATGTGCCCTAATCCTGTTCAGCACTGCTTATTTTGTGTTGCCCTGTGCCAGGAGGGCCCTGGTTGTGCCGTGATTGCTCAGTTCTTTGGCAGTGCCCCGCCCATGTGGCTGGAGAAGAAAGAGCTCTGAAACTTCTCTCAAGAATGGCTCCCTATTTATTTGCACGGGCCTCGCTGTCTATGGATTTTTCAGGAGACCCCACCGAAACACGGAAGGACTCTCAAATTATCCCAGCTTTCTCTGCACAGCGAGAGCTTTTAATATTTAGCATTGTTCTCCTTTTCCTGGGTGTTTGTTAAAAAAATGGTTTTTATCTCTTTCACTTTCTTCCCAGGAAAATTCTTTTTTCCCGAAGCTGGTGGGGGAGGGCTGGGTGTAACCTGCCTTCTATCAGAGGATATTTTCCTCCACATTTGTCCAAACCGGCACAGCCTGTCCTTTCCTGGGTCTCTGTTGCAGATGGAAGCTGCTGGTGCCATTGTCAGCTTGAAGCCCTCTTTTGATGCAAGCAGATGTTGCCAGGTGTGTTCAGCAGCTGTTGCTCAATGCTTATGCCAAGCTATTGTGTTCCTCATGGAACCAAGGAGCCATTGTGACACTGCAGGGGCTGATGGCATCAAGGAGGCAATTGTGACAGTACAGAACCTCCTAGAAACAAGGCTCCATTGTGACACCGTGGGGAATCATGGAATCAAGGAGCCCATTGTGACACGGCTGCATGGAACCAATGGTCCATGGTTACACTGCGGATTCAAGAAGAGCACGGTGACACCACGCAACATCATGGAACCATAGGTCCATTGTGACACAGCGGGGCCTCATGGAAACAAGGGGACCATTGTGGCAAAGCAGGGCCTAATGGAAGCATGGAGAGCATTGTGACATTGTGGGGAATCATGGAAGCATGGAGAGCATTGTGACACTAAGGAAACTCCTGGAACCAAGATGACCACTGGCACATAATGGAACCTCATGGAAGCAAGCCTCCATGATGACTTTGGAGGGCCTCGGGGACCACAGGACCCATTGTGACACAGCAGGACCTGGTGGAACCAAGGAGCCTTTGTGATGCTCCAGATCCACATGGAAGCCAGGGTGCACTGAGACACAGCGGGGCCTTGTTGGAACCAAAGACACCTCTGCAAAAAGCAGGCTAGCTCATAGAAGCAAGGAGTCCATTGTTACAACATCAAACCTATGGAAGCAAGGGACCATTGTGACACTGCGGGGCCTCATGGAACCAATTGTCCATGATGACAATGCGGATCAAAGGAGACCATGGTGACACTGCGGAACCCGATGGAACCAAGGAGCCATTGTGACACAGTGGGGCCTCATGGAATCAAGGAGACCATTGTGACCCAGGTGTTGCATGTGAAGGCAAGGAGCCATTGTGACACTTTGGGCTTCTTCCCTTGAGCTCTGCAGCTGGCTGTCCCAGCCCAGCGCACCATGTGCCACCTGCTCTCCTCAGGGCTCTGCCTGCACACAGCCGCAGGAGAAGTTTTCCTGTTTGGAAGGAAAGAATGGAAAAGCCGGAGCAGGTTTCCTAAACAACAAACCCCACTCAGGAGCCACATGCTCAGTACAGGCTGCCGGGAACGATGTCCCCTTTCTACAAGGGTCAGTGTGAGCAGGAATGAATGATCTCTGGGAGCAGAATTCTCGGAGTCTTTCCACTGAATTCTCTGTCCCTGTGTCTTGGGGTGACTTTATCATGTGTATCCCCTATTGCTGCTCTATGCCCAGAAGTGAACTTTGTGCATTTCTGTGCCTTTCAACTGAGCCTGAGAGGGGGGAGAGGAAAAAAACCGGACAACCTTCTCAGAGCGTTTGTTCAAGGACACACATACACACTCCTCTGCATCCTGCTTGCAGCAAGAGCAGAGGAAGCAACTTGGTTTCTTTTTAGCCAGTTTTCAGCTCCTTTTCTCTGGGGGGAGATGGAGAGTTGAACTTTGTTTTCCTGGGACTTTGGGGGTTTTTTTCCCTTCTTCTCTTCTTGACTGTTTCAACATCAGACCACATTGGGAGAATTTTCTCCCGAGGTGGAGGCCCTGAATGTGGGCCCATGAGCCAGCTGCAAGGAGGAGGAGAGAGACTGCACCTACGGAAGTGTTGGGGTTCCTCCCCCCTGCCATGAGGTCATGGGAGAGGGGACCCTGGGGTAGAGGCATGGCCTGGGCACGGGGTCTCCCTGCTCCCTGCTCACATGTGCCCTAATCCTGTTCAGCACTGCTTATTTTGTGTTGCCCTGTGCCAGGAGGGCCCTGGTTGTGCCGTGATTGCTCAGTTCTTTGGCAGTGCCCCGCCCATGTGGCTGGAGAAGAAAGAGCTCTGAAACTTCTCTCAAGAATCGCTCCCTATTTCTTTGCACGGGCCTCGCTGTCTATGGATGTTTCAGGAGACCCCACCAAAACACGGAAGGACTCTCAAATTATCCCAGCTTTCTCTGCACAGCGAGAGCTTTTAATATTTAGCATTGTTCTCCTTTTCCTGGGTGTTTGTTAAAAAAATGGTTTTTATCTCTTTCACTTTCTTCCCAGGAAAATTCTTTTTTCCCGAAGCTGGTGGGGGAGGGCTGGGTGTAACCTGCCTTCTATCAGAGGATATTTTCCTCCACATTTGTCCAAACCGGCACAGCCTGTCCTTTCCTGGGTCTCTGTTGCAGATGGAAGCTGCTGGTGCCATTGTCAGCTTGAAGCCCTCTTTTGATGCAAGCAGATGTTGCCAGGTGTGTTCAGCAGCTGTTGCTCAATGCTTATGCCAAGCTATTGTGTTCCTCATGGAACCAAGGAGCCATTGTGACACTGCAGGGGCTGATGGCATCAAGGAGGCAATTGTGACAGTACAGAACCTCCTAGAAACAAGGCTCCATTGTGACACCGTGGGGAATCATGGAATCAAGGAGCCCATTGTGACACGGCTGCATGGAACCAATGGTCCATGGTTACACTGCGGATTCAAGAAGAGCACGGTGACACCACGCAACATCATGGAACCATAGGTCCATTGTGACACAGCGGGGCCTCATGGAAACAAGGGGACCATTGTGGCAAAGCAGGGCCTAATGGAAGCATGGAGAGCATTGTGACATTGTGGGGAATCATGGAAGCATGGAGAGCATTGTGACACTAAGGAAACTCCTGGAACCAAGATGACCACTGGCACATAATGGAACCTCATGGAAGCAAGCCTCCATGATGACTTTGGAGGGCCTCGGGGACCACAGGACCCATTGTGACACAGCAGGACCTGGTGGAACCAAGGAGCCTTTGTGATGCTCCAGATCCACATGGAAGCCAGGGTGCACTGAGACACAGCGGGGCCTTGTTGGAACCAAAGACACCTCTGCAAAAAGCAGGCTAGCTCATAGAAGCAAGGAGTCCATTGTTACAACATCAAACCTATGGAAGCAAGGGACCATTGTGACACTGCGGGGCCTCATGGAACCAATTGTCCATGATGACAATGCGGATCAAAGGAGACCATGGTGACACTGCGGAACCCGATGGAACCAAGGAGCCATTGTGACACAGTGGGGCCTCATGGAATCAAGGAGACCATTGTGACCCAGGTGTTGCATGTGAAGGCAAGGAGCCATTGTGACACTTTGGGCTTCTTCCCTTGAGCTCTGCAGCTGGCTGTCCCAGCCCAGCGCACCATGTGCCACCTGCTCTCCTCAGGGCTCTGCCTGCACACAGCCGCAGGAGAAGTTTTCCTGTTTGGAAGGAAAGAATGGAAAAGCCGGAGCAGGTTTCCTAAACAACAAACCCCACTCAGGAGCCACATGCTCAGTACAGGCTGCCGGGAACGATGTCCCCTTTCTACAAGGGTCAGTGTGAGCAGGAATGAATGATCTCTGGGAGCAGAATTCTCGGAGTCTTTCCACTGAATTCTCTGTCCCTGTGTCTTGGGGTGACTTTATCATGTGTATCCCCTATTGCTGCTCTATGCCCAGAAGTGAACTTTGTGCATTTCTGTGCCTTTCAACTGAGCCTGAGAGGGGGGAGAGGAAAAAAACCGGACAACCTTCTCAGAGCGTTTGTTCAAGGACACACATACACACTCCTCTGCATCCTGCTTGCAGCAAGAGCAGAGGAAGCAACTTGGTTTCTTTTTAGCCAGTTTTCAGCTCCTTTTCTCTGGGGGGAGATGGAGAGTTGAACTTTGTTTTCCTGGGACTTTGGGGGTTTTTTTCCCTTCTTCTCTTCTTGACTGTTTCAACATCAGACCACATTGGGAGAATTTTCTCCCGAGGTGGAGGCCCTGAATGTGGGCCCATGAGCCAGCTGCAAGGAGGAGGAGAGAGACTGCACCTACGGAAGTGTTGGGGTTCCTCCCCCCTGCCATGAGGTCATGGGAGAGGGGACCCTGGGGTAGAGGCATGGCCTGGGCACGGGGTCTCCCTGCTCCCTGCTCACATGTGCCCTAATCCTGTTCAGCACTGCTTATTTTGTGTTGCCCTGTGCCAGGAGGGCCCTGGTTGTGCCGTGATTGCTCAGTTCTTTGGCAGTGCCCCGCCCATGTGGCTGGAGAAGAAAGAGCTCTGAAACTTCTCTCAAGAATCGCTCCCTATTTCTTTGCACGGGCCTCGCTGTCTATGGATGTTTCAGGAGACCCCACCAAAACACGGAAGGACTCTCAAATTATCCCAGCTTTCTCTGCACAGCGAGAGCTTTTAATATTTAGCATTGTTCTCCTTTTCCTGGGTGTTTGTTAAAAAAATGGTTTTTATCTCTTTCACTTTCTTCCCAGGAAAATTCTTTTTTCCCGAAGCTGGTGGGGGAGGGCTGGGTGTAACCTGCCTTCTATCAGAGGATATTTTCCTCCACATTTGTCCAAACCGGCACAGCCTGTCCTTTCCTGGGTCTCTGTTGCAGATGGAAGCTGCTGGTGCCATTGTCAGCTTGAAGCCCTCTTTTGATGCAAGCAGATGTTGCCAGGTGTGTTCAGCAGCTGTTGCTCAATGCTTATGCAAAGCAATTCCTTTGGAATATTCCTCATGGAACCAAGGAGCCATTGTGACACTGCAGGGGCTGATGGCATCAAGGAGGCAATTGTGACAGTACAGAACCTCCTAGAAACAAGGCTCCATTGTGACACCGTGGGGAATCATGGAATCACGGAGCCCATTGTGACACGGCTGCATGGAACCAATGGTCCATTGTTACACGGCGGATTCAAGAAGAGCACGGTGACACCACGCAACATCACGGAACCATGCGTCCATTGTGACACAGCGGGGCCTCATGGAAACAAGGGGACCATTGTGGCAAAGCAGGGCCTAATGGAAGCATGGAGAGCATTGGGACATTGTGAGGAATCATGGAAGCATGGAGAGCATTGTGACACTAAGGAAACTCCTGGAACCAAGATGACCACTGGCACATAATGGAACCTCATGGAAGCAAGCCTCCATGATGACTTTGGAGGGCCTCGGGGACCACAGGACCCATTGTGACACAGCAGGACCTGGTGGAACCAAGGAGCCTTTGTGATGCTCCAGATCCACATGGAAGCCAGGGTGCACTGAGACACAGCGGGGCCTTGTGGGAACCAAAGACACCTCTGCAAAAAGCAGGCTAGCTCATAGAAGCAAGGAGTCCATTGTTACAACATCAAACCTATGGAACCAAGGGACCATTGTGACACTGCGGGGCCTCATGGAACCAATTGTCCATGATGACAGTGCGGATCAAAAGAGACCATGGTGACACTGCGGAACCCGATGGAACCAAGGAGCCATTGTGACACAGTGGGGCCTCATGGAATCAAGGAGACCATTGTGACCCAGGTGTTGCATGTGAAGGCAAGGAGCCATTGTGACACTTTGGGCTTCTTCCCTTGAGCTCTGCAGCTGGCTGTCCCAGCCCAGCGCACCATGTGCCACCTGCTCTCCTCAGGGCTCTGCCTGCACACAGCCGCAGGAGAAGTTTTCCTGTTTGGAAGGAAAGGATGGAAAAGCCTGAGCAGGTTTCCTAAACAACAAACCCCACTCAGGAGCCACATGCTCAGTACAGGCTGCCTGGAACGATGTCCCCTTTCTACAAGGGTCAGGGTGAGCAGGAATGAATGATCTCTGGGAGCAGAATTCTCGGAGTCTTTCCACTGAATTCTCTGTCCCTGTGTCTTGGGGTGACTTTATCGTGTGTATCCCCTATTGCTGCTCTATGCCCAGAAGTGAACTTTGTGCATTTCTGTGCCTTTCAACTGAGCCTGAGAGGGGGGAGAGGGAAAAAAAACCGGACAAACTTCTCAGAGCGTTTGTTCAAGGACACACATACACACTCCTCTGCATCCTGCTTGCAGCAAGAGCAGAGGAAGCAACCTTGTTTCTTTTTAGCCAGTTTTCAGCTCCTTTTCTCTGGGGGGAGATGGAGAGTTGAACTTTGTTTTCCTGGGACTTTTTGGGGTTTTTTTTCCCTTCTTCTCTTCTTGACTCTTTCAACATCAGAGCACATTGGGAGAATTTTCTACCCAGGTGGGGGCCCTGAATGTGGGCCCATGAGCCAGCTGCAAGGAGGAGGAGAGAGTCTACACCTACGGAAGTGTTGGGGTTCCTCCCCCCTGCCATGAGGTCATGGGAGAGGGGACCCTGGGGTAGAGGCATGGCCTGGGCACGGGGTCTCCCTGCTCCCTGCTCACATGTGCCCTAATCCTGTTCAGCACTGCTTATTTTGTGTTGCCCTGTGCCAGGAGGGCCCTGGTTGTGCCGTGATTGCTCAGTTCTTTGGCAGTGCCCCGCCCATGTGGCTGGAGAAGAAAGAGCTCTGAAACTTCTCTCAAGAATCGCTCCCTATTTCTTTGCACGGGCCTCGCTGTCTATGGATGTTTCAGGAGACCCCACCGAAACACGGAAGGACTCTCAAATTATCCCAGCTTTCTCTGCACAGCGAGAGGTTTTAATATTTAGCATTGTTATCCTTTTCCTGTGTGTTTGTTAAAAAAAGAGGTTTTATCTCTTTCACTTTCTTCCCAGGAAAATTCTTTTTTCCCAAACCTGGTGGGGGAGGGCTGGGTGTAACCTGCCTCTATCAGAGGATATTTTCCTCCACATTTGTCCAAACCGGCACAGCCTGTCCTTTCCTGGGTCTCTGTTGCAGATGGAAGCTGCTGGTGCCATTCTCAGCTTGAAGCCCTCTTTTGATGCAAGCAGATGTTGCCAGGTGTGTTCAGCAGCTGTTGCTCAATGCTTATGCCAAGCTATTGTGTTCCTCATGGAACCAAGGAGCCATTGTGACACTGCAGGGGCTGGTGGCATCAAGGAGACAATTGTGACAGTACAGAACCTCCTAGAAACAAGGCTCCATTGTGCCACCGTGGGGAATCATGGAATCAAGGAGCCCATTGTGACAGGGCCAGGCCGCATGGAACCAATGGTCCATGGTTACACGGCGGATTCAAGAAGAGCACGGTGACACCACGCAACATCACGGAACCATGCGTCCATTGTGACACAGCGGGGCCTCATGGAAACAAGGGGACCATTGTGGCAAAGCAGGGCCTAATGGAAGCATGGAGAGCATTGTGACATTGTGGGGAATCATGGAAGCATGGAGAGCATTGTGACACTAAGGAAACTCCTGGAACCAAGATGACCACTGGCACATAATGGAACCTCATGGAAGCAAGCCTCCATGATGACTTTGGAGGGCCTCGGGGACCACAGGACCGATTGTGACACAGCAGGACCTGGTGGAACCAAGGAGCCTTTGTGATGCTCCAGATCCACATGGAAGCCAGGGTGCACTGAGACACAGCGGGGCCTTGTTGGAACCAAAGACACCTCTGCAAAAAGCAGGCTAGCTCATAGAAGCAAGGAGTCCATTGTTACAACATCAAACCTATGGAAGCAAGGGACCATTGTGACACTGCGGGGCCTCATGGAACCAATTGTCCATGATGACAATGCGGATCAAAAGAGACCATGGTGACACTGCGGAACCCGATGGAACCAAGGAGCCATTGTGACACAGTGGGGCCTCATGGAATCAAGGAGACCATTGTGACCCAGGTGTTGCATGTGAAGGCAAGGAGCCATTGTGACACTTTGGGCTTCTTCCCTTGAGCTCTGCAGCTGGCTGTCCCAGCCCAGCGCACCATGTGCCACCTGCTCTCCTCAGGGCTCTGCCTGCACACAGCCGCAGGAGAAGTTTTCCTGTTTGGAAGGAAAGAATGGAAAAGCCGGAGCAGGTTTCCTAAACAACAAACCCCACTCAGGAGCCACATGCTCAGTACAGGCTGCCGGGAACGATGTCCCCTTTCTACAAGGGTCAGTGTGAGCAGGAATGAATGATCTCTGGGAGCAGAATTCTCGGAGTCTTTCCACTGAATTCTCTGTCCCTGTGTCTTGGGGTGACTTTATCATGTGTATCCCCTATTGCTGCTCTATGCCCAGAAGTGAACTTTGTGCATTTCTGTGCCTTTCAACTGAGCCTGAGAGGGGGGAGAGGAAAAAAAACCGGACAACCTTCTCAGAGCGTTTGTTCAAGGACACACATACACACTCCTCTGCATCCTGCTTGCAGCAAGAGCAGAGGAAGCAACTTGGTTTCTTTTTAGCCAGTTTTCAGCTCCTTTTCTCTGGGGGGAGATGGAGAGTTGAACTTTGTTTTCCTGGGACTTTGGGGGTTTTTTTCCCTTCTTCTCTTCTTGACTCTTTCAACATCAGACCACATTGGGAGAATTTTCTCCCGAGGTGGGGGCCCTGAATGTGGGCCCATGAGCCAGCTGCAAGGAGGAGGAGAGAGACTACACCTACGGAAGTGTTGGGGTTCCTCCCCCCTGCCATGAGGTCATGGGAGAGTGGACCCTGGGGTAGAGGCATGGCCTGGGCACGGGGTCTCCCTGCTCCCTGCTCACATGTGCCCTAATCCTGTTCAGCACTGCTTATTTTGTGTTGCCCTGTGCCAGGAGGGCCCTGGTTGTGCCGTGATTGCTCAGTTCTTTGGCAGTGCCCCGCCCATGTGGCTGGAGAAGAAAGAGCTCTGAAACTTCTCTCAAGAATGGCTCCCTATTTCTTTGCACGGGCCTCGCTGTCTATGGATTTTTCAGGAGACCCCACCGAAACACGGAAGGACTCTCAAATTATCCCAGCTTTCTCTGCACAGCGAGAGCTTTTAATATTTAGCATTGTTCTCCTTTTCCTGGGTGTTTGTTAAAAAAATGGTTTTTATCTCTTTCACTTTCTTCCCAGGAAAATTCTTTTTTCCCGAAGCTGGTGGGGGAGGGCTGGGTGTAACCTGCCTTCTATCAGAGGATATTTTCCTCCACATTTGTCCAAACCGGCACAGCCTGTCCTTTCCTGGGTCTCTGTTGCAGATGGAAGCTGCTGGTGCCATTGTCAGCTTGAAGCCCTCTTTTGATGCAAGCAGATGTTGCCAGGTGTGTTCAGCAGCTGTTGCTCAATGCTTATGCCAAGCTATTGTGTTCCTCATGGAACCAAGGAGCCATTGTGACACTGCAGGGGCTGATGGCATCAAGGAGGCAATTGTGACAGTACAGAACCTCCTAGAAACAAGGCTCCATTGTGACACCGTGGGGAATCATGGAATCAAGGAGCCCATTGTGACACGGCTGCATGGAACCAATGGTCCATGGTTACACTGCGGATTCAAGAAGAGCACGGTGACACCACGCAACATCATGGAACCATAGGTCCATTGTGACACAGCGGGGCCTCATGGAAACAAGGGGACCATTGTGGCAAAGCAGGGCCTAATGGAAGCATGGAGAGCATTGTGACATTGTGGGGAATCATGGAAGCATGGAGAGCATTGTGACACTAAGGAAACTCCTGGAACCAAGATGACCACTGGCACATAATGGAACCTCATGGAAGCAAGCCTCCATGATGACTTTGGAGGGCCTCGGGGACCACAGGACCCATTGTGACACAGCAGGACCTGGTGGAACCAAGGAGCCTTTGTGATGCTCCAGATCCACATGGAAGCCAGGGTGCACTGAGACACAGCGGGGCCTTGTTGGAACCAAAGACACCTCTGCAAAAAGCAGGCTAGCTCATAGAAGCAAGGAGTCCATTGTTACAACATCAAACCTATGGAAGCAAGGGACCATTGTGACACTGCGGGGCCTCATGGAACCAATTGTCCATGATGACAATGCGGATCAAAGGAGACCATGGAGACACTGCGGAACCCGATGGAACCAAGGAGCCATTGTGACACAGTGGGGCCTCATGGAATCAAGGAGACCATTGTGACCCAGGTGTTGCATGTGAAGGCAAGGAGCCATTGTGACACTTTGGGCTTCTTCCCTTGAGCTCTGCAGCTGGCTGTCCCAGCCCAGCGCACCATGTGCCACCTGCTCTCCTCAGGGCTCTGCCTGCACACAGCCGCAGGAGAAGTTTTCCTGTTTGGAAGGAAAGAATGGAAAAGCCGGAGCAGGTTTCCTAAACAACAAACCCCACTCAGGAGCCACATGCTCAGTACAGGCTGCCGGGAACGATGTCCCCTTTCTACAAGGGTCAGTGTGAGCAGGAATGAATGATCTCTGGGAGCAGAATTCTCGGAGTCTTTCCACTGAATTCTCTGTCCCTGTGTCTTGGGGTGACTTTATCATGTGTATCCCCTATTGCTGCTCTATGCCCAGAAGTGAACTTTGTGCATTTCTGTGCCTTTCAACTGAGCCTGAGAGGGGGGAGAGGAAAAAAAACCGGACAACCTTCTCAGAGCGTTTGTTCAAGGACACACATACACACTCCTCTGCATCCTGCTTGCAGCAAGAGCAGAGGAAGCAACTTGGTTTCTTTTTAGCCAGTTTTCAGCTCCTTTTCTCTGGGGGGAGATGGAGAGTTGAACTTTGTTTTCCTGGGACTTTGGGGGTTTTTTTCCCTTCTTCTCTTCTTGACTGTTTCAACATCAGACCACATTGGGAGAATTTTCTCCCGAAGTGGAGGCCCTGAATGTGGGCCCATGAGCCAGCTGCAAGGAGGAGGAGAGAGACTGCACCTACGGAAGTGTTGGGGTTCCTCCCCCCTGCCATGAGGTCATGGGAGAGGGGACCCTGGGGTAGAGGCATGGCCTGGGCACGGGGTCTCCCTGCTCCCTGCTCACATGTGCCCTAATCCTGTTCAGCACTGCTTATTTTGTGTTGCCCTGTGCCAGGAGGGCCCTGGTTGTGCCGTGATTGCTCAGTTCTTTGGCAGTGCCCCGCCCATGTGGCTGGAGAAGAAAGAGCTCTGAAACTTCTCTCAAGAATGGCTCCCTATTTATTTGCACGGGCCTCGCTGTCTATGGATGTTTCAGGAGACCCCACCAAAACACGGAAGGACTCTCAAATTATCCCAGCTTTCTCTGCACAGCGAGAGCTTTTAATATTTAGCATTGTTCTCCTTTTCCTGGGTGTTTGTTAAAAAAATGGTTTTTATCTCTTTCACTTTCTTCCCAGGAAAATTCTTTTTTCCCGAAGCTGGTGGGGGAGGGCTGGGTGTAACCTGCCTTCTATCAGAGGATATTTTCCTCCACATTTGTCCAAACCGGCACAGCCTGTCCTTTCCTGGGTCTCTGTTGCAGATGGAAGCTGCTGGTGCCATTGTCAGCTTGAAGCCCTCTTTTGATGCAAGCAGATGTTGCCAGGTGTGTTCAGCAGCTGTTGCTCAATGCTTATGCCAAGCTATTGTGTTCCTCATGGAACCAAGGAGCCATTGTGACACTGCAGGGGCTGATGGCATCAAGGAGGCAATTGTGACAGTACAGAACCTCCTAGAAACAAGGCTCCATTGTGACACCGTGGGGAATCATGGAATCAAGGAGCCCATTGTGACACGGCTGCATGGAACCAATGGTCCATGGTTACACTGCGGATTCAAGAAGAGCACGGTGACACCACGCAACATCATGGAACCATAGGTCCATTGTGACACAGCGGGGCCTCATGGAAACAAGGGGACCATTGTGGCAAAGCAGGGCCTAATGGAAGCATGGAGAGCATTGTGACATTGTGGGGAATCATGGAAGCATGGAGAGCATTGTGACACTAAGGAAACTCCTGGAACCAAGATGACCACTGGCACATAATGGAACCTCATGGAAGCAAGCCTCCATGATGACTTTGGAGGGCCTCGGGGACCACAGGACCGATTGTGACACAGCAGGACCTGGTGGAACCAAGGAGCCTTTGTGATGCTCCAGATCCACATGGAAGCCAGGGTGCACTGAGACACAGCGGGGCCTTGTTGGAACCAAAGACACCTCTGCAAAAAGCAGGCTAGCTCATAGAAGCAAGGAGTCCTTTGTTACAACATCAAACCTATGGAAGCAAGGGACCATTGTGACACTGCGGGGCCTCATGGAACCAATTGTCCATGATGACAATGCGGATCAAAAGAGACCATGGTGACACTGCGGAACCCGATGGAACCAAGGAGCCATTGTGACACAGTGGGGCCTCATGGAATCAAGGAGACCATTGTGACCCAGGTGTTGCATGTGAAGGCAAGGAGCCATTGTGACACTTTGGGCTTCTTCCCTTGAGCTCTGCAGCTGGCTGTCCCAGCCCAGCGCACCATGTGCCACCTGCTCTCCTCAGGGCTCTGCCTGCACACAGCCGCAGGAGAAGTTTTCCTGTTTGGAAGGAAAGAATGGAAAAGCCGGAGCAGGTTTCCTAAACAACAAACCCCACTCAGGAGCCACATGCTCAGTACAGGCTGCCGGGAACGATGTCCCCTTTCTACAAGGGTCAGTGTGAGCAGGAATGAATGATCTCTGGGAGCAGAATTCTCGGAGTCTTTCCACTGAATTCTCTGTCCCTGTGTCTTGGGGTGACTTTATCATGTGTATCCCCTATTGCTGCTCTATGCCCAGAAGTGAACTTTGTGCATTTCTGTGCCATTCAACTGAGCCTGAGAGGGGGGAGAGGAAAAAAAACCGGACAACCTTCTCAGAGCGTTTGTTCAAGGACACACATACACACTCCTCTGCATCCTGCTTGCAGCAAGAGCAGAGGAAGCAACTTGGTTTCTTTTTAGCCAGTTTTCAGCTCCTTTTCTCTGGGGGGAGATGGAGAGTTGAACTTTGTTTTCCTGGGACTTTGGGGGTTTTTTTCCCTTCTTCTCTTCTTGACTCTTTCAACATCAGACCACATTGGGAGAATTTTCTCCCGAGGTGGGGGCCCTGAATGTGGGCCCATGAGCCAGCTGCAAGGAGGAGGAGAGAGACTGCACCTACGGAAGTGTTGGGGTTCCTCCCCCCTGCCATGAGGTCATGGGAGAGGGGACCCTGGGGTAGAGGCATGGCCTGGGCACGGGGTCTCCCTGCTCCCTGCTCACATGTGCCCT
The DNA here is from genome assembly GCF_041296385.1 of Aphelocoma coerulescens. NCBI lineage: Eukaryota > Metazoa > Chordata > Aves > Passeriformes > Corvidae > Aphelocoma > Aphelocoma coerulescens. Next base: position 1,052,070 of record NW_027184070.1, read on the forward strand.
AATCCTGTTCAGCACTGCTTATTTTGTGTTGCCCTGTGCCAGGAGGGCCCTGGTTGTGCCGTGATTGCTCAGTTCTTTGGCAGTGCCCCGCCCATGTGGCTGGAGAAGAAAGAGCTCTGAAACTTCTCTCAAGAATCGCTCCCTATTTCTTTGCACGGGCCTCGCTGTCTATGGATGTTTCAGGAGACCCCACCAAAACACGGAAGGACTCTCAAATTATCCCAGCTTTCTCTGCACAGCGAGAGCTTTTAATATTTAGCATTGTTCTCCTTTTCCTGGGTGTTTGTTAAAAAAATGGTTTTTATCTCTTTCACTTTCTTCCCAGGAAAATTCTTTTTTCCCGAAGCTGGTGGGGGAGGGCTGGGTGTAACCTGCCTTCTATCAGAGGATATTTTCCTCCACATTTGTCCAAACCGGCACAGCCTGTCCTTTCCTGGGTCTCTGTTGCAGATGGAAGCTGCTGGTGCCATTGTCAGCTTGAAGCCCTCTTTTGATGCAAGCAGATGTTGCCAGGTGTGTTCAGCAGCTGTTGCTCAATGCTTATGCAAAGCAATTCCTTTGGAATATTCCTCATGGAACCAAGGAGCCATTGTGACACTGCAGGGGCTGATGGCATCAAGGAGGCAATTGTGACAGTACAGAACCTCCTAGAAACAAGGCTCCATTGTGACACCGTGGGGAATCATGGAATCACGGAGCCCATTGTGACACGGCTGCATGGAACCAATGGTCCATTGTTACACGGCGGATTCAAGAAGAGCACGGTGACACCACGCAACATCACGGAACCATGCGTCCATTGTGACACAGCGGGGCCTCATGGAAACAAGGGGACCATTGTGGCAAAGCAGGGCCTAATGGAAGCCTGGAGAGCATTGGGACATTGTGAGGAATCATGGAAGCATGGAGAGCATTGTGACACTAAGGAAACTCCTGGAACCAAGATGACCACTGGCACATAATGGAACCTCATGGAAGCAAGCCTCCATGATGACTTTGGAGGGCCTCGGGGACCACAGGACCCATTGTGACACAGCAGGACCTGGTGGAACCAAGGAGCCTTTGTGATGCTCCAGATCCACATGGAAGCCAGGGTGCACTGAGACACAGCGGGGCCTTGTGGGAACCAAAGACACCTCTGCAAAAAGCAGGCTAGCTCATAGAAGCAAGGAGTCCATTGTTACAACATCAAACCTATGGAACCAAGGGACCATTGTGACACTGCGGGGCCTCATGGAACCAATTGTCCATGATGACAGTGCGGATCAAAAGAGACCATGGTGACACTGCGGAACCCGACGGAACCAAGGAGCCATTGTGACACAGTGGGGCCTCATGGAATCAAGGAGACCATTGTGACCCAGGTGTTGCATGTGAAGGCAAGGAGCCATTGTGCCACTTTGGGCTTCTTCCCTTGAGCTCTGCAGCTGGCTGTCCCAGCCCAGCGCACCATGTGCCACCTGCTCTCCTCAGGGCTCTGCCTGCACACAGCCGCAGGAGAAGTTTTCCTGTTTGGAAGGAAAGGATGGAAAAGCCTGAGCAGGTTTCCTAAACAACAAACCCCACTCAGGAGCCACATGCTCAGTACAGGCTGCCTGGAACGATGTCCCCTTTCTACAAGGGTCAGTGTGAGCAGGAATGAATGATCTCTGGGAGCAGAATTCTCGGAGTCTTTCCACTGAATTCTCTGTCCCTGTGTCTTGGGGTGACTTTATCGTGTGTATCCCCTATTGCTGCTCTATGCCCAGAAGTGAACTTTGTGCATTTCTGTGCCTTTCAACTGAGCCTGAGAGGGGGGAGAGGGAAAAAAAACCGGACAAACTTCTCAGAGCGTTTGTTCAAGGACACACATACACACTCCTCTGCATCCTGCTTGCAGCAAGAGCAGAGGAAGCAACCTTGTTTCTTTTTAGCCAGTTTTCAGCTCCTTTTCTCTGGGGGGAGATGGAGAGTTGAACTTTGTTTTCCTGGGACTTTTTGGGGTTTTTTTTCCCTTCTTCTCTTCTTGACTCTTTCAACATCAGAGCACATTGGGAGAATTTTCTACCCAGGTGGGGGCCCTGAATGTGGGCCCATGAGCCAGCTGCAAGGAGGAGGAGAGAGACTACACCTACGGAAGTGTTGGGGTTCCTCCCCCCTGCCATGAGGTCATGGGAGAGGGGACCCTGGGGTAGAGGCATGGCCTGGGCACGGGGTCTCCCTGCTCCCTGCTCACATGTGCCCTAATCCTGTTCAGCACTGCTTATTTTGTGTTGCCCTGTGCCAGGAGGGCCCTGGTTGTGCCGTGATTGCTCAGTTCTTTGGCAGTGCCCCGCCCATGTGGCTGGAGAAGAAAGAGCTCTGAAACTTCTCTCAAGAATCGCTCCCTATTTCTTTGCACGGGCCTCGCTGTCTATGGATGTTTCAGGAGACCCCACCAAAACACGGAAGGACTCTCAAATTATCCCAGCTTTCTCTGCACAGCGAGAGCTTTTAATATTTAGCATTGTTCTCCTTTTCCTGGGTGTTTGTTAAAAAAATGGTTTTTATCTCTTTCACTTTCTTCCCAGGAAAATTCTTTTTTCCCAAACCTGGTGGGGGAGGGCTGGGTGTAACCTGCCTTCTATCAGAGGATATTTTCCTCCACATTTGTCCAAACCGGCACAGCCTGTCCTTTCCTGGGTCTCTGTTGCAGATGGAAGCTGCTGGTGCCATTGTCAGCTTGAAGCCCTCTTTTGATGCAAGCAGATGTTGCCAGGTGTGTTCAGCAGCTGTTGCTCAATGCTTATGCAAAGCAATTCCTTTGGAATATTCCTCATGGAACCAAGGAGCCATTGTGACACTGCAGGGGCTGATGGCATCAAGGAGGCAATTGTGACAGTACAGAACCTCCTAGAAACAAGGCTCCATTGTGACACCGTGGGGAATCATGGAATCACGGAGCCCATTGTGACACGGCTGCATGGAACCAATGGTCCATGGTTACACGGCGGATTCAAGAAGAGCACGGTGACACCACGCAACATCACGGAACCATAGGTCCATTGTGACACAGCGGGGCCTCATGGAAACAAGGGGACCATTGTGGCAAAGCAGGGCCTAATGGAAGCCTGGAGAGCATTGGGACATTGTGGGGAATCATGGAAGCATGGAGAGCATTGTGACACTAAGGAAACTCCTGGAACCAAGATGACCACTGGCACATAATGGAACCTCATGGAAGCAAGCCTCCATGATGACTTTGGAGGGCCTCAGGGACCACAGGACCCATTGTGACACAGCAGGACCTGGTGGAACCAAGGAGCCTTTGTGATACTCCAGATCCACATGGAAGCCAGGGTGCACTGAGACACAGCGGGGCCTTGTTGGAACCAAAGACACCTCTGCAAAAAGCAGGCTAGCTCATAGAAGCAAGGAGTCCATTGTTACAACATCAAACCTATGGAACCAAGGGACCATTGTGACACTGCGGGGCCTCATGGAACCAATTGTCCATGATGACAGTGCGGATCAAAAGAGACCATGGTGACACTGCGGAACCCGATGGAACCAAGGAGCCATTGTGACACAGTGGGGCCTCATGGAATCAAGGAGACCATTGTGACCCAGGTGTTGCATGTGAAGGCAAGGAGCCATTGTGACACTTTGGGCTTCTTCCCTTGAGCTCTGCAGCTGGCTGTCCCAGCCCAGCGCACCATGTGCCACCTGCTCTCCTCAGGGCTCTGCCTGCACACAGCCGCAGGAGAAGTTTTCCTGTTTGGAAGGAAAGAATGGAAAAGCCGGAGCAGGTTTCCTAAACAACAAACCCCACTCAGGAGCCACATGCTCAGTACAGGCTGCCGGGAACGATGTCCCCTTTCTACAAGGGTCAGTGTGAGCAGGAATGAATGATCTCTGGGAGCAGAATTCTCGGAGTCTTTCCACTGAATTCTCTGTCCCTGTGTCTTGGGGTGACTTTATCGTGTGTATCCCCTATTGCTGCTCTATGCCCAGAAGTGAACTTTGTGCATTTCTGTGCCTTTCAACTGAGCCTGAGAGGGGGGAGAGGGAAAAAAAACCGGACAAACTTCTCAGAGCGTTTGTTCAAGGACACACATACACACTCCTCTGCATCCTGCTTGCAGCAAGAGCAGAGGAAGCAACCTTGTTTCTTTTTAGCCAGTTTTCAGCTCCTTTTCTCTGGGGGGAGATGGAGAGTTGAACTTTGTTTTCCTGGGACTTTTTGGGTTTTTTTTTCCCTTCTTCTCTTCTTGACTGTTTCAACATCAGACCACATTGGGAGAATTTTCTACCCAGGTGGGGGCCCTGAATGTGGGCCCATGAGCCAGCTGCAAGGAGGAGGAGAGAGACTACACCTACGGAAGTGTTGGGGTTCCTCCCCCCTGCCATGAGGTCATGGGAGAGGGGACCCTGGGGTAGAGGCATGGCCTGGGCACGGGGTCTCCCTGCTCCCTGCTCACATGTGCCCTAATCCTGTTCAGCACTGCTTATTTTGTGTTGCCCTGTGCCAGGAGGGCCCTGGTTGTGCCGTGATTGCTCAGTTCTTTGGCAGTGCCCCGCCCATGTGACTGGAGAAGAAAGAGCTCTGAAACTTCTCTCAAGAATCGCTCCCTATTTCTTTGCACGGGCCTCGCTGTCTATGGATGTTTCAGGAGACCCCACCGAAACACAGAAGGACTCTCAAATTATCCCAGGTTTCTCTCCACAGCGAGAGGTTTTAATATTTAGCATTGTTATCCTTTTCCTGTGTGTTTGTTAAAAAAATAGGTTTTATCTCTTTCACTTTCTTCCCAGGAAAATTCTTTTTTCCCAAACCTGGTGGGGGAGGGCTGGGTGTAACCTGCCTCTATCAGAGGATATTTTCCTCCACATTTGTCCAAACCGGCACAGCCTGTCCTTTCCTGGGTGTCTGTTGCAGATGGAAGCTGCTGGTGCCATTGTCAGCTTGAAGCCCTCTTTTGATGCAAGCAGATGTTGCCAGGTGTGTTCAGCAGCTGTTGCTCAATGCTTATGCCAAGCTATTGTGTTCCTCATGGAACCAAGGAGCCATTGTGACACTGCAGGGGCTGGTGGCATCAAGGAGACAATTGTGACAGTACAGAACCTCCTAGAAACAAGGCTCCGTTGTGCCACCGTGGGGAATCATGGAATCAAGGAGCCCATTGTGACAGGGCCAGGCCGCATGGAACCAATGGTCCATTGTTACACGGCGGATTCAAGAAGAGCACGGTGACACCACGCAACATCACGGAACCATGCGTCCATTGTGACACAGCGGGGCCTCATGGAAACAAGGGGACCATTGTGGCAAAGCAGGGCCTAATGGAAGCATGGAGAGCATTGTGACATTGTGGGGAATCATGGAAGCATGGAGAGCATTGTGACACTAAGGAAACTCCTGGAACCAAGATGACCACTGGCACATAATGGAACCTCATGGAAGCAAGCCTCCATGATGACTTTGGAGGGCCTCGGGGACCACAGGACCGATTGTGACACAGCAGGACCTGGTGGAACCAAGGAGCCTTTGTGATACTCCAGATCCACATGGAAGCCAGGGTGCACTGAGACACAGCGGGGCCTTGTTGGAACCAAAGACACCTCTGCAAAAAGCAGGCTAGCTCATAGAAGCAAGGAGTCCATTGTTACAACATCAAACCTATGGAAGCAAGGGACCATTGTGACACTGCGGGGCCTCATGGAACCAATTGTCCATGATGACAATGCGGATCAAAAGAGACCATGGTGACACTGCGGAACCCGATGGAACCAAGGAGCCATTGTGACACAGTGGGGCCTCATGGAATCAAGGAGACCATTGTGACCCAGGTGTTGCATGTGAAGGCAAGGAGCCATTGTGACACTTTGGGCTTCTTCCCTTGAGCTCTGCAGCTGGCTGTCCCAGCCCAGCGCACCATGTGCCACCTGCTCTCCTCAGGGCTCTGCCTGCACACAGCCGCAGGAGAAGTTTTCCTGTTTGGAAGGAAAGAATGGAAAAGCCGGAGCAGGTTTCCTAAACAACAAACCCCACTCAGGAGCCACATGCTCAGTACAGGCTGCCGGGAACGATGTCCCCTTTCTACAAGGGTCAGTGTGAGCAGGAATGAATGATCTCTGGGAGCAGAATTCTCGGAGTCTTTCCACTGAATTCTCTGTCCCTGTGTCTTGGGGTGACTTTATCATGTGTATCCCCTATTGCTGCTCTATGCCCAGAAGTGAACTTTGTGCATTTCTGTGCCTTTCAACTGAGCCTGAGAGGGGGGAGAGGAAAAAAAACCGGACAACCTTCTCAGAGCGTTTGTTCAAGGACACACATACACACTCCTCTGCATCCTGCTTGCAGCAAGAGCAGAGGAAGCAACTTGGTTTCTTTTTAGCCAGTTTTCAGCTCCTTTTCTCTGGGGGGAGATGGAGAGTTGAACTTTGTTTTCCTGGGACTTTGGGGGTTTTTTTCCCTTCTTCTCTTCTTGACTCTTTCAACATCAGACCACATTGGGAGAATTTTCTCCCGAGGTGGGGGCCCTGAATGTGGGCCCATGAGCCAGCTGCAAGGAGGAGGAGAGAGACTACACCTACGGAAGTGTTGGGGTTCCTCCCCCCTGCCATGAGGTCATGGGAGAGTGGACCCTGGGGTAGAGGCATGGCCTGGGCACGGGGTCTCCCTGCTCCCTGCTCACATGTGCCCTAATCCTGTTCAGCACTGCTTATTTTGTGTTGCCCTGTGCCAGGAGGGCCCTGGTTGTGCCGTGATTGCTCAGTTCTTTGGCAGTGCCCCGCCCATGTGGCTGGAGAAGAAAGAGCTCTGAAACTTCTCTCAAGAATGGCTCCCTATTTATTTGCACGGGCCTCGCTGTCTATGGATTTTTCAGGAGACCCCACCGAAACACGGAAGGACTCTCAAATTATCCCAGCTTTCTCTGCACAGCGAGAGCTTTTAATATTTAGCATTGTTCTCCTTTTCCTGGGTGTTTGTTAAAAAAATGGTTTTTATCTCTTTCACTTTCTTCCCAGGAAAATTCTTTTTTCCCAAACCTGGTGGGGGAGGGCTGGGTGTAACCTGCCTTCTATCAGAGGATATTTTCCTCCACATTTGTCCAAACCGGCACAGCCTGTCCTTTCCTGGGTCTCTGTTGCAGATGGAAGCTGCTGGTGCCATTGTCAGCTTGAAGCCCTCTTTTGATGCAAGCAGATGTTGCCAGGTGTGTTCAGCAGCTGTTGCTCAATGCTTATGCCAAGCTATTGTGTTCCTCATGGAACCAAGGAGCCATTGTGACACTGCAGGGGCTGATGGCATCAAGGAGGCAATTGTGACAGTACAGAACCTCCTAGAAACAAGGCTCCATTGTGACACCGTGGGGAATCATGGAATCAAGGAGCCCATTGTGACACGGCTGCATGGAACCAATGGTCCATGGTTACACTGCGGATTCAAGAAGAGCACGGTGACACCACGCAACATCATGGAACCATAGGTCCATTGTGACACAGCGGGGCCTCATGGAAACAAGGGGACCATTGTGGCAAAGCAGGGCCTAATGGAAGCATGGAGAGCATTGTGACATTGTGGGGAATCATGGAAGCATGGAGAGCATTGTGACACTAAGGAAACTCCTGGAACCAAGATGACCACTGGCACATAATGGAACCTCATGGAAGCAAGCCTCCATGATGACTTTGGAGGGCCTCGGGGACCACAGGACCGATTGTGACACAGCAGGACCTGGTGGAACCAAGGAGCCTTTGTGATGCTCCAGATCCACATGGAAGCCAGGGTGCACTGAGACACAGCGGGGCCTTGTTGGAACCAAAGACACCTCTGCAAAAAGCAGGCTAGCTCATAGAAGCAAGGAGTCCATTGTTACAACATCAAACCTATGGAAGCAAGGGACCATTGTGACACTGCGGGGCCTCATGGAACCAATTGTCCATGATGACAATGCGGATCAAAGGAGACCATGGTGACACTGCGGAACCCGATGGAACCAAGGAGCCATTGTGACACAGTGGGGCCTCATGGAATCAAGGAGACCATTGTGACCCAGGTGTTGCATGTGAAGGCAAGGAGCCATTGTGACACTTTGGGCTTCTTCCCTTGAGCTCTGCAGCTGGCTGTCCCAGCCCAGCGCACCATGTGCCACCTGCTCTCCTCAGGGCTCTGCCTGCACACAGCCGCAGGAGAAGTTTTCCTGTTTGGAAGGAAAGAATGGAAAAGCCGGAGCAGGTTTCCTAAACAACAAACCCCACTCAGGAGCCACATGCTCAGTACAGGCTGCCGGGAACGATGTCCCCTTTCTACAAGGGTCAGTGTGAGCAGGAATGAATGATCTCTGGGAGCAGAATTCTCGGAGTCTTTCCACTGAATTCTCTGTCCCTGTGTCTTGGGGTGACTTTATCATGTGTATCCCCTATTGCTGCTCTATGCCCAGAAGTGAACTTTGTGCATTTCTGTGCCTTTCAACTGAGCCTGAGAGGGGGGAGAGGAAAAAAACCGGACAACCTTCTCAGAGCGTTTGTTCAAGGACACACATACACACTCCTCTGCATCCTGCTTGCAGCAAGAGCAGAGGAAGCAACTTGGTTTCTTTTTAGCCAGTTTTCAGCTCCTTTTCTCTGGGGGGAGATGGAGAGTTGAACTTTGTTTTCCTGGGACTTTGGGGGTTTTTTTCCCTTCTTCTCTTCTTGACTCTTTCAACATCAGACCACATTGGGAGAATTTTCTCCCGAGGTGGAGGCCCTGAATGTGGGCCCATGAGCCAGCTGCAAGGAGGAGGAGAGAGACTGCACCTACGGAAGTGTTGGGGTTCCTCCCCCCTGCCATGAGGTCATGGGAGAGGGGACCCTGGGGTAGAGGCATGGCCTGGGCACGGGGTCTCCCTGCTCCCTGCTCACATGTGCCCTAATCCTGTTCAGCACTGCTTATTTTGTGTTGCCCTGTGCCAGGAGGGCCCTGGTTGTGCCGTGATTGCTCAGTTCTTTGGCAGTGCCCCGCCCATGTGGCTGGAGAAGAAAGAGCTCTGAAACTTCTCTCAAGAATCGCTCCCTATTTCTTTGCACGGGCCTCGCTGTCTATGGATGTTTCAGGAGACCCCACCAAAACACGGAAGGACTCTCAAATTATCCCAGCTTTCTCTGCACAGCGAGAGCTTTTAATATTTAGCATTGTTCTCCTTTTCCTGGGTGTTTGTTAAAAAAATGGTTTTTATCTCTTTCACTTTCTTCCCAGGAAAATTCTTTTTTCCCGAAGCTGGTGGGGGAGGGCTGGGTGTAACCTGCCTTCTATCAGAGGATATTTTCCTCCACATTTGTCCAAACCGGCACAGCCTGTCCTTTCCTGGGTCTCTGTTGCAGATGGAAGCTGCTGGTGCCATTGTCAGCTTGAAGCCCTCTTTTGATGCAAGCAGATGTTGCCAGGTGTGTTCAGCAGCTGTTGCTCAATGCTTATGCAAAGCAATTCCTTTGGAATATTCCTCATGGAACCAAGGAGCCATTGTGACACTGCAGGGGCTGATGGCATCAAGGAGGCAATTGTGACAGTACAGAACCTCCTAGAAACAAGGCTCCATTGTGACACCGTGGGGAATCATGGAATCACGGAGCCCATTGTGACACGGCTGCATGGAACCAATGGTCCATTGTTACACGGCGGATTCAAGAAGAGCACGGTGACACCACGCAACATCACGGAACCATGCGTCCATTGTGACACAGCGGGGCCTCATGGAAACAAGGGGACCATTGTGGCAAAGCAGGGCCTAATGGAAGCCTGGAGAGCATTGGGACATTGTGAGGAATCATGGAAGCATGGAGAGCATTGTGACACTAAGGAAACTCCTGGAACCAAGATGACCACTGGCACATAATGGAACCTCATGGAAGCAAGCCTCCATGATGACTTTGGAGGGCCTCGGGGACCACAGGACCCATTGTGACACAGCAGGACCTGGTGGAACCAAGGAGCCTTTGTGATGCTCCAGATCCACATGGAAGCCAGGGTGCACTGAGACACAGCGGGGCCTTGTGGGAACCAAAGACACCTCTGCAAAAAGCAGGCTAGCTCATAGAAGCAAGGAGTCCATTGTTACAACATCAAACCTATGGAACCAAGGGACCATTGTGACACTGCGGGGCCTCATGGAACCAATTGTCCATGATGACAGTGCGGATCAAAAGAGACCATGGTGACACTGCGGAACCCGATGGAACCAAGGAGCCATTGTGACACAGTGGGGCCTCATGGAATCAAGGAGACCATTGTGACCCAGGTGTTGCATGTGAAGGCAAGGAGCCATTGTGACACTTTGGGCTTCTTCCCTTGAGCTCTGCAGCTGGCTGTCCCAGCCCAGCGCACCATGTGCCACCTGCTCTCCTCAGGGCTCTGCCTGCACACAGCCGCAGGAGAAGTTTTCCTGTTTGGAAGGAAAGGATGGAAAAGCCTGAGCAGGTTTCCTAAACAACAAACCCCACTCAGGAGCCACATGCTCAGTACAGGCTGCCTGGAACGATGTCCCCTTTCTACAAGGGTCAGGGTGAGCAGGAATGAATGATCTCTGGGAGCAGAATTCTCGGAGTCTTTCCACTGAATTCTCTGTCCCTGTGTCTTGGGGTGACTTTATCGTGTGTATCCCCTATTGCTGCTCTATGCCCAGAAGTGAACTTTGTGCATTTCTGTGCCTTTCAACTGAGCCTGAGAGGGGGGAGAGGGAAAAAAAACCGGACAAACTTCTCAGAGCGTTTGTTCAAGGACACACATACACACTCCTCTGCATCCTGCTTGCAGCAAGAGCAGAGGAAGCAACCTTGTTTCTTTTTAGCCAGTTTTCAGCTCCTTTTCTCTGGGGGGAGATGGAGAGTTGAACTTTGTTTTCCTGGGACTTTTTGGGGTTTTTTTTCCCTTCTTCTCTTCTTGACTCTTTCAACATCAGAGCACATTGGGAGAATTTTCTACCCAGGTGGGGGCCCTGAATGTGGGCCCATGAGCCAGCTGCAAGGAGGAGGAGAGAGTCTACACCTACGGAAGTGTTGGGGTTCCTCCCCCCTGCCATGAGGTCATGGGAGAGGGGACCCTGGGGTAGAGGCATGGCCTGGGCACGGGGTCTCCCTGCTCCCTGCTCACATGTGCCCTAATCCTGTTCAGCACTGCTTATTTTGTGTTGCCCTGTGCCAGGAGGGCCCTGGTTGTGCCGTGATTGCTCAGTTCTTTGGCAGTGCCCCGCCCATGTGGCTGGAGAAGAAAGAGCTCTGAAACTTCTCTCAAGAATCGCTCCCTATTTCTTTGCACGGGCCTCGCTGTCTATGGATGTTTCAGGAGACCCCACCGAAACACGGAAGGACTCTCAAATTATCCCAGCTTTCTCTGCACAGCGAGAGGTTTTAATATTTAGCATTGTTATCCTTTTCCTGTGTGTTTGTTAAAAAAAGAGGTTTTATCTCTTTCACTTTCTTCCCAGGAAAATTCTTTTTTCCCAAACCTGGTGGGGGAGGGCTGGGTGTAACCTGCCTCTATCAGAGGATATTTTCCTCCACATTTGTCCAAACCGGCACAGCCTGTCCTTTCCTGGGTGTCTGTTGCAGATGGAAGCTGCTGGTGCCATTCTCAGCTTGAAGCCCTCTTTTGATGCAAGCAGATGTTGCCAGGTGTGTTCAGCAGCTGTTGCTCAATGCTTATGCCAAGCTATTGTGTTCCTCATGGAACCAAGGAGCCATTGTGACACTGCAGGGGCTGGTGGCATCAAGGAGACAATTGTGACAGTACAGAACCTCCTAGAAACAAGGCTCCGTTGTGCCACCGTGGGGAATCATGGAATCAAGGAGCCCATTGTGACAGGGCCAGGCCGCATGGAACCAATGGTCCATGGTTACACGGCGGATTCAAGAAGAGCACGGTGACACCACGCAACATCACGGAACCATGCGTCCATTGTGACACAGCGGGGCCTCATGGAAACAAGGGGACCATTGTGGCAAAGCAGGGCCTAATGGAAGCATGGAGAGCATTGTGACATTGTGGGGAATCATGGAAGCATGGAGAGCATTGTGACACTAAGGAAACTCCTGGAACCAAGATGACCACTGGCACATAATGGAACCTCATGGAAGCAAGCCTCCATGATGACTTTGGAGGGCCTCGGGGACCACAGGACCGATTGTGACACAGCAGGACCTGGTGGAACCAAGGAGCCTTTGTGATGCTCCAGATCCACATGGAAGCCAGGGTGCACTGAGACACAGCGGGGCCTTGTTGGAACCAAAGACACCTCTGCAAAAAGCAGGCTAGCTCATAGAAGCAAGGAGTCCATTGTTACAACATCAAACCTATGGAAGCAAGGGACCATTGTGACACTGCGGGGCCTCATGGAACCAATTGTCCATGATGACAATGCGGATCAAAAGAGACCATGGTGACACTGCGGAACCCGATGGAACCAAGGAGCCATTGTGACACAGTGGGGCCTCATGGAATCAAGGAGACCATTGTGACCCAGGTGTTGCATGTGAAGGCAAGGAGCCATTGTGACACTTTGGGCTTCTTCCCTTGAGCTCTGCAGCTGGCTGTCCCAGCCCAGCGCACCATGTGCCACCTGCTCTCCTCAGGGCTCTGCCTGCACACAGCCCCAGGAGAAGTTTTCCTGTTTGGAAGGAAAGAATGGAAAAGCCGGAGCAGGTTTCCTAAACAACAAACCCCACTCAGGAGCCACATGCTCAGTACAGGCTGCCGGGAACGATGTCCCCTTTCTACAAGGGTCAGTGTGAGCAGGAATGAATGATCTCTGGGAGCAGAATTCTCGGAGTCTTTCCACTGAATTCTCTGTCCCTGTGTCTTGGGGTGACTTTATCATGTGTATCCCCTATTGCTGCTCTATGCCCAGAAGTGAACTTTGTGCATTTCTGTGCCTTTCAACTGAGCCTGAGAGGGGGGAGAGGAAAAAAAACCGGACAACCTTCTCAGAGCGTTTGTTCAAGGACACACATACACACTCCTCTGCATCCTGCTTGCAGCAAGAGCAGAGGAAGCAACTTGGTTTCTTTTTAGCCAGTTTTCAGCTCCTTTTCTCTGGGGGGAGATGGAGAGTTGAACTTTGTTTTCCTGGGACTTTGGGGGTTTTTTTCCCTTCTTCTCTTCTTGACTCTTTCAACATCAGACCACATTGGGAGAATTTTCTCCCGAGGTGGGGGCCCTGAATGTGGGCCCATGAGCCAGCTGCAAGGAGGAGGAGAGAGACTACACCTACGGAAGTGTTGGGGTTCCTCCCCCCTGCCATGAGGTCATGGGAGAGTGGACCCTGGGGTAGAGGCATGGCCTGGGCACGGGGTCTCCCTGCTCCCTGCTCACATGTGCCCTAATCCTGTTCAGCACTGCTTATTTTGTGTTGCCCTGTGCCAGGAGGGCCCTGGTTGTGCCGTGATTGCTCAGTTCTTTGGCAGTGCCCCGCCCATGTGGCTGGAGAAGAAAGAGCTCTGAAACTTCTCTCAAGAATGGCTCCCTATTTATTTGCACGGGCCTCGCTGTCTATGGATTTTTCAGGAGACCCCACCGAAACACGGAAGGACTCTCAAATTATCCCAGCTTTCTCTGCACAGCGAGAGCTTTTAATATTTAGCATTGTTCTCCTTTTCCTGGGTGTTTGTTAAAAAAATGGTTTTTATCTCTTTCACTTTCTTCCCAGGAAAATTCTTTTTTCCCGAAGCTGGTGGGGGAGGGCTGGGTGTAACCTGCCTTCTATCAGAGGATATTTTCCTCCACATTTGTCCAAACCGGCACAGCCTGTCCTTTCCTGGGTCTCTGTTGCAGATGGAAGCTGCTGGTGCCATTGTCAGCTTGAAGCCCTCTTTTGATGCAAGCAGATGTTGCCAGGTGTGTTCAGCAGCTGTTGCTCAATGCTTATGCCAAGCTATTGTGTTCCTCATGGAACCAAGGAGCCATTGTGACACTGCAGGGGCTGATGGCATCAAGGAGGCAATTGTGACAGTACAGAACCTCCTAGAAACAAGGCTCCATTGTGACACCGTGGGGAATCATGGAATCAAGGAGCCCATTGTGACACGGCTGCATGGAACCAATGGTCCATGGTTACACTGCGGATTCAAGAAGAGCACGGTGACACCACGCAACATCATGGAACCATAGGTCCATTGTGACACAGCGGGGCCTCATGGAAACAAGGGGACCATTGTGGCAAAGCAGGGCCTAATGGAAGCATGGAGAGCATTGTGACATTGTGGGGAATCATGGAAGCATGGAGAGCATTGTGACACTAAGGAAACTCCTGGAACCAAGATGACCACTGGCACATAATGGAACCTCATGGAAGCAAGCCTCCATGATGACTTTGGAGGGCCTCGGGGACCACAGGACCCATTGTGACACAGCAGGACCTGGTGGAACCAAGGAGCCTTTGTGATGCTCCAGATCCACATGGAAGCCAGGGTGCACTGAGACACAGCGGGGCCTTGTTGGAACCAAAGACACCTCTGCAAAAAGCAGGCTAGCTCATAGAAGCAAGGAGTCCATTGTTACAACATCAAACCTATGGAAGCAAGGGACCATTGTGACACTGCGGGGCCTCATGGAACCAATTGTCCATGATGACAATGCGGATCAAAGGAGACCATGGAGACACTGCGGAACCCGATGGAACCAAGGAGCCATTGTGACACAGTGGGGCCTCATGGAATCAAGGAGACCATTGTGACCCAGGTGTTGCATGTGAAGGCAAGGAGCCATTGTGACACTTTGGGCTTCTTCCCTTGAGCTCTGCAGCTGGCTGTCCCAGCCCAGCGCACCATGTGCCACCTGCTCTCCTCAGGGCTCTGCCTGCACACAGCCGCAGGAGAAGTTTTCCTGTTTGGAAGGAAAGAATGGAAAAGCCGGAGCAGGTTTCCTAAACAACAAACCCCACTCAGGAGCCACATGCTCAGTACAGGCTGCCGGGAACGATGTCCCCTTTCTACAAGGGTCAGTGTGAGCAGGAATGAATGATCTCTGGGAGCAGAATTCTCGGAGTCTTTCCACTGAATTCTCTGTCCCTGTGTCTTGGGGTGACTTTATCATGTGTATCCCCTATTGCTGCTCTATGCCCAGAAGTGAACTTTGTGCATTTCTGTGCCTTTCAACTGAGCCTGAGAGGGGGGAGAGGAAAAAAACCGGACAACCTTCTCAGAGCGTTTGTTCAAGGACACACATACACACTCCTCTGCATCCTGCTTGCAGCAAGAGCAGAGGAAGCAACTTGGTTTCTTTTTAGCCAGTTTTCAGCTCCTTTTCTCTGGGGGGAGATGGAGAGTTGAACTTTGTTTTCCTGGGACTTTGGGGGTTTTTTTCCCTTCTTCTCTTCTTGACTGTTTCAACATCAGACCACATTGGGAGAATTTTCTCCCGAAGTGGAGGCCCTGAATGTGGGCCCATGAGCCAGCTGCAAGGAGGAGGAGAGAGACTGCACCTACGGAAGTGTTGGGGTTCCTCCCCCCTGCCATGAGGTCATGGGAGAGGGGACCCTGGGGTAGAGGCATGGCCTGGGCACGGGGTCTCCCTGCTCCCTGCTCACATGTGCCCTAATCCTGTTCAGCACTGCTTATTTTGTGTTGCCCTGTGCCAGGAGGGCCCTGGTTGTGCCGTGATTGCTCAGTTCTTTGGCAGTGCCCCGCCCATGTGGCTGGAGAAGAAAGAGCTCTGAAACTTCTCTCAAGAATCGCTCCCTATTTCTTTGCACGGGCCTCGCTGTCTATGGATGTTTCAGGAGACCCCACCAAAACACGGAAGGACTCTCAAATTATCCCAGCTTTCTCTGCACAGCGAGAGCTTTTAATATTTAGCATTGTTCTCCTTTTCCTGGGTGTTTGTTAAAAAAATGGTTTTTATCTCTTTCACTTTCTTCCCAGGAAAATTCTTTTTTCCCGAAGCTGGTGGGGGAGGGCTGGGTGTAACCTGCCTTCTATCAGAGGATATTTTCCTCCACATTTGTCCAAACCGGCACAGCCTGTCCTTTCCTGGGTCTCTGTTGCAGATGGAAGCTGCTGGTGCCATTGTCAGCTTGAAGCCCTCTTTTGATGCAAGCAGATGTTGCCAGGTGTGTTCAGCAGCTGTTGCTCAATGCTTATGCAAAGCAATTCCTTTGGAATATTCCTCATGGAACCAAGGAGCCATTGTGACACTGCAGGGGCTGATGGCATCAAGGAGGCAATTGTGACAGTACAGAACCTCCTAGAAACAAGGCTCCATTGTGACACCGTGGGGAATCATGGAATCACGGAGCCCATTGTGACACGGCTGCATGGAACCAATGGTCCATTGTTACACGGCGGATTCAAGAAGAGCACGGTGACACCACGCAACATCACGGAACCATGCGTCCATTGTGACACAGCGGGGCCTCATGGAAACAAGGGGACCATTGTGGCAAAGCAGGGCCTAATGGAAGCCTGGAGAGCATTGGGACATTGTGAGGAATCATGGAAGCATGGAGAGCATTGTGACACTAAGGAAACTCCTGGAACCAAGATGACCACTGGCACATAATGGAACCTCATGGAAGCAAGCCTCCATGATGACTTTGGAGGGCCTCGGGGACCACAGGACCCATTGTGACACAGCAGGACCTGGTGGAACCAAGGAGCCTTTGTGATGCTCCAGATCCACATGGAAGCCAGGGTGCACTGAGACACAGCGGGGCCTTGTGGGAACCAAAGACACCTCTGCAAAAAGCAGGCTAGCTCATAGAAGCAAGGAGTCCATTGTTACAACATCAAACCTATGGAACCAAGGGACCATTGTGACACTGCGGGGCCTCATGGAACCAATTGTCCATGATGACAGTGCGGATCAAAAGAGACCATGGTGACACTGCGGAACCCGATGGAACCAAGGAGCCATTGTGACACAGTGGGGCCTCATGGAATCAAGGAGACCATTGTGACCCAGGTGTTGCATGTGAAGGCAAGGAGCCATTGTGCCACTTTGGGCTTCTTCCCTTGAGCTCTGCAGCTGGCTGTCCCAGCCCAGCGCACCATGTGCCACCTGCTCTCCTCAGGGCTCTGCCTGCACACAGCCGCAGGAGAAGTTTTCCTGTTTGGAAGGAAAGGATGGAAAAGCCTGAGCAGGTTTCCTAAACAACAAACCCCACTCAGGAGCCACATGCTCAGTACAGGCTGCCTGGAACGATGTCCCCTTTCTACAAGGGTCAGGGTGAGCAGGAATGAATGATCTCTGGGAGCAGAATTCTCGGAGTCTTTCCACTGAATTCTCTGTCCCTGTGTCTTGGGGTGACTTTATCGTGTGTATCCCCTATTGCTGCTCTATGCCCAGAAGTGAACTTTGTGCATTTCTGTGCCTTTCAACTGAGCCTGAGAGGGGGGAGAGGGAAAAAAAACCGGACAAACTTCTCAGAGCGTTTGTTCAAGGACACACATACACACTCCTCTGCATCCTGCTTGCAGCAAGAGCAGAGGAAGCAACCTTGTTTCTTTTTAGCCAGTTTTCAGCTCCTTTTCTCTGGGGGGAGATGGAGAGTTGAACTTTGTTTTCCTGGGACTTTTTGGGGTTTTTTTTCCCTTCTTCTCTTCTTGACTCTTTCAACATCAGAGCACATTGGGAGAATTTTCTACCCAGGTGGGGGCCCTGAATGTGGGCCCATGAGCCAGCTGCAAGGAGGAGGAGAGAGTCTACACCTACGGAAGTGTTGGGGTTCCTCCCCCCTGCCATGAGGTCATGGGAGAGGGGACCCTGGGGTAGAGGCATGGCCTGGGCACGGGGTCTCCCTGCTCCCTGCTCACATGTGCCCTAATCCTGTTCAGCACTGCTTATTTTGTGTTGCCCTGTGCCAGGAGGGCCCTGGTTGTGCCGTGATTGCTCAGTTCTTTGGCAGTGCCCCGCCCATGTGGCTGGAGAAGAAAGAGCTCTGAAACTTCTCTCAAGAATCGCTCCCTATTTCTTTGCACGGGCCTCGCTGTCTATGGATGTTTCAGGAGACCCCACCGAAACACAGAAGGACTCTCAAATTATCCCAGGTTTCTCTCCACAGCGAGAGGTTTTAATATTTAGCATTGTTCTCCTTTTCCTGTGTGTTTGTTAAAAAAAGAGGTTTTATCTCTTTCACTTTCTTCCCAGGAAAATTCTTTTTTCCCGAAGCTGGTGGGGGAGGGCTGGGTGTAACCTGCCTCTATCAGAGGATATTTTCCTCCACATTTGTCCAAACCGGCACAGCCTGTCCTTTCCTGGGTCTCTGTTGCAGATGGAAGCTGCTGGTGCCATTCTCAGCTTGAAGCCCTCTTTTGATGCAAGCAGATGTTGCCAGGTGTGTTCAGCAGCTGTTGCTCAATGCTTATGCCAAGCTATTGTGTTCCTCATGGAACCAAGGAGCCATTGTGACACTGCAGGGGCTGGTGGCATCAAGGAGACAATTGTGACAGTACAGAACCTCCTAGAAACAAGGCTCCGTTGTGCCACCGTGGGGAATCATGGAATCAAGGAGCCCATTGTGACAGGGCCAGGCCGCATGGAACCAATGGTCCATGGTTACACGGCGGATTCAAGAAGAGCACGGTGACACCACGCAACATCACGGAACCATGCGTCCATTGTGACACAGCGGGGCCTCATGGAAACAAGGGGACCATTGTGGCAAAGCAGGGCCTAATGGAAGCATGGAGAGCATTGTGACATTGTGGGGAATCATGGAAGCATGGAGAGCATTGTGACACTAAGGAAACTCCTGGAACCAAGATGACCACTGGCACATAATGGAACCTCATGGAAGCAAGCCTCCATGATGACTTTGGAGGGCCTCGGGGACCACAGGACCGATTGTGACACAGCAGGACCTGGTGGAACCAAGGAGCCTTTGTGATGCTCCAGATCCACATGGAAGCCAGGGTGCACTGAGACACAGCGGGGCCTTGTTGGAACCAAAGACACCTCTGCAAAAAGCAGGCTAGCTCATAGAAGCAAGGAGTCCATTGTTACAACATCAAACCTATGGAAGCAAGGGACCATTGTGACACTGCGGGGCCTCATGGAACCAATTGTCCATGATGACAATGCGGATCAAAAGAGACCATGGTGACACTGCGGAACCCGATGGAACCAAGGAGCCATTGTGACACAGTGGGGCCTCATGGAATCAAGGAGACCATTGTGACCCAGGTGTTGCATGTGAAGGCAAGGAGCCATTGTGACACTTTGGGCTTCTTCCCTTGAGCTCTGCAGCTGGCTGTCCCAGCCCAGCGCACCATGTGCCACCTGCTCTCCTCAGGGCTCTGCCTGCACACAGCCCCAGGAGAAGTTTTCCTGTTTGGAAGGAAAGAATGGAAAAGCCGGAGCAGGTTTCCTAAACAACAAACCCCACTCAGGAGCCACATGCTCAGTACAGGCTGCCGGGAACGATGTCCCCTTTCTACAAGGGTCAGTGTGAGCAGGAATGAATGATCTCTGGGAGCAGAATTCTCGGAGTCTTTCCACTGAATTCTCTGTCCCTGTGTCTTGGGGTGACTTTATCATGTGTATCCCCTATTGCTGCTCTATGCCCAGAAGTGAACTTTGTGCATTTCTGTGCCTTTCAACTGAGCCTGAGAGGGGGGAGAGGAAAAAAAACCGGACAACCTTCTCAGAGCGTTTGTTCAAGGACACACATACACACTCCTCTGCATCCTGCTTGCAGCAAGAGCAGAGGAAGCAACTTGGTTTCTTTTTAGCCAGTTTTCAGCTCCTTTTCTCTGGGGGGAGATGGAGAGTTGAACTTTGTTTTCCTGGGACTTTGGGGGTTTTTTTCCCTTCTTCTCTTCTTGACTCTTTCAACATCAGACCACATTGGGAGAATTTTCTCCCGAGGTGGGGGCCCTGAATGTGGGCCCATGAGCCAGCTGCAAGGAGGAGGAGAGAGACTACACCTACGGAAGTGTTGGGGTTCCTCCCCCCTGCCATGAGGTCATGGGAGAGTGGACCCTGGGGTAGAGGCATGGCCTGGGCACGGGGTCTCCCTGCTCCCTGCTCACATGTGCCCTAATCCTGTTCAGCACTGCTTATTTTGTGTTGCCCTGTGCCAGGAGGGCCCTGGTTGTGCCGTGATTGCTCAGTTCTTTGGCAGTGCCCCGCCCATGTGGCTGGAGAAGAAAGAGCTCTGAAACTTCTCTCAAGAATGGCTCCCTATTTATTTGCACGGGCCTCGCTGTCTATGGATTTTTCAGGAGACCCCACCAAAACACGGAAGGACTCTCAAATTATCCCAGCTTTCTCTGCACAGCGAGAGCTTTTAATATTTAGCATTGTTCTCCTTTTCCTGGGTGTTTGTTAAAAAAATGGTTTTTATCTCTTTCACTTTCTTCCCAGGAAAATTCTTTTTTCCCGAAGCTGGTGGGGGAGGGCTGGGTGTAACCTGCCTTCTATCAGAGGATATTTTCCTCCACATTTGTCCAAACCGGCACAGCCTGTCCTTTCCTGGGTCTCTGTTGCAGATGGAAGCTGCTGGTGCCATTGTCAGCTTGAAGCCCTCTTTTGATGCAAGCAGATGTTGCCAGGTGTGTTCAGCAGCTGTTGCTCAATGCTTATGCCAAGCTATTGTGTTCCTCATGGAACCAAGGAGCCATTGTGACACTGCAGGGGCTGATGGCATCAAGGAGGCAATTGTGACAGTACAGAACCTCCTAGAAACAAGGCTCCATTGTGACACCGTGGGGAATCATGGAATCAAGGAGCCCATTGTGACACGGCTGCATGGAACCAATGGTCCATGGTTACACTGCGGATTCAAGAAGAGCACGGTGACACCACGCAACATCATGGAACCATAGGTCCATTGTGACACAGCGGGGCCTCATGGAAACAAGGGGACCATTGTGGCAAAGCAGGGCCTAATGGAAGCATGGAGAGCATTGTGACATTGTGGGGAATCATGGAAGCATGGAGAGCATTGTGACACTAAGGAAACTCCTGGAACCAAGATGACCACTGGCACATAATGGAACCTCATGGAAGCAAGCCTCCATGATGACTTTGGAGGGCCTCGGGGACCACAGGACCCATTGTGACACAGCAGGACCTGGTGGAACCAAGGAGCCTTTGTGATGCTCCAGATCCACATGGAAGCCAGGGTGCACTGAGACACAGCGGGGCCTTGTTGGAACCAAAGACACCTCTGCAAAAAGCAGGCTAGCTCATAGAAGCAAGGAGTCCATTGTTACAACATCAAACCTATGGAAGCAAGGGACCATTGTGACACTGCGGGGCCTCATGGAACCAATTGTCCATGATGACAATGCGGATCAAAGGAGACCATGGTGACACTGCGGAACCCGATGGAACCAAGGAGCCATTGTGACACAGTGGGGCCTCATGGAATCAAGGAGACCATTGTGACCCAGGTGTTGCATGTGAAGGCAAGGAGCCATTGTGACACTTTGGGCTTCTTCCCTTGAGCTCTGCAGCTGGCTGTCCCAGCCCAGCGCACCATGTGCCACCTGCTCTCCTCAGGGCTCTGCCTGCACACAGCCGCAGGAGAAGTTTTCCTGTTTGGAAGGAAAGAATGGAAAAGCCGGAGCAGGTTTCCTAAACAACAAACCCCACTCAGGAGCCACATGCTCAGTACAGGCTGCCGGGAACGATGTCCCCTTTCTACAAGGGTCAGTGTGAGCAGGAATGAATGATCTCTGGGAGCAGAATTCTCGGAGTCTTTCCACTGAATTCTCTGTCCCTGTGTCTTGGGGTGACTTTATCATGTGTATCCCCTATTGCTGCTCTATGCCCA